>NW_024080951.1:0-389145 GCF_003009895.1 Hyaena hyaena | reverse complement strand
AAAAAAAAAAAAAAAAAAAAGAAAAGAAAAAGAAAAAAGTCACGGGAAGGAGAGACAGCAGGCAGAGCTGTGCCCTGGAGTGTGTCCTTCTGACTGCGAACGTGAGGACTGAGAAGAGCATGGTGGGGATTAGGAGACCCAAGGGATGGAGGGTCTCAGTCAAGACTCCAGTGCCATCCTCCACCTCTCCTTGCACTGCCCATGGCCCTTCTTCGCCCCCCCCCCCCCGCTTTGATCCTAATAGTAGTTTTATTAGAGGAACTCCTGTCAGGGAAGGAAGCAGTAATCAGGGCTGGAGAGCACTGTGTAGTGTGGGTAGCTCTGTTGTTAGGTGATGGTCCAGGGAGGAGCTGGGCAAGGCTTTGTGGGTCAAGTAATTAATAGGAGCCTTCAGCTTAAGAGACTTGCCTGATGCTATATTTTTCCCCAGCCAATGAGTAAAAACCCTAAACCTAAATGTCCTTCCACATGGCCTTGCCTGTCAGAATAGACCTAAGTGCTGGATGAAAAAGGAAGCTCATTGCTTTGGTGTTATACAGAGGTGGTAGTGGGGGGCTGGAGACTGGGGTAAGTGTAGCTCTCTGTCTCTACCAGCCCCAGGAGGATTCGAGTTCAGGTTTAAAGAAATGTCGAGGTTCTCAGCATTCAAGAGTCTCTCATGGCTTGCTTCTCTCCCTCTTCCCCACTATTTGAATGCTGAGAACAAACTGAGGGCTGAGGGCTGAGAGGGGAAGGGGGGGTGATGGGCATGGAGGAGGGCACTTGTGGGGATTAGCACTAGGTGTTATATGGAAACTAACTTGACAATAAACTATTTGTAAAAATAAATATATAAATAAATAAATAAACAAAATAAAGAAATGTTGAGGTTTTAAGAAATGAGAGCATTTTAGGGGTTCCTGGGTGGCTTAGTCGGTCGGGCGTCCGACTTTCGCTTAGGTCATGATCTCGCGGTTCTTGGGTTCGAGCCCCGCGTCGGGCTCTGTGCTGACTGCCAGCTCGGAGCCTGGAGCCTGTTTCAGTCTGTGGCTCTCTCTCTTACCCTCCCCTCCTCACGCTATGTCTCTCTCTCTCTCTCCTAGAAATAAATTAAAAAAATTTTTGAAGAAAAAAAAAGAAATGAGAGCATTTTTTATACAGAAGGGGGAGGTGCCAGTACGGAGAAGAGAGGCCATTGGCTAAATTAGAGGAGGTGCGGTTCAGGCGGCAAGTGGAGAAACTGACTACGAACACACGGGGCATCTCTTCCTATTAGGGGCGAGGACAGCATCATCTGTCAGTGTGGAGGCAGGAAGCAACGAGAGCACATACCAGACCCCCTCAGTTTTCTCTGGGGAACTGAGTAGAAGAAGCATGTGCTGAGGGAGGGTGTGAGGCTGGAGTCAGGAGTAGCCACACCAGTGGTTTGGATGAACTGCTGGAGAGGTTGAGAGAGGGCATGACTAGAATCAAGCACAGCAACTGTAATGAGGGCACTGAAGGCCCAGCCAAAACGCTCATGAGCCCAGGCAGAGACACTGAAATGAAACTATAGGAAGCATCTTACTTTCCGTAAGTTGCTTCTGGAAACCTGCCTGCAGATAATATGTTGACAACCTCTTCCTCCTTGCTCCATGCAAAAACCATTTGTTGTTGATTTTTGACAAGGGTGGTGGGAACTCCCAGTGGGGGAAAGGACAGTCTCTTCAGTAAATCGTGTTGGGAAAACTAGACAGCTACATGCAGAAGAATGAATCTGGACCCTATCTAACACCTTACACAAAAATGAACTCAAAATGCATTGAAGATTTCATTGTAAGACCTGACAGCATAAAGCTCCTTGAAGAAAACATAGGTGGTAAGCTGATTGATGTCAATCTTGGCAGTGAGTTTTTGTATTTGACTCCAAAAGCAAAGGCGACAAAAGCCAATTAGACAAACAATTAGAACTACGTTAAGCTAAAAAGCTTCTGCACATCAAAGAAAACTGTCAACAAAATAAAAAGGCAGCCTGCAAAATAGGAGAAAATATTTGCAAATCATTGATCTGATAAGGGGTTGATATCCAAAGCATAGAAAGAACTCCTACAACTCAGTGGCAAAAAAGAGTCTGATTAAAAAAGGGGCATAAGACCTGAATAGACATTTTCCAAAAAAGACAGATAGATGGCCAATGGTTACATGGGAAGATGCTCAAAGTCACTAATTGTCAGAGAAATACAGATCAAAACCACAATGAGATACCACCTCACACTTGATAGAGTGGCTGTTATCAAAAATACAAGCAATGGCAAGTGGAGAGGCTGTGGAAAAGAGGGAACCTTCATGCATGCTTGTGAATATAAGTTGGTACAGCTACTATGAAAAATGGTATGGATGGTCCTCAAAAAATTAAAAGTGAAATTACTGTATCCACCAGCAATTTCACTTCTGTGTATTTATCCAAAGGGAATGAAAACACTAACTCAGAACGATTCGTGCACCCCCATGTTCATAGCAGCATTATTTTCAGTAGCCAAGACACAGAAGCAACCTAAGTGTCCACTGATGGATGAATAGATAAAGAAGTTGTGGCATATCTATTCATATCACTGCAAAGCACAAGTGTGTCTTCCATATCTGTGAGTTTTTCCTGAGTCTATATGTAAGTGACATTATTCAGTATTTATCTTACTGTTATTTCACTCGGTATAATGCCCTCACGGTCCATCTATGTTTGTACAAGTGGCAAGCTTTCCTTCTTTATTATGGCTAAGCAATATTCTATTGCTTATTGAATAGAACACCGGACCCCAGCCTTGTGGATGGGCTCTCAGTCTACAGGGGAAACAGATGGGCAATAAACCAGTCCCTGTCTGGAGGCAGAGTGCAGGAAAGTGACATGGACGACATGGAGCCCCAGAAGCAAAGTGGAAGATGTGCATTACTCTTCTGAACCCTGGGCACCCAGATCCCCGGATCCTGTTCTGCCAGAAAACCACGTGTGCAGTTTGGAGACTATTGACAAACAGGCAAAACCCATGTTCCTCTATTTTACTGGGGGTAAAAAAAGGCAGTAATTGAGATCAGTCTGAAAAAAGAAATCCTTCACATCTTACTACTCCCCCCCACCCTTCTTAGCTGTATCCCTGTGCTATCCATTCTTTCTAAGTCCCAATTCTGTGCTAAATTTCTTCCTCTCTTTACCTTTATTTTTTATTTTTTTAAATACTTTGTTAAATTTTTTATTTCTAGGAAAGAGAGAGAGAGACAGCGTGAGCAGGGGAGGGTCAGAGAGAGAGGGAGTCACAGACTGAAACAGTCTCCAGGCTCTGAGCTGGCTGTCAGCACAGAGCCCGACGCGGGGCTCGAACCCACGAACCGTGAGATCATGACCTAATCGAAAGTCGGACGCTTAACCGACTAAGCCACCCAGGCGCCCCTCCCTAGCCCTAGTTTAAAGTCACTTCCACCAATGGCCACTGTTCCTTTTAGAGAGAATTTGGTGAAAGAGTGACATAATTTCACATAATATACGTCTATCCATGTTTCAGAACTGTCATCAGAGGGATATGGTCCTCTAATAAATCAAGTGATTCCAGGTCCTACTTTATATCTAGAAACGGAATAAGAAGCTTATTCCAGCCAGATNAGTCACAGACTGAAACAGTCTCCAGGCTCTGAGCTGGCTGTCAGCACAGAGCCCGACGCGGGGCTCGAACCCACGAACCGTGAGATCATGACCTAAGCGAAAGTTGGATGCTTAACCTACTAAGCCACCCAGGCGCCCCCCACCCCCCCTTTATTTTTTAAGAATGAGTTTTTCTGCCATGCTCCTTGGCCCTTTGGCAAACTCTCTTTAGATTTTGGCCAAATATTCGTAGAGAGCTTTTTCAATTATATTAAATACTATAAATATAAATTAAATACCTGGTATGAAATGTACTCCTTAGCTGACATGGCCATCTTTCTTCTGAAATCTGATTGAGCCAGACAGAATGCACCTTTTTCATGATTATCTTTTACAAAAACTGTTACGCTTGCTGGATTCTAACTGAAACCAAATCAAAACAAACAAACGAACAAAAAATCCAAAAAGCAAACCGTGGTCAGACTCCTCTCCTCCAGGCCACCCCTTAGCTGCATCTGCGGACGCACCTCCCCCCACGTCACTGCCCTGTGCTCTCACTGTTGGTTTGGATATAGGGAAGCAGCCTGAGTCCAATAGTTTCATCATTAGGTTTGTACACAAACATAGCAGCCCTTTGAACCTCCACCCACTTTCCCATTCCTCAAGGCGGTCTGCTTCAGCTCTCTTAGTTGACTTGCTTGGTGTTTAATTCTGTATTTCTAAATGGCATACTTGCATTCATCATTCCTGAGTGTTCCGCTGTAGGCACTATCTGTCGACTTTGTACTATAAAAAGTAAGACTTTAGCGGTCTTTTCTCTCTGTGTTCCACAGCCCCCAAGCACTCTGACCGACCATCCATTCTCCTGACTCACTTAGATCGTAATTTAAAATTATTATTTTTTATTTCTTTATTTTAGAGAGAGCATGAGCAGAGAATGGGCAGAGGGAGAAGGAGAGAGAATCGGAAGCAGGCTCCATGCTCAGCATGGACCCTGATGGGGGGGCTTTATTTCACGACCTTGGGGTCATGACTTGAGCTGAAATCAAGAGTCAGATGCTCAACGGACTCAGCTACCCAGGTGCCCCTAGATCATAATATTTTCAATATCATTAGTCGTCTTCCTGTTATTTAAATTCTGTTTCCTCTTAAGCTTATAGTAAACTGTGACTACTGTTCCTTTCTTGAACAAGCTTTGATTTTTCCTGGAATTAATTATTGCGTTTTTTTGTTTGCTTAGTGTTCCATTATCTACCCATTGGAACTTGGTGTGGGCATTTAGGGCACATAAGCGTTCCAGCAATTTTGTCTTCTTCGAGAAATCTCTTAAGAGTTGGGCTGCTATGCTAATGCCCACCTGTTATCTCATGCTGGGTATTTGCTCCAGAGTCCTGCATCCCATTCTTCCCCCTTTCCTGGATTTTCCCCCTTTTTCTGGTGGAACACGTCATCTAGAAGCATACAGCAGAAGGGGCCTGGGAAGGAGGCCTTGTGTTTGTGCCCATGTCTTTAGTCTGTTTTTAGGTGATAATTTGGCTAGATTTGGCAATAACGATCCTTGAGAGTTTGAAGGTCTTGCTCTTCTGCCTTTTAGCTTCCAAAGCTGCTTTCAGGAATTGTGAAGCAGATTTAATTCCTGATCCTTTGGATGCAGCCTTAGTTTGCAGTATTTCCTGTATTTCAGAATGGTCTGCCTTCATGTGGATTTATTTTCCTCCATTGGGCCGAGCACTCAGAAATTCATGTGTTTCCATTCTGCCGAGTTTTCTTGAATTGTATCATAGTTTCTTCCCTTGTCTTTTCCTTTTCTAGAACTTCTGTCATTTAATGTTACATTTCCTAGCCTGGCCCTGGTCCTCTAATTATCTTTGCTTTTCTCTTCTATTTTCCACCTCCTTGTATGTGGACTCCACCTTCTAGGCTACTCGGCTTTATTTTAGAGTCTTTCCACTGAGTTTTAAATGTCTGTTTCGTGCCCAAGTCCCAGAGCAGGGCTGGGCTTGGCTGTTTGCAGATCAGGAAGGAAGTCAAGTGTCCAACAAGAGGGGCAGGGATGAGGGCACAGAGCAGGTGGGTCAGGTCCTGCAGAGGTGTGGACTTGTAGTCCAAGGTCAGGAGTCTGTGTTTTACTTGAAATATGATAGGAAACCATTGAGGCATTGGAGTGAGAAAGTGACAGAATTAGGTACAAGATTTAAAGGGACCGTCTGGCTCTCTCTGGGAGCTCTGTCGTGAGGCAGGAATGGTGTCTGAACTGGAGGTGATGGTGGCTCAGATTAGAAGAGGGGGTGAGCAGTGCTCCCATTCTGGACGGTGACACTCACAGCGTGTTCTCACAGGTTAGAAGCGGGATATGAAGGACTGGCATCCAGAACGACAAGGTTTGGGCCCTGGGAAAATGGAAGAAGAGCGTTATTCTGGTTCTCAGATGGGGAAGTATTAAGGAAGGAGCACGTTGTAAGGAAGCACATCAAACTCCTGATGGATGAAGGGGTTTGGCTCTGTTAGGAGGTGCACATCAGACATTGAATCGGAGGTGGGTGGCTCTTTTGCATATTGGTACCTAGAGCTCAGGGAAGATACACCTAGATCTACACCTACCTAGAGCACTAGAGATACAGACTTGGGGGCCATCAGAGCTCTTAGTACCTCCAGATGGGATGCAGTCGTCTACGGAGGGAGTTAGCTGAAGGAAGAGGCCTGATGAATGACCCTGAGGACCGAGGAGTAGCCAGTGACAGAAGGAGCCCAGACTGTGGAGTGTCCCAGAAGTAGAGGAACAAAGCCTTTGGATAAAGGAAAATCAGCACATCCCTGCTCCTGACGAGCTCACGGTTCTGTTGGGAAGATGGGCTTTCAGTCAGATAAATGGAAGTCTGAGTTGCTAAATACTGGAACAGGGTGTGACCTGAGCGTTCTGTGAGCCCGAAGTAGAAGCTCTCCCAACCCCAGGGAAACTGAGGAGGCCTCATAGAGGCAACATGGGCATGTGGTCGATGTTCAGGAGGAACGGCTGGGAGAGGAGCTGGATGGAGGGCATTGCCACCCAGGGGAAAGCGAGGAGTCCCAAGTCATAGTTGTGTCACAGCAGCGTTAATGGAAGGGGCAGTTTAGCTAAAGGAAGCATGGTAAAGACACGTAGGGACCATGCGGAAACAGAGGCATCTCATGTACCTTCAGGGATTTCCGTGTGGGTGTAGCTGCGGGGACTGGTGCCTGCCCTGGGCGGGGTGGAGAGCCCCTCGATGCTGGTCCTGGCTCTCACCTGAGGGGACAGAGCATTATAGGAAGCTCTGCTTTTTGACATCCCCTGAGGGGCTGGACAGGGCTGCCCATGGTCTGCGGCGAGGAGGACCTAAGGAGTAACGGCCATTCTAGGGAGATCCTAGGGGCTGTGTCCTGTCCTAGGAGCCATCTGAAAAAGGACCTGAGTGAAATAGTGTGTGGGTCTGGCTGAAATTAATTCAGCCAGACTCTGCGTGGTGAACGGACAAGTACTGTCATTGATCATATATAGGGTCCCCCAGGAGAGCTGGCTGAATGAGACCTTGGAAAGTGTGAACAGCCTTCCATGGGTAGAAACACATGAGCTGTCTCTGCATGGGCTTATCCATCTGTGGTGTTCATCTGAGCAGCTCAGTAAGATAGAGTCTTTCTTTTTGGTGACAGCCTTCATCAAGGTCATTAGCCCAAGCTGACCTCATACAGTCAGTCATGGGACGCAAGGTCAGTACCACTTCTACGGTGATGAATGACCCCAAATGCTCAATGGCTTGCATTGAGGTTTGTTTCTTACACCTGACACTGTCAGATGTGAATCGCAGCCCAACTGAGTCTTGCTTCTCACAATCCTCAGGGATACATACTTTTTCCATGAACACTAGCTGCCACGATCTCCATGGAAGGGACATACTTTTTCAGATCTCAAAGATCTCATGGCCACCCAGTTTCACTGGTCAGTATTCTATCATGTGCTCCCAGCCTCCCTGCAAAGGAGACTGAAGTGTGCAATGTAATCTTGCTTGTCCAGAAAGAGAAAATGGGATGTGGGAGCACATGTCCAGCTATCCATCTAGCCCGTCAGTCTGTCCGTCTGTCTTTCTGTACACGCACATACATGGTAAATCTATAGGCAGTAGTAAACTAGAGCATGTTTTTCAGTTGTTCTTATAAATGCCCTTCTAGTCCCTCACCCATATATCAGATATTCTGTTTGCAAAGCCAAGTGGCATTACAGCTTATTTGAGGGTGTATGAGATTATGTTCTATTACATTTAATAATTCCCGTGAAGCCTCAGTTTCCACTAAAAGTATTTCATACTCAGGGACGCCTAAGTGGCTCAGTTGGTTAAGTCGCTGACTCTCACTTTCGGCTCATGTCACCATCGTAGGATAGTGGGATCAAGCCCTGCATTGGCTCAGCATGGAGTCTGCTTGGGATTCTCTTTCTCTCCCTGTCTCTCTGTGCTTTCCTGCTCTTCTCTCTCTTTCTCAAAATAAATAAACATTTTTTTTTAAAAAAGAACTTCATATCCAGCACTGTGCAAAAGCATATAGATGTTCAAAAATCATATTGATGAGTAGGTCCTTGGATGGATGGATGGACAGACAATGGGTGGAAAGAACAAATCGGAAATCATTCTCATTGTTTTGGAAAACTTTAATGACCTCCTCTGTGGTCTGCCTAGAATTCTCTCGAATGGCCTGTGTTAATCAGTTCCGCATCACTTGCAGCAAGAATCGGATCCCATGGCATGTACCTTTAATATTTGTTTGGCTTGACCCTGTAGAGTGGATTGAATGGTGAATCCTCCCAAACTCATGTCCGCTTGGAATCGTGGAATGTGACCCGACTTGGAAATAGTCTTTGCAGATACCAGTTCATTAAAGATCTCAAGGTGGAATCATCCTGGATTTAGGGTGGCCCCTATATGCAATGGCTGGTAACCTTATAGGAAGAGAAGAGGACACAGAGAAGAAGGGCTGTATGAAGAAGGAGCCAGAGACTGAAGAGAGCTGCTCCAGGCCACGGAACCACCAAAGGTTTTCAGCAGCAGCTAAAGCCAGGAGGGAGGCCTGGCCCAGGTTCTCCCCCAGAGCCTCCAGAGAGAGCCAGCTTTGCAGACAACTTGGTTTTAGACTTCTCACCTCCTGAACTATGAGAGAACATACTTCTGTGGTTTTAAGCCACCTGCTTTGTGGTAATTTATTTTGACAGCCCTATGACATTCTACACTCCCTGATCGCCCACTGAAATGTTCCTTTTTTTTCCCTCCCCCCAGAAATTCTTTATTTATGATTCCATACATGGAAATTCTGGTGGTTTTTTTTTTGTTGTTGTTGTTTCTTTTTTTTTTGGCCACAGTATAGGAATGTTCCTTTAAAAAAATTTTTTTTACATTTTTTTGGGTTTCATTTATTTTTGAGACAGAGAGAGAGAGAGCATGAGCAGGGGAGGGGCAGAGAGAGAGGGAGACACAGAATCTGAACCAGGCTCCAGGCTCTGAGCTAGCTGTCAGCACAGAGCCCAACGCGGGGCTCGAATCCACAAACCGTGTGATCGAGACCTGAGCTGAAGTTGGATGCTTAACTGACTGAGCCACCCAGGCGCCCCCCAAAAAATTTTTTTTAAGTTCATTTATTTTGAGAGAAAGAGAGAAAGGGGCAGAGAGAAAGGGAGAGGAAGAGAGGGAATCCCAAGCAGGCTCTGCACTGTCAGTGAGGAGCCTGACATGGGACTCAAACTCAATGACCCGTAAGATCACGACCTGAGCAGAAGTCAGATGCTGAACCGACTGAGCCACCCAGGTGCCCCTAGGAATAGTCCTTTTACGTTTGGTTCAAATAAAATCTCTGCATCTACTTTTTTGGGGGTGCTTCCATGAAACTGCCTTCCCTTAGGTTTTGTTTTTTTTTTTAAGTTTATTTATTTTGAGAGACAGAAGAAGTTGGGGAGGGGCAGAGAGAGAGGGAGAGAGAGAGAATCCCAAGCAGGCTCCATGCTGTCAGTGCAGAGCCTGACATGGGGCTTGAACTCACAAAACCGTGAGATGGTGACCTGAGCTGAAACTCACATGAGCCGAATGCTTAACCAGTTGAGCCACCCAGGCACCCCTGCCTTCCCTTTGTTTATATGGTCGTTCTTTGGATGCTCCACATTAAAGACAAAGCAAAACAGAAACTCCAGGCCCTTTCTTGCTACCTGCGCTTCTCGTGATGCTGGGGAAGGGGTCCTGGACGAGGCCATCTGAACTCAAACCATCATCTTGACGTCCGCGTAGGTTCACCTGGCCTGCTTCGGTGGAGCCGTGAACATAGAGCCAAGCCATCTGCTCTGTGAACCCCCCTCGTATAGCATTCTGCTTTATCCAGCAAACAGCTGTCGCTGACACAGAGGACATGGTACACAATAAAGGCTACAATAAATAGTTCATTAGAGCCTCCGATGCGGATCATTATCCAGTTATTTATATCAGGATTTATATTTGATTTAGCCTGGCTGTAAGCGAACACTAAAAAAGACGTGGTGTCGTGCTGAATGTGCCCTGATGATAAGGCGCCAATTTTGTATTATTTTATGGAGTTAATTGCATCTCTAAAGACAGGCTCCTCCAGTTACAAGTTAAAAAAGGAATCTATTTGTGATCATAGTCTTGAAGGTATAAAAGGTTGGTAATGATGTAAAAAGAATGAGAAGAATAAAAAGAATCCAGATGACAGCCACCATCAATTTCTTCCCCAGGAGAAAAGAATAGTTCTGTGTCTTTTTTGATGCGCTGCTCATTTAAAAAACAGTCTTATACCGTATACACAATACAACCACATTACAGACTGTATGGAAATGAAAGGAAAGGTCTCCATAATCCCAGCATCCTAACGCAACTGTTACTTAATTCTACTTTGTTTCCTTCCAGATTTTACCCTCATCTCTGTATGTTTTGCACACTTCACGAAGTTTTTCCATTTTTTTAAGTTCTATTTTTATGAAAGTATAGTGGGTGTGCACAGTAACAAATGAAATGGCACAAAAGAATCTTCTACGAAGAGCAGTCATCTCCCACGCTTGCTCGCCCACCTCTAGTCCCACACCCCACTGGAAACTTCTTAACTATTGTGGCTATTAGTATTCCTGGTAATTACTTCCATCAGTCTAAGTACTATGCTTATGACTTTATTCCTCTTTTATTATGAACGATTTTCAATATACCACAAGATACAAAAATACAATATTACTACCACCCAGTAGTATTATTGAACTCTGGTTTGCTGTTACTTGCTTTGGTGTAAGAAAAAAATGTTGCAGATACATTAACTCCCCCCACAGGCCACGCCCCCAGATCCCATCACTTTGTCTCCCCCTGTGCAGCCTCCCCGAGTAACCGGAACCTTGAACTTGATGTCCGTCTCTCCCATGTTTACCAGCAGTTCTCAAACATTTGGGTCTCAGAAACCTTTTTGCATGCTTCAGATTTATCGAGGACCCCAGATTTTTTTCTTTGTATGGATTATAACTATCAACATTTACAGTGTTTGAAACAGAGACAGAAATCTTAGAAATATCTATGAATTTATTTAAAATTCTAATGAACTCATTAGACATTAGTACAAGTAACACGTTTTTATGTTACGCTTTCCAAAGTAAAAGAAAAATGACCTTGTCTTACATTTTGTGTATTTCTTTATGCTGGGCTTAGCGAAAGAGAACTGGATTCTCCTATCTGCTACGACAGCCTGTTATTGTGAGGTCATATGTCCCGTGCCCATGGAAAACTGTTGTGCATTTATGATGGAATAAGAGTGCACACAGTGTCTTATATTATAAAAAGTTTGGATGTCACAGAACCCTTAAAAGGGTCTCAAGGTCCCTCAAGCATTGTTATTTTGAGGCATCAGTAAATAAATATATGCATAAACTATGAAATGATTTTGTATGGTTTTCAAACCTTTTGTACTTTGTATCATTGTGTATGGATCGTTATGAAATTTACTCTCTCAACCTTATCTTTTATATTTATGAACTTGTCACAGAAGCTCAAACTAATTTAACAGTTGTACTGTATAGAATTCTAGGACCGTATCATACTTTTTCTAGTCTTTTGTTTCTAGATACTTGTGTTATTTTTAGGGTTTCTGTTACCAAGAAAGTTGCAATGAATATTCTTCCTTGTCTTCTTGTGAGATTTTATAGCAAAGGGAGCTAGCTGGAGAATTGTCCTGTTGAAAGGAATATGTACCTGGATTTTTCTAAATGTTGTCAAATGGCTCCCTGAAGTGGCCATGCAAATTTGCACATTTCCTGGATATATCAGAATTCCTTTTGTCCCACCAGATTGACACTTGTTATCATCAGATTTTCAATCTTGGGCCAATTTAATGCTTATGCATTTATATTTCATTGTTGTTTTAATTTGCATTTCCAAAATTACCCACTTATTAGTCATTTCTGTTTCCTCTTTTCTGTATTTCCTGTTCTTTCCTGTTGCCCATTTTCATCAGCTGAGTTATAATTTTTTAATGAATTTGTCAGCCCTCTTTATAAATTCTGATTTTTAAAAACGTCTTATTATTTATTTTTGAGAGAGACAGAGTGCAAGTGGGGAAGAGGCAGAGAGATAGGGAGACACCGAATACGAAGCAGGCTCCAGCTCCAACCTATCAGCACAGAGCCTGATGCGGGGCTTGAACTCATGGACCACGAGATCATGACCTGAGCCAAAGGAGGACACTTAACTGACTGAGACACCCAGGTGCCCCTATAAATTTTGATTTTGAATCCTTTGTGGGCCACATGGATGGTAGATATCATGTATTTTTATAATGAAACATGTATTTATTTAAAAGACATATGGAGATTAAGAGCACCGACCCTGGGGGCAGACTGGTTGACGTCCCCATTCGTAATTCTTTGCGTATTCTAAATACTAAGTCTACTTCTTAGTTACCTGCATTGCAGAATCTTTCCTCATGAGTGACCTTGGGCAAGTCACTTCACCTCTTTGTGCTGCAGAGTTGCTGTGAGATTTGAATGAGTTACCATATGTAAAGCATTTAACTAGTGCCTGCCACATTAGACAGTAGCGTGTGTGTGTGTATGTATTTGCTCCTATGACAGATAGTTGAAGTGCTCAGTGACATCCTTATAGATCTCGTTTCTCTCGCCTTCTCTGGAGGTGATCCCTGCACTGACAGTTAATGTTTCCTGTACTGACATGAGAGGTATACATTGATAAACAACAAAGCTTGCCTAAACAGAATCAGCTTATTATTCTATGACCTGTATTTTTTTAAACACTTTTAATGTATTTTGAAATCTCCTAGCGGTAATGTGTATGGAGGGCGAGGCCAGTCACTAGTTGATTTTGATACATTAACTCCTCGAATGTTCACCAAAGATCCTCTGAAGTAGATACTGTCATTATCCTTGCTTTACACAGGGAGGATTGAGGAAGAGCTTGAGTAAGTTGCCTAAGATCACATGGCTGTTAAGTGCAAGAGCCAGAGTTCTCAAACAGGCGGCCTCGCTCTGTAACTTGCTCTCGTAATCACTAGCCATGTACCTAGGACAACAGAGAAGAGTAGACAGTAGCATAATAAATGGACAGGGACGCACCATCTAGCTTAATGGAAGCCTACCGTTGCGCCATTTGCATTTCAAATATTTTTAAAGAAATAGGGTATTATAGACATAGCTGAGGCTTTCCTGCCTCTCCAGAGATAATCACTATTTCACTGTGGCAAATTGAGTGTTTCTCACTTCTGTACATATTTTATGTTTTACCATATCTTAGTAGATCTGTAAAAGTTACATAGCATCATTGTGTATGTTTTCAAAATTTATAGAAGTACCATGAGCCTACATTAGCATTCAGCAACCTCCTTGTTCAACTAGTACTGTTTTTTATATTTATTCATGTTGATACATAGATGTTTTTATCTGGTCTGTTGTATATTCTTCTCCACTGTGGCTAAATAATACACTGTGTTTATCCTTTTCCTGTTGACAGACATTTAAGCTATTATCCACATTTCACGACTTAAAACAGCACTTCAAATATCATTTTGTGTCTGGTTCTTTGTGCATCTGAAGAAGAGATTCTCCAGGGTGTGTCCCACAAAGTGGAATTCTGAGGTCAGAGATTGTGAGCTTATTTGCCTTTTAAAAAATATTACCAAATGGCTAATGTTTAATTGTCTTGATCAAATTAGGTAATATCTAATAGTATCTCCACCGTGTTTGTACAAATCTGAATATACACTGGAAATATATAAGCAGTGTATAAAAGTTCATTATTCTACATCCTTATTAAGATTTGGTCTCATAGACTTTGATTTTCGGCCAATCTGATGCCATGGTTTTCATTAGCAATTCCCTGCTTACTGTTTTCATATGCTGATTGGACATTCTGATATCCTCTTTGGCAAATTGACGGTCACTGTTTACTCACTAGATTATTGGTTTATTACAAGGAATATTAAAAGATATGAATCTACAGCCAGATAAAAAGATATGTAGGGTGAGATTCTGAACAAAGGAGATCCTGTGGAAGCAATCTGGTTCACCAGTCTGGAAGCTCTCTGAACACCCGCCTTTTGTGTTTTTACAAAAGCTTTTATTACATTGGCACACTTGACTAAACCTTTCACGACCGGTGATTGTTTGAGCCTCCAGCTTCTTTTCCCTCCTGGAAGTCAGGGGCTGGTACTGTATCCCTAGCTGTTTCCACTGGCCACCAGCCCGTATCCACAGGAACTTCCCAAAAGTCATCTCATTAATAAAAATCCAGTTGCCTCAAGGGCCTTGTTGTGAATAACAAAACACTCCCTTCACCTTTATGGCTCTGTAAAGATTTCAGGAACTGAGGACAAGACACCAAATATTATAACAAAAGATGTTCCAGTTTCTCTCATCCCTCAGGAAATTAGCCAAGAACTTTGGACACAAAGACCAAATACATATAGGAAATACATGTTGATCATCTGAATGACCAAGTGTGTATTTCTTACAAATCATGACATCACATTACCGTAAGATGTGAAGATATTCTTCTGCACATTTTGAAAAATTTAAACATTTTCTTTTCACACTTAGTTCTTTAATCTCTAAAATTCCTCTTTTGCATGGCATGAAGTAGTCATCTAACTCTGCTTTTTTTTTTTTTTTTTAATACGGATACTCATAGCACCATTTATTAAAGAGTCCCATTGGGGGGCGCCAGGGTGGCTCAGTCGGTTAGACATATGACTTTGACTCAGGTCATGATCTCATGGTTCATGAGTTTGAGCCCCATGTTGGGCTCTGTGCTGACAGCTTAGAGCCTACTTCAGATTCTGTGTCTCCCTCTCTCTCTGCCTCTCCCTGGCTAGTGCTCTGTTTGTCTGTCTCTGTCTCAAAAGTAAATAAACAATAAAAAAAATTTTTTAAAAAGACTCTTGTTGACTGTAATGTCTTCTCTCTCTGTTTTCAATTCTTCACAAATCCCCTGTAACTTGTAGCCACATACTACAGCCTTAATTACTCTAGCTTTATTATAAGTCTCATCAAGTCAAATTTCCTTTTCTTCTTAATCATGTCAGTAAACTTTTCCATTGTTTTTTCATGTCAATTTTAGGATTGTCTTTCAAGTTCTTTGGAAACTCTTGAGATTTTGATTAAATGTATCTTGATTTTTAAGATTATTTGGGAGATATAATTTTAAGATTTATGGCAGTGAGTCTTCCAATCCATGAATATAATATGTCTCTCCATTTATTCAGTTTTTTTTAATGTCCCTTGTGTTGGTTAATTTTATGTGTCATTATGACTGGACCACAGGTACTGAGACTTGGGCAAATATTCTGGGTGTGTCTGTGAGAGTGTTTTTGATGATGTGTTTTTGAGTTAAGCAGATTGGCCTCTCTAACGTGGGTGGGCTTCATGCAGTCAGTTGAAGGCCTGAATAGACCAAAAAGGCTTCTCCCTGAGTAAGAGAATTCTTCTGCCTTACAGTCTTTGGACTGAGACAGCTTTTCTCTCCTTTGAACTTGACCTGAAACATCAGGTCTTCCTAGGGTCTCGAGTCTACCAGCCTTTGGGCTAGAATCACACCAATTGTATGGTCCAGCCTTTGATGAAGACTAGAACCACATCCTTGGCTCTCCTGGGTCTCCTGCTTGCTGACTACACATCTCGGAACTTGTTAGCCTCTATCATTGTGTGAGCCCGATCATAAATCTTGTTATATATATGCAACCTGTTCTGTTTCTTTGGGAAACCCTGACTAATGCAGATTTGGTACTGAGAAGTGGGATGATGCTGTAACAAATGTCTGAAGAGGAAGACTTGAGAAGCTGGAAGAGGCTTTGGAGGTGGATAATGGGGTAGAGGCTGGGGGAGTCTTGAGGCACAGGTTGGAGAAAGCCTGGATTCCCCTGAAGGGATCGTCAGTGGAGAGACAGATGTTAAAATTGATTCTAGTGAGATCTTAGAAAAGAGAGCTGTACAGAAAGCCTCCATCTTCCTAGGCAATACAGAAGTAGCAACGGAGAATGTTGGCAGCAATGTGAGAGTACTTGTGAAGTCTCAGACAGAAATGCGGAACAGATTATCGTTGACCCATGTCACGAAGTAGTAAAGAACTTGGGTGCGTTATTTCGTTGTTTCGTGGAAGATAGCTTGGAAGCAGTGAAATTGGATATTTAGTTTTAAGTTGGGTTTTGCTTAGAGGAAATCTCTAAGCAAAGTATTGAAGGGCCAACTTAGGTTTCCTTACCACTTATATATAAGCAAATGTGAGGAGAGAGAGACACTGGGGGAATTGTGAAGCCCAGAGGAACCAGCTTGAAGATTTAGAAACTTTCTGATCTAATCCATAGTATAGAAAATGGAAACTGGTTGTGGAGAGAACCTCAAGGGTGCGGTTGGACAGTCACTCTTTAAAGAGGTTACCCAAGGTGTCAGACATGGGATTTAAAATTTTAGCAGAGCCCGTTCCAGAGCCAGAGGGAACCAGAGTGAACAGTAGAGTTACTCAGCTGAAACCTTGCTTTATCCTTCCAGAACAGGGGAAATGACCCCAGAGGTGATCCAGCGATCATCAGGGCTGCCATTCTCCGCAGAGGCCTGGAAACAAGGCTACTTCTAACCTTGATTTCGGGGGGCGGGGGGGGGGCTGCTGCTGTGGCTTCTACGGGCCAGGCTGCCACTGCCTGGAGTCTTGGGGGTAACACTTTCTGGAGCCTGGGGATGGAATCCCTCACAGACTTGCCAGCAGGGCCACCCAGCAGAACCATAGGTGTGGGACCCCTGCCCAACAGGGCTGCATCAGTGGGTCCAGAAGACAGAATTGCCACCCCATTGGGTCCAGAGGGTGGGGCATTGAGCCAAAGAGGATTATTCTTGAGCCTTAAGGTCTAATGGAATTTGCCTTGCCAGGTTTTAGATTTTCTTAGGACCTGCCCCTCCCTCCCTCCTTCCTCCCTTCCTTAATTCCTTCCTCCTTTCCTCCCTCCCTTCCTCCCTCCCTTCCTCCCTTCTTTCCTTCCTTCCTTCTTTCTTTCTTGCTTTCTTGCTTTCTTGCTTTCCTTCCTTCCTTCCTCTATTCCTCCCTCCTTCCCTCCCTCCCTGTTTCTCCTTTTTGGAAGGGAAATGTCTATCCTGTACCTGTCCCACTGTTGTGTTTCAAGTGCATGTACCTATCTGGTTTCACAGCTAGAAAGGAGTTTGCTTCAGCATGAAGTATATACCTCAGGAGTCACCTGTATCTAATTTAGGTGATAGTCACACGTGGCTTTGGACTTTTGGCCTTAGAGTTGATGCTGAAATGAGTTAAGACTTTTTGGGGCTAAGAGGATAGAATGAATGTACTTAATATGCAAGAACGACATGCATTTGGGAAGCTGGGCATGGACTGTTGTGACCTGTTTGTGGTACCCCAGAGTTAATGTGGGGAAGTCCATAGTGGAGATGGAGGTCCTGAGCAAGTAATTAAGTTTAAATGAGATCTTAAGGGTGAGGCCTTGAACAGCTAGGTTTGTGTCCTAGAAGAGACAACAGAGAGCTTGGTCACTCCAAGATCAACACAGCACAGGACAGTTGAAGGTAGAAAATGAGCAGAGAGAAAAGAGAAAGGAATGATGCTATAGCAGAAAAGAAATACGGACCATGGCTGAAAGGTCTAATGTGTGTATATTAGGGATTCTATACGAAGAAAAGAGAGAGAACTGATCAAAAGCAGTATTTAAAGAAATGATCACCGACATTTTCCCAGGGCTAATGCAAGGCACCCACTCTTCGAATGCAGCTCAGAGGACCATGTGCAGGAGAAATACAGAGAAAACCATACTGAGGCACTTTGTAGCCAAAGTGCCAAACTGCTATAAGTCAAATCTAAAGAGAAAACCTTAAGTGCCCAGAGTGGAAAAGCACATTTCCTTCAGGAGTCTAGCCCTAGAGAAGATAAGTGACCTCTCAAAAACTAGGGAAGCCAGAGATCTTGGAACACATTTTTTAATTTTATCATTATTCTTTTAATTTAAGTTTTAGTTAAGGTACAGTTGCATGTTGGTTTCAGGAGTAAAATCCAGCAATTGGTCACTTGCATACAACACCCAGTGCTCATCACCACAAGGGCCCTCCCTCCTTAGCACCCATCCCCATCTATCCCATCCCCCACGCAGGACCCTCCATCAACCCTTTGTTTGGTCTCTGTTCTTAAGAGTCTCTTGTGGTTTCTTTCCCTTTCTAAGAAAAATAACTTATCCCGGAATTCCATACCCAACAAAAATATCTCTCAGAAAATGAAGGTGAAATAAATATATTCTCAGACAAACAAGAACTGCAAGCCTATTTCTCCCCCAGCCCACACCGCAGGGAACACACTGGAGAAAAAGAATCACAAGTGGAATCAGAGACGTGCCACTGGGAATGAACCCTGTGCCTACAGGGAGAGGGAGACATAGAAGCCTATTAACTCTTTACAGCGATATAATAGCAGAGTCTCGTGGCTCATATGTATACGGGGAGCAGAATGGGCGGCGGTAGCGAAACAGGCGTGTGGGGGTAAATGGACAAGAATGGCAGATGTTCTTGCACCGTGTGGAACATGGTCTAAATTAAGGATGAATTTACATTGTAAATTCTTACATAACAGGTGAAGTTACCTTGAATAAACATACCAATATATATAGCGAAAAGTTAACGAGGAACAAAGTGAAATAAATCCTCCTGATGTGAATAGTTGGCCACCCAAATCTGCCCATGGCCCCATCTCTGGAATCTGAGGGTGGGTTGTATCACGCGGGCCATGGTGGATGGTAGTGCAGTTACGGATCTCGAGTTGGGAAGATTGTTTTGCAGGATCTGGTGGGCCCCGTCTAATCACATGAATCATTACAAGGAGAGACTCTGTCCTGGGTGCATCAGAGAGAGAGGGTGGCCCACGGAGGATGGGACACCCTGTTGCTGGTCCTGACATATAGGGGACTGTGTGCAAGGACCTGGGAAAGCTTCCAAAAGCTGAGAAAGGCAGAAGGAACTGATTCTCACCCCACCTGGAGCCTCCAGAAAGGAAGGCAGCGGTGCTCACACCTTGAGTTCAGCCCCACGAGGCCCCTGTAGGACTTTCACACAGGATCGTATAGTAATATTTGTGGGGTTTATGGCAGCAATGGAAAACAAGGACCGCTTCTGGGATCTGGCCATAAGGTGGCGTTGTAACACCCCTAAGAACGTGGAATGGCTTTGGAATTGAGCAGTGGAAATAGGGTGGAAGGGTTTTGAGGAGCCCGATGGGTGGAAGGGTTTTTGAGGAGCCTGATAGGAAAAGCCAAGATTGCATTGAACGGACCATCAGTGCAGGATATCAATGGCAGCGCCCATGAGGACGCAGAAGGAAGTGAGGAACACGGAGAACAGAATGCCTGGACTGTGAATAGACTGTTAGCAGAGATCTGCATGCTAAAGGTGCTGCTGGCTAAGGCTCGGGAGGAAATAGGAACGTGTTATTCGA
This sequence comes from Hyaena hyaena, assembly GCF_003009895.1. Lineage (NCBI taxonomy): Eukaryota > Metazoa > Chordata > Mammalia > Carnivora > Hyaenidae > Hyaena > Hyaena hyaena. The sequence continues at coordinate 369,570 of NW_024080951.1, read as the reverse complement.
ACCATAATTGGAAACCAGAGGAAAGGAGATGCTGGTGGCAGAAAGATTTCTGTCCTACTTTTGTGTAGAAAGCAGAATTCATAAGAGCAAACTTGGATATTTAGCTGAGGACATTTCCAAACAAATATTGAAGGTCGAGATTCACCTTGAGGAAAGCATGCTGTGAAGAAAAGCTGAATGTATGGTCTTTCACTAAAATCTTAGAATAATCAGGAGATAAGATTGTTCATGGGGCGCCTGGGTGGCTCAGTCGGTTAAGCATCCGACTTTGGCTCAGGTCATGATTCACGGTTCATGGGTTTGAGACCCCCGTTGGGCTCTGTGCTGACAACCTAGAGCCTGGAGCCTCCTTCGGATTCTGTGCCTCCCTCTCTCTCTCCTCCTCCCCTGTTCACATTCTGTCTCTCTCCCTCAAAAATAAAAAAACATAAAAAAAATTTTTAAAAAGAGAGAGATAAGGTTGTTCAGCCACAGTAAAGGCTCTTTGAAGAGATTAAGGGTATAAGTCTCAGATCCCCTTCGTTTTAGAAACTCAGTCCAGCAAAGTGAGGGAGGAAATAAGGAAGGAGAAATGAGAATATCCGGCTTCAAGATTGAAGGAGGGGCATAAAGTCTTTGTGAGAGACATTGCTGAAGTGTATGCAGTTTTGCTTGTCAGAGAAAGTGTGTCTGAAAGTTTGGGGGGAAATTAAGCTAGCATAAAAGCAAATAGTGTAAGGAAAAGCAAGACAAATTAGAAACGTCAAGAAAACCCAAAAGAAAAGAACAGTTGTGGTCCACATAAGAAACAAACACAAGCAGAGCATGAGTTTAAGCAGCGGATTAAAAGGTAAAAAGGAAGGAAAGGAGGAAGGAAAAAGAATGTTCTTTTGATCTAAAGCTGGAAGCCTTTCCTTCCACGTGCCTCGGGATTTATGACATTGACCCTCACCAAGAAGCAAAGCATTTCAAACCCACTTCGTGGCCTTGAACCGAATAGTAATGTTTATATTGCCAAACAGAGTTTTTCGTCTGTTTATTCTCAAATTTTAGCATCAGTATGTAGTCAGAGCTGGAAAGATAGGTTTGCAGGACAGAATGTAAATGTCACTAGACTTGACATTGTCATAGCAAAGCTGTGAGCTGGCGGAGGTGAGGGTGTGCAAGAGGAGGCAAAGGGTAGAGGCCCCAATGTCCTCATCCCACACGTTAAGAACCAAGAAGACAAGACGTGCTGAAAACCTGGTGGCATGGCATGCAAATTTAAATATATTGTTTAAAATTAATAAGGAAATCATATGTATAATATATATCATTATGTATAAAGTCTATATATCATTTTACATAACATATACCTAATATATATTATAATATATAAACATTGAATAAAGGGGAACTATTTATTTTTAATGTTTATTCATTTTTGAGAGACAGAGACAGAGTGTGAGCAGGGGAGGGGCAGAGAGAGAGGGAGACAGAATCGGAAGCAGGCTCCAGGCTCTGAGCTGTCAGCACAGAGCCCCACGCGGGGCTCGAACCCATGAACCGTGAGATTGTGACCTGAGCCGAAGTCGGACACTTAACTGACTGAGCCACCCAGGCGCCCCAAGGGGCAGTGTTCTTAATTACCCCAGGGCCAGGTACCAGGCATCTAGTTATCACCCCTGTAGCCTAGAGCCTTCGGAAATTATCCAAATGATTCAGTCCTCATCTCTTGATCCTGCCTTGCCTTCCCTTTTCCCACAGAAGCCCCGGAAGGTTCTGGCCTAAAACCAGTTGCTCACTCCTGCTTCTGCTTCCTGCCTAGCACCCTGCGTCCTTCTGTGACTCATGCTTCTTGTTTCTAGGGAAACCGTGAATAACATTCAACTCTTCTTTCAATGGCATTGACCTCTCCATGTCCTCATTCGGTCACCTTTATAAATGAAGACCCAAGTGCAGAACATTCTTCAACTCCCAAACCATGCCAGTGATGACGAAAATTTGAAAGCGTTAGCTGAAGTGAGAAGACTGGGCTCAAATTGTGCTAAAGCTTTCTGTGGTCCAGAAATGGAATGCAAACTCAGAATAGTGGGTGGTATGGAAGCTATAGGCTTGCCGTGCTTAAAGCCCAGTGCAGGCAGTAAGAGCAGGGATCTTGGCTTCAGTGGGGGTAAAGGGGGGTAAAAATGCTTTGCTTAATATGGAAGAGAAGAGCAAGGCTTATTGCTAGAAGCCAGAGCCTAGGTAAAGAAGAACTAGTGTGTGTGTGTGTGTGTGTGTGTGTGTATGTGTGTAAATATACATATATGTATATATGCATATATACAAACATATATACATATAAATGTATGCATATATGCAGTGGAATATTTTTCAGCCAATAAAAAGAGGGAAATCTGCCATCTGTGTAACATGGATGGACCTTGAGAGCATCATTCTAAATGAGATAAGTCAGTAAAAGAGAAATACTGTATAATATCAGTTCTGTGCAGAATCTAAAAAAGCTGAATTCATAGAAACAGTAAAATGGTGGTTGCCAAGGATTGAGGGTGGAGAAAAGGGAGAGATGTTGATCAAAGAGTCATTGGACAATGAACGATTTCTGGGGATCTGATGCACGTCACTGTGGTTGAAGTTAACAATACTGCATTAAATTCGTGGACGTTGCTAAGAGAGTGGATCTTCAGTGTTCTCACCACAAGAACGAAATAGTACTTATTTACAGGTTGGAATTATGTAATGAGATGGTAGTTACGTAATGCTGTGGGGGTGATCACATCCCAATATGTAAGTGTTTCAAATTAACACATCTTACGCCTTCAGTGTTACACAATGTTATATGTCAGTTATATCTCAATAAAGTCAGGAGGTTGGGGGGGGGTAGCCAGAGACTGGGATGGGGAGGTTCACTGCTAACCTTCTTGCCTATGAAAGGAGAAATAAGGCAGTTAACTCATTGCCAAGAGCTGTATCAGAAATTGTGGGGTCATGGGGCGCCTGGGTGGCTTAGTCGGTTAAGCATCCGACTTTCGCTTAGGTGACGATCTCGCGGTTCGTGGGTTCGAGCCCCGCGTCGGGCTCTGTGCTGACTGCCAGCTCGGAGCCTGGAGCCTGTTTCAGTCTGTGACTCCCTCTCTCTCTCTGACCCTCCCCTGCTCACGCTGTCTCTCTCTCTCCTAGAAATAAATAAAACATTAAAAAAAAAAAAAAAAGAAAGAAATTGTGGGGTCAGGCATCTGGCAGGGAAGGGTGGTCAGACAAATACTGAAGCTCCTGACAAGGAGTTGAATCAAGTTACATGGTGCCTGTGTTGCATATCTGACATATACCCGTTGTTACAGTGGAGTAAGAACTCTGAAATGCCATTATAAGACCTGATTATGGATTAATGACCAACCATAGCAACCGCAGAGCACCTCACTGAAATACAAGAAAGAGTGAAAAAATAATGCAACAATTAGAAGAAAATAAAAGGAAAACCTCTCCCTTCCAAAATTAGTGTGCCAGCTAAAACCACAAAATAAATGGAGAAACCTAATGATAAAGTTGACAGCAAAGACAGCAACGAGAATATGAATGAATGCACAGCCGGCGAAGTTAATTTTCTGGAGTAGAAAGACAAAGACTTTAAAATAAATTTCAAGATACCTCTTCAGGAATACATGACGACGGAACTTCCATTCGATAAGCACAAGAATTGATGGGGCACATAGAGATAAAGCAAGAACGAGTAGATCTCTTATTACAAATCTTAGAAGGGAACACTTCTGTCGTTGAGATAAAGAAATGCAATAGACAGGAAATTCTCTGGACCTGCTGCAGTTGAAGGCAATGATTAGCAATGCGAAGATAGTAAGTACTGAGGAATTCACATGAAAGCCATGCAGCAAAAGCAATTTTTAGGAGCTGCAGATAGTAATAAAAGACAAGGAGAAAAGATTAAGAAAAGAAAATTTACCATTAAATTAACAGGAGTTCCAGAAGAAAAAGGAATAAGAGGAGAGCAGTATTTAAAGAGAAGATAGCGGAGAATTACTCAGAGTTGAAGACAGAGGTGTTCTCAGATGGAAACTGCTCACAAAATACTGAGCAAATCCACACAGAAGCTACTCTGCAAAGCTGCAGAAGATAGATTTTGCATGTGTGGGGGGAAAAAAACCAACCTTTTTGCCTGATCTGACCTTAACAGATATGTGGATATAGAATTTTGGTTAGAAAATAATTTTTCTATAAACTTGGAAAGAATTTATCCATATTTCCCCTGTCGTTCAGTACTATAGATTCCAGAATGATCTCTCTCCCTTTGAATTAACTCGCCCCCCACCCCTCCCCCTGTCCCGTTTCTCTGGTAGCTTCATAGCTTCTTAGGATCCTTAGTCTGACATTTTGTAAGGCTGTGTTCACTCATGTATTTTGTCTTTTGGGTTTTGTTCTGTTTATTTGTTTAAATTCGTTGTACTAGTAATGCTATGGTGCTGTTCATCTGAAGATTTATGCACCTTAGCCCTGGGGAAAATGTTCTCATTTTTTTTCTTTTGATTCTCCTCTCTGTTCTCTCTGTTGTATTCATTTTCTCACTCCTGGATCTCCTGGATTAGTTCATGTCTCTCTTATTTTTGTTCATGTTTTCCTGCTCTGTGTTTCACTCAAGATCTTAGAAGCATTCCTTTGATTTATCCTTCACTTTATTGATTCATTTTATTGTCTGAAACACTTTGTTCTCTATTTTTTTTTTTTGGTAATATGATCTTGCTTTATAGATATAATATTTATAATTTGTTTTTGAAGTCTTTGAGCATATTGATCACAGTTTATTTTTAAAAAATATTTTTGAGAGAGAGACAGTACATGAGCAGGGGAGAGGGACAGGGGCAGGGGAGAGAGAGAGGGAGAGAATCCCAAGCAGGTTCCATGCTCAGTACAGAGCCAGATGCAGAGGCTCGATCCCACGACCCTGGAATCATGACCTGAACTGAAATCAAGAGTCAGACTGAGCCACCGTGGCACCCCAATTACATTTATTGTTTTAACATTCTGTCTCTTGAAACATCTGTTTTTTTTAACATTTTAAAAAATGTTTTTTATTTATTTCTAGGAGAGAGAGAGAGAGACAGCGTGAGCAGGGGAGGGTCAGAGAGAGAGGGAGTCACAGACTGAAACAGGCTCCAGGCTCTGAGCTGGCAGTCAGCACAGAGCCCGACGCGGGGCTTGAACCCACGAACCGTGAGATCATGACCTAAGTGAAAGTCGGGCGTGTAACTGACTAAGCCACCCAGGTGCCCCATTGAAACACTTTTTTAATAATCTTTTGAGATAAAATTCACATGCATATCACGTATCACATATCTTACGAGTCACCATTTAGTGTACAGTTCACTGGTTTTTAGGACATTTCCTGATTGGGGCAGCCATCATCACAGTCCACTTGGGGACATTTTCCTGATCTCAGGAAGAAATACCACACACATTAGCTTCATCCCTCCTTCCAGCTAGCTCTAAGCAACTGCTCATCTACTTTCTTTCTCTCTAAATTTGGCTAGTGAAGTCACATTTCAATGGAATCATACGATGTATGGCATTCTCTGACCTTTCTTAGCATAATGTTTCCAAGTTTCACCCACTTTATCTCTTTTTCCTTTCGTGGCTCATGTTTTTGATATGTATCTCAGAATACATTGCCAAATCCAAGATTATGAAGATTTATCCCTATGGTTTCTTCTAAAAGCTTTATAGTTTTAGCATTTATGTTTAGGTCTTTGATCCATTTTGAGTTGATCTTTGTGTGTGGTGGGGTAAGGGTCCACCTCCTTTGTTTTCATGTGGATGTCAGTTGTCCCAGAAACGTTTTGCTGCAAAGACTATATTCTTTCTCCTTTGGATGGTTTTGGCATATTTGTTGAGAATAAGCTAGCCACGGATGGATGGATGGGTTTATACCCGGACTTTCAATTCTGTTTTCCTGGTTGGTAACATACCAGTCCTTATCCTTAATGCCAGTACCAGAGTGTCTTCACTACTGTCTCTTTGTAGTCACTTCTGAAATCAGAAAGTGTGACTCCTATTTTTTTCTTTTTTGAAACTTATTTTGAAATACGAGTCCCTTGCAGTTCCATACGAATTTTAGAATTAGCTTGTCAATTTCTATCGTGAAGTCAGCAGGGATGATGGATAGGAGGATCGCATTGAATATGGAGATCACTGTGGGCAGTGGGAGAATTGCTATTTAACAATAGTAAGTTTTTGACCCAGGAACTTTCCATTTAGATCTTCTTTCCATTTAGATCTTCTTTAATTTCTTTCCGCAATATTTTGTAGATTTCGGAGCATAACTTTTGCATATATTCTAGTAAATCTATTTCTAAGAATTTCATTCTAGTGTATGTTTTTGTAAATGGAATTGTTTTCTTAGTTCCACTTTTGGATTGTTTATTACAATGTATAAAAATACAGTTGATTTTTTTTTTTTTTACAAATAGTTTATTGTCAAATTAGTTTCCACATAACACTCAGTGCTCATCCCCACAAGTGTCCTCCTCCATGCCCATCCCTCCTCCCCCCCACATCCATCAGTCCTCAGTTTTTGTCAGCATTCAAGAGTCTCTCATGGTTTGCCTCTCTCCCTTTCCCCCACCATTTCCGCCCTTCTTCTCCCCCTTGTTCCTCCATCAAGTTCCTCCTAATCCTCCTATACGTGCAAACATATGATATTTGTCCTTCTCTGCCTGACTTATTTCGCTCAGCATAACACCCTCAAGGTCCATCCACGTTGCTACACATGGCCAGATTTCATTGTTTCTCATTGCCATGTAGTATTCCATGGTATAGATAAACCACATCTTCTTGATCCATTCATCTGTTGATGGACACTTAGGCTCTTTCCATGTTTTAGCTATTGTGGAGAGTGCTGCTATGAACATTGGGGTACATGTGCTCCTATGCCTCAGCATTTCTGTATCCCTTGGGTAAATTCCTAGCAGTGCTATTGCTGGGTCATAGGGGAGTTCTATTGTTAGTTTCCTGAGGAACCTCCACACTGTTTTCCAGAGGGGCTGTACCAGTTTACATTCCCACCAACAGTGTAGGAGGGTGCCCGTTTCTCCACATCCTCGCCAGCATCTAGAGTTCTCTGATTTGCTCATTTTAGCCACTCTGACTGGCGTGAGGTGGTATCTCAGTGTGGTTTTGATTTGTATTTCCCTGATGAGGAGGGATGCTGAGCATCGTTTCATGTGTCTGTTGGCCATCTGGATGTCCTCTTTGGAGAAGTGTCTGTTCATGTCTTCTGCCCATTTCTTCACTGGGTTGTTTGTTTTTCGGGCGTGTAGTTTGGTGAGTTCCTTATAGATTCTGGATATTAACCCTTTATCTGATATGTCATTTGCAACTATCTTTTCCCATTCCGTTGGTTGCCTATTAATTTTCTGGGTTGTTTCCTTGGCTGTGCAGAAGCTTTTAATCTTGATGAGGTCCCAATCATTTATTTTTGCTCTTGATTCCCTTGCTTTTGGGGATGTGTCAAGTAAGAAGTTGCTGCGGTGGAGGTCAAGGAGGTTGTTTCCTGATTTCTCCTCTAGGGTGTTGATAGTTTCCTGTCTCACGTTCAGGTCCTTTATCACAGTTGATTTTTATATATAGATCCTGTATCCTTCAAACTTGCTGAACTCTCTTACTAGTTCTAATAGGTTTTTTTTCCCCCAAAAGAGTTTATTTAAAAATTTTTTAGAGGAGTTTTCAGTTCACAGTGAAATTGAGTAGAAGGGCACAGAGATTTCCCACTCATCCCTTTCCCTCACACACAAAAAGCCTTTCCCATTATCGTGCTCACTCAGCAAAATGGTACCTTTGTTACAATTGATGAACCTTCGTAATTCATGACGATCTGAAGTCTAGAGTTCACATTAGCATTCACTCTGGGTGTTGTACCTTCCAGCGTTTGGACAAATGTATAATGGCATATATGCATCATTATAATATTATATAGAATATGTTCACTGCGCTAAAAAGAAGTGGAATTTTTAATTCCCACCAGCAGTGAATGAGAGTTCCTGTTTTAAATCCTCACCAGCCTTTGATATTGTCAGTCTTCTGGATTTTCGCCATTCTTATAGGTAGGTGGGTCTCATTGTCATTGTTGTTTTAATTTGAATTTCCCTGATGACATGTAACTGAAGCATCTTTTCATATGTTTATTTATCATCTGTATATCTTCTTTGGTGAGGTGTCTGTGAAGGTCTTTGGCCCATTTTCCCTCACATTGCTTGTTTTTTATTGTTGAGTTTTAAGAGTTCTTTGTCTGTTTTGAATAATATTTCTTTATCAGGTTATCGTTAGTAAATATTTTCTCCCAGTCTGTGGCTTGTATTCTAATTCTCTTGATATGATCTTTAACAGAGAAATTTTTAATTTTAATGAAGTCCAGCTTATTGATTTTTGTCTTGGATTGTGCCTTTGGTATCTTCAGAGTCATTGCCATACCCAAGTCTTGTAAGTTTTCTTTCATGTTATCTTCCAAGAGTTTTATAGTTTTCATTTTATATTTAGATCTGTGATTCATTTTGTGTTAGTTTCTGTGGAGGGGGTAAAGTCTGTGTCTAGATTCAAGTGCTTTACATGTGGATATCCAGTTTTTCCAGTACAATTTGCTGAAAAATCTATCTTTGTTCCCTTGTGCTGCCTTTGCTTCTGTGTTGAAAGTAGTTGACTGTATTTCTGGACTCACTATTCTGTCCCATTTATCTGTTATCTTTTCTTTTGTCAAAGACAATATTGTCTTGATTACTGTGGCTTTAAAATGAGTCTTGAGGTAGGGTAGCTTGAGCCTTCCAACTTTGTTCTTTTTTTCAAAATTTTTAATGTTTATTTATTCTTGTGAGACAGAGCATGAGTGGGGGAGGGGCAGAGAGAGAAGGAGACACAGAATCTGAAGCAGGTTCAAGGCTCTGAGCTGTCAGCACAGAGCCCGACGTGGAGCTTGAACCCACAAACCACGAGATCATGTCCTGAGCCGAAGTTGGACGCTCAACCGAATGAGCCACCCAGGCGCCCCATGTTCTTTTCTATCATTAATATGTTGGCTATATTGGGTCTTTTGCTTTTCCATGTAAACTTTAGAATCAGTTTGTTTATATCCACAAAATAACTTGCTGGAATTTTCATTTGGATTGCATTGAATCTGTAGATCATGTTGGGAAGAACTGACATGTTGACATTATTGAGTCTTTCTATCCATGAACCTCAAATGTCTCTTAATTTACTTAACTACAGAGTTAAGTAGTTACCTAGGGTTTTGTAGTGGATTTCTTAAGATTTTCTATATATAAAAGCTCATATCACTTATGAACGGAGAGATTGTACCTTTTCCTTCCCAATCCGGATGTTTTTATTTCTTCTTCTTGCCTAATCACCTTGGCTAGAACCTTCAGTACAATGTTAACTATAAGTGGGAGAATAGATATGTGTTTTGTTTCTGATCTTAGCAGGAAAGCACCCAATCTTAGCTTTGTGATTTCATAGATGCCCTTATCAGGGTGATGAAGTTCCTTTGTATTCATAATTTACTGAGTGCTTTTATCATGAAAAGGTATTGAATTTTGTGAATTTCTTTATACCTTTGAGATGATTGTGTGGTTTTTGATTTGTATCCTGTTGATCTGATATTTATTACTCTTGGGTGTTAAACTACCCTTGCCTTCTTGGGATAAGTCCCACTTGGCAGTGATGTATAATGCTTTTTATACATGTGGCTGGATTCTGTTTCATAGTTTTTGTTGAGTTCTTTTGCACTCATATGCACAAGGAGTATTGGTGTGTAGTTTTCTTTCCTTGTGCTATCCTTGTGTGAATTCGGTATCAGGGTAATGCTGGTCTCATAGAAGGAGTTGGCATGTGTTCCTCCCGGTTTTGAAAGAGTTTGTGAATCATTGTGTTGAGTCTCGTTTAAATGTTTTGTAGAATGCAGCAGTGAAGACATATGAACCTGAATTTTCTTTATGAGTAGTTTTGGGGTTTGTAGTTTGTTTGATTATTGTTATTAATTCAATCTCTATTCATTTTAGTTCTTTCAGATGGTCTGTTTCTTCTTGACACAGTTGCATTGTTTATTGTCTTTCTAGGAATTTTTGCATTTCATCTACGTTATCTAACTTATTGATTACAGCTGTTCACAGTATTCCTTTTTCCCCTCCCATAAGATTGGTTATAATGAGTCTTCTTTCATTTTTTTAAAGGTTTTTTTAATGTGTTATTATTTCTGAGAGAGAGAGAGTGTGTGTGTGTGTGAGCAGGGGAGGGTCAGAGAGAGAGGGAGACACAGAATCTGAAGCAGGCTCCAGGCTCTGAGCTATCAGCACAGACCCCGATGCAGGGCTCGAGCCCACGAACCGTGAGATAATGATCTGAGCCGAAATTAAGAGTCAGATTTTTAACCAACTGAGCCACCCAGGTGCCCCTGTTCTTTCATTTCTAATTCCAGTAATTTGAGTTTTCTCTTTTTCTTCTCTAGCTAAAGGTTTGTCGGTATTGTTGGCCTCTTCACAGAAACAGCTTGTGGTTTCAGTGATGTCTCCCTGTCGTTTTTCTTTTCTTTATATCATTAAGTTCCACCCTAACCTTGATTATATTCCTCCTTCTGCTTGTATTAGGTTTAGTTTCTTCTTTTGCCAGCGTTATGGTGGAGGATGAGGTCACTGATTTGATATCTGTCTTCTTTCTGGATACAGGCATTTACAGCCATAAAAGTTCCTCTAGGCCCAGTTTTAGCTGCATTCCATATGTTTTTGAAGGCATGTCTTTATTTTCATTCATCTCAAAGTGTTTCCTAATTTCCCATTTTTTACATTATTTATTTATTTTTAATGAAAAAAAAATTTTTTTGTTCCACTGGCTTTTTAGGAAAGTTTTGCTTAACTTATACATATTTGTGAGTTTTCTCAATTTTTTTTTTCTTGTTATTGATTTCTAGTTTCTAATTTCATCCTGCTGTGGTTAGAGAACGTCTTGGTGTTATTTCAATACTTGAAGCTTTATCAAAGTTTGTTTTATGGTTTTGCACGCGGTCTATCCCGGAGATGCTCAGGTGTACTTGATGTACCTTCTGATGAAGTGTCTGTTAGATGTCACCAGTTCGTCGTGCTGTTCATGTCTTCTTTCTTTGTTGACCTCAGCCTCGCATTTCTATCTGTTACTGAAAGTGGCGTATTGAGGTCTCCAGCTATTGTTGCTGAGTTGTCTATTTCTCCCCTCATTACATTCAGTGCATTTCTGTTTTGGTGCTCTGTTACTGGGTGGGCCTTTTGACCCAACGAGAAATCGTTGGGTTTTGGATGACCAGATGTTAGAATCAGAAGGGCCTTTTTCAGGGGTTAAGTTAATGTTTACTAGACCAAAAAAAAAGTGGGGGTGGGTATCTTGTTTTACTTTTCATTTATCCAGCAGGGCTTTAGAAAGTTCCTCTAAGATCTTTTCCAGCTACTTTATTCCATGATTTATGAAGTTATCACAGTTCCGCTCCAGGATTATAAGGAAGTCCCAGATGTTTTCCCAAGGCAGGTGTGACACCTAGCACACTGCCCTGGGGTACCTGTGCCTCAGCGTAACACATCCATCCCATGCAGTATCTCTCTGTATGGTAGTCGTACTATGGCTAATTGCACTCATTTTATGTAATTAAGTCCATGGGATTTTAATGTGTGCTATTAAGTTAAAACACGAAAATCATTTGACTTCACTGCCTTAGAAAACTGTGTCCCAACAGACCCTAGGATAGATCATGTAGAGTTTTGGCATCATCGTATCTGAGGACACAAAATTCCTTGTTTACCAGTGATTCCTCTCTGCTTACCAAAACCCCCGACAGCAAGGGATCATGTGTATTTAGCTCTGTCCGTTCCGGAAGCAGACGCTCAAACACCTGAGTAGGATATTGGGAGATCAGTATCAAAGGACTGACGGCTTTATTTTACTCTGTTGGAGAGTAGGTTAAAAATAAGACCACGAGAAATAAGGCCAGTAGCCTCACGTAATGTGAAGACAACAGAACACGGGTAGTGTCTCTGACAGGAGAGGGAGACCTTGGCATCGTCGGTGAGTGTCTTCGAAAGGGCTTGTTGTACACTTACTACCTCACAGTTGTGGGTGTACAGAGGGAGAATGTGAGAAGGGATGTGAGATCTTCCCGTAAAATGCGCTTATTCTTTAGAAGAAATTAGCTGGTGGGTTGACATTTACATTTTCAGGTCTGAGAACATTCAGGACTTGAGAATGGAAAATTGACTTTTATATATGTATTAAATTATATATATATTAAATAAAACACAATATATTTTATATATAAATTATTTTATATATATAAAATTATTTAATATAAATTATCTTTATATTAAATAAAACACAGCATGTAATATATATTGTGTATATATATAAATCTCCTTTTGTTTTTAGGATAAAGTTTATATATCATAATATGTGAGTCTGCTGTGAGTGTTATGAGAAAAATACATCAAGTTCTTCTTTAGTGGATCTGTGGATATTGACATGGAGATTTAAGAACTGTGTGCATGACCTTTGTAAATAAAGCTCATTTCTGGCTTTGGGCCTGACCCCATCTTAACAGCAGTCACTCACTGAAGGCCTACATGAATATAGCCTTTTAGTTCCAAAATTGACTGTTTCTCTAGAAGAGTGAGGTTTTAGATAATAAGTGGGCTTCCATTTAAGAAAGTCCAGGGAATGGGAGCACCTGGGTGGCTCAGTCAGTGACATGTCTGACACTTGATTTCGACTCAGGTCACGATCTCACGGTTCATGGGTTTGAGCCCCACGTTGGGTTCTGGGCTGGCATCGCAGAGCCTGCTTGGGATTCTCTCTCTCCCTGTCCCTCCCCTACTTGCACTCTGTCTCTCTTAAAATAAATAAATCAAACTTAAAAAAAAATCCAATGAAGGAACATTAAAACTCAAAATTAAATTAATAGTGTAAAACTTTGCCATACATGGGGGTCTAGAAATTTCGCTTGCATCAAACACAGGATCAATCACATCACTGGGAGATAAGGAAACAAAGGCGGTAGTGACCCAGCCCCAGCAGGAGGCTGGTGGAGGGGGTCTGTGTCTCAGGCACCAGCCAAATCCATCCATTCTGACTTCACCTTGGCGCCACCTGGTGGCACTCTTCTGCGTTGCCTTAACTATCAATGGGAATGATTTGGAGTCCTTTGATGGGCTGGGAAAAACTATTGAATTATATAAATAATCCCAAGGGGTTGGTGCTTCTGAAGTTTCTTGAAGGACTTCTAAAGGGAAACACCTGCAAGTTGCTGGGACTGGAGTTTCATCTCTGACTACCTTTTCCTGGGTCTTTCCCTCACCATAGCAGCTGACGTCAGGAGAGGTCCGGCTTCTGTGTCACTCCTGCCCAGTCTCCCAGGCCCTAGGGGTCTGCCGCCCACAACCCCAGTCTCTCTGGTCTCACGTGGGACCCTTTTCTCTTTGTTCATAGCGTCCGAGCCCTGCTGGCTTCCTCGCTGTCTCTTGGTCCAGCTAGGCTCGCCGGCTGGGACTCTGTGTGGTAGCAGGTCCAGGAATTTCCATGTTTGCTGGTGTCTTCTTTCAGTGACCCCCAGAGCTGGGGATATGAAGACATCTGGGGACACAGAGCTCCACCTTCCTGGGCCTTCTCACTCCTAGGCTTATCTTTCCCCTACTCCCCACCAAGAAGTGGTTTTACCTTCTGCTTCACTTCTTACTTAACAGGGGTGGTTGGAGGCAAAGCACGGAAGCCAAGCACTCACCTTCTCCCTGTCTGTCTGTCTGTCTGTCTCTCTCTCTCTCTCTCTCTCTCACACACACACACACACACACACATGCACAGTATCGAAATTTGTCTTATCACAGGGATTCACAGTTCCTCATTCATGCAGGTCACTAGGGGATGCATATTTCCATAGGAGTTAATTTTTGTATGAATAATGCTGGCCCCTTAAAGCATCAAAAATTTCACAAATAGCTTTCAATGAAAATCTTTTAAAAATATGCTATTCTACTCTACCTGTCATAAGTTTTGATTGTCAGAGCCCATCACTGTGATTGTTGGCTCTAGGCTGCTTTAATAAGGGTATAAGACATCGTTGATTTCTTTACCTGCATACCATAAGTGACAACTATATTTAGGCTTCTCGAAATGTCAGTCCAGGTTCTTCTAATTGCCTCATTTATTTTTCTTGCTCTGAAGCTTGCCCCTGGCCATCGCTGGTACTCCCAACATACCCACCTCTAACAATCAAGCCTACTGACAGTTCTAATTTGATGTTTCAGACTAATGTACTGTCAGATAGGGTGCCTGGGTGGCATGGGCTGGAAAGCCAAAGAAAAATCTTTTTAGAATTTTATCTAAACACTGCTCAGGAGTCTGTGAATGAGGGTGTGGTATCCTGTTCACCAGCGTGGTCACCACACATCATCTCCAGCACACCCGTGAGCCATTGGCTTCCCCAGAAGACCGACTCTGGACGTGATCAGGTGACACGCGTGGATTAATACGACAAAAGTGACACCGTGTATCTTTTGGGTGTAAACCTCAGGGAGCCTTACAGCTTCAGAATCCTGTGATCTCTATGTGAGGAAGCTCAAGCTGCCCTTATGGAGGGTGAGAAATCTCATGGAGCAGCCCAGCCAGTAGCCAGAGCCACTGGCCACGCGTGCAAGTGGGGTCTTCTTAGACTCTCCACCTCAGATCACTGTAGGCACACACGTCATTCTGGGCAAAATCAGTGGAAGAACAACGCAGCCGAGTCCAGCCCAGATTGCTAAGCCGAGTCCAGCCCAGATTGCTAACCCACAGAGTCCTGAGCAAATAAAATGGTTCTAGTTGTGACGTTACATAACTAAAACAGGTGACCCATGTAATTCACTGCAAGCAAAGTACCTGGGCATTAGTGCGAGGCCTTTGAGATACCAGCTTGGTCGCGGGGGGTGGGCTTTGCTTTTTCCTGAATTGTGGCCTGGTTTCTGGTAACGGAGAGGCCTCTTGCAGAGTGACATTTACTCAGATTATAAAAATTTCAAGGCTGTCCCAGGGATGTTGAAGCATTTTAAAGGTAATTAACAGCTCATCGTGAGACTAGAAGGCAGACAGATGGACTTGAAAGTGTTAGGAGCCTTGGCCAACCGAAACTCAATCAGAAATGAAAGTGAAGCCTCTCTAACTGGGGAAGGCAAGCCTCTCTCGTTGGGAACACGAGATTCAGGGTGACACATTCCGTGCAAACCAAGCGTTCCAAAATAGTGACTATCCTCAAGTCTGTTCTGGCCTGCGACTCCGTCTCAAAACTCACGTATTGGAGAAACTCCAGCTGCTGTGGGTCCAAAGCAGTGAGAATTGCAGTCAAGGATGCAAAGGGTGGAGGCTGGAACCAGATACTCGCATGGTAACCGAGGCTGCCTTGAGCTTCAGATAGAAGCCATACTAGCACTCCCTGAAATAGACACAGACACAGATAGGAGCTCGACCAGGGGTAGGAGCGAAGTGCTTTAGAAACACGAAGACCCGGTAATCAGTTTCCCCAGGAGGATCAGTGAACTGCATCCTCCTGCAGCACTGCAGTTCTCTACTGCCTTCTACCCGCACACGCTCCCTGACACGGCCAGTCGCACTGGTTCGCTTCACACAGCTTGCTTGTAGCCAGTCGAGGGTTCAGATTGGAGCCCTGGTCCCCAAAGGCGCTGGAGGAAGAGCATCCTCCGCCAAGCTCCAGGCTGCACTGCCGCTCGGACGTGCTGAGTCTCCAGATTCCCCCGCTCAACGTCACTCGGCCAGAAGCAAGCAAAGCAGCCAGATGAACCAAGAGCACAGTCTCACTGACAGGCTCGGGGGGGAGGGGTGCTCAGCTCACCGCCACCCCGCTCAGGACCGGTTCCTCCAGAGTCAGCCCAATTCTTCTTCCACCCGCCCCGGCCCCCAGGAAGCTGTCTGGGAGAGGGCGTGGAGCCAGAGAGGGATTTGAGCAGCACACGGCCTGCTGTAGGAAGACCGCTCCTGTTTTCTGCCCACCATTGCTGTCCTGTCCTTGGACAAGTGTACGGGTGTCAGTGTCCTCGTGTGTAAAGTGAGCTCATGGGCGTCTCCTAGAAGTCTCTGACCTTCCTTCAGGCACGTAAGTCCCTGGCAGGCTGTCGTGGGTATGGGCTGGGGAGGCCCAACATGGGCTATGTTTCCAACACGGAGACACAGGTCACAAAAACAAACAGACAAAACCATATCCTTTACATCCTCATTTTCCAGTAGGGCTTTTACATGATGTTTCTTCTTCCACATACTAAAGAATTTATCCACGTGTAGGCCAGCCGAATTGCCTGCATTCTAAAAAATAGACTCCATATTCCAAATAGCGAGTCCTGGTTTCAGATCACGTTGACTGATTTCTGATTTAGAAAATATGGTCACCATACCCATTGTAATCTTCGCTCCCAGAGACAAGTGTGGGTGTGTCCCCAGTTTCTTTTTAGTTGAGCTTCCCGATCGTTTCCATGTGGGTTTCTACCCAGTCGGGTCCATACGATTGGTCTAACAAGGCACATTCATCGACATCTTTTTCTGTTTTACTCTTATGTAAAGAACTCATTTGTTTTCTGTAGTTTTTTTGTTTTGTTTTGTTTTGTTTTTTGGTAATGTTAGAATGGCCATCTTTTTGATGTTGTTGTGGAATCTGGTCTGGATCACTGGCAGAAGAACTAAGCGGCACTCAGAGATCTTGGAAGGGAGGAGGTTTATTTTATACCGGTGGGCTCAGAGGAGATCATTCTCCAGAGATCTGATATCAGAGCATCAGCAGAGGGAATAATTTATAGCCTGTTACTTCCGCATTCCTCATTAATGCGTGCGACAAGCAGGGTGGGAAGAAGAACCCGGAAGGGGGATCCTTTGATCAGGGACAGGTATTTCCTTGTCAGTCCTGCTGGCCATCTTATAACAGATTTTTCCCTACCCAAGTCACTGTGTGGCCCACCCGTTCACTGTATCTGCTTCATGGGGTGGCCACTTAAAACCAGTCATTAATGCTCCGCTCAGCTTCCCAGATTTGTGCATAGAGTTAGGGCCCATAGTGCTGGGAACACCCCAAGAGCTTACACTCAAGCTCCCATTTTGGGAGAGGCGGGAAAGGACGCAGAGAGGTTACCTTCCCTCACGAGTCCTAGTTGCAGGCTGCTGACCCCTTATGATTCTGCAAGAGCGTGTCTGTCTTGTTATATACACAGTGAATGGGTGGCCCCCTTGGGACTTCCTTTCAGAGGACTCATGCTCTCTGCCCTGTTTGTAGGGGAGCCACATGGCAGGGTCTAGAAATTCAACACAATAGTGGCAAACACCTGAGTGGTACGTGAGTACCTGCTCAGGGCCAGGCGCTGGTAAGGTGCTTTTCTTTATTCACTCAACAGTCACTGAGAACCTATGCACTGGTCAGCGTGCTTGGCACACGTCATAAAACAAAATAATCGAAAACCTCCACCCTCACGGTGCTGATTTCAGAATTGTTCCCGGGCATCTTGTTCCCACTGGGGCTCTGTGAAGGCAGAGTCACGTTCATCTCGCCCTCCATGGTGCCCTGGCAGACACAGGGAGCGCTTGGGTGGACAAATCATCCTATGTCACCCAGTGAGTTCATGGGTTTCCAAATCTTTGCCACTTGTCTTCCCCTCCGATAAAAGTGGAGCATTAGGGGGACACACAGAAACGATCGATGTAATAGATCTGAGTCCATGATTTCCCACCATGATGGTTGCAATAAATTACATTTTTTCCAGAATATTGAATGAATGTCACATATTACGGACAGCCATGAGGGTACAGTTTTTCACTGAATAGGTAAAGAGCCTCAGGAAGGAAAATAGGAGGGGGTGCCTGGGTGGCTCAGTCAGTTAAGCATCCAACTTCCGCTCAGATCATGATCTCACGGTTTGTGGGTTCGAGCCCTGTATCCGGTTCTGTGCTGACAGCTCAGAGCCTGGAGTCTGCTTCAGATTCTGTGTCTCCCTCTCTCTCTCTGCCTGTCCCCGACGCGTGCTCTTGTCTCTCTGTGTCTCAAAAATACATAAAAAAACAAACAAAAAAATTTTTTTAAAAATGAAAGGAAACAGGATCCTTTAAAGGATTTATAGCTTCTGAATCAGATATATTAGTAACTCTTAACCTGGTTGCCTCCCAGACGCTGTACCTCCTACCAGTTATTTCTCAGGAAGATGTAGCTAATGGCCAGGGACCACCCTCTCTGTTCTTTAAAAGGTAAACTCGTCTCAGTTACAGGAATGAAGAGTCTATTGTCTGTAGGCGATAGAGTTTCATTATATTCAAAGGGCACTGTTTACGGCCCTGGGCTGGAAAATGAATCAGGAAGCCAGTGAGAGGGCCGGGGCTCACGCTGTGACCCAGAGAGCTAAGGACAGTATATCTGAGTGGAAATAATTGTTTTTAGGGCCAGATTTACGTTAATGACAACTGAAATTAATTCAGCAACGGTGGCTAATGGAGGCAGCCTGTCTCAATGAGCTGGTACTAACTCCAGGGACCCTCTCGACTAATAGGACAATCCCAGTACTGCTAGTTTATTTTGTACCCTCCCCCCTCCCCCCGCCCCCAGTCTTTTCTAAATAGTTTTGCTCTGAGTTTGCATTTATTTATCTCTGAAGAAAGTTGCGCTTAGTGAAAGGAGGTGCTGTGACCAAGTGTTTCCTTTCTGCCTTTTTTTTTTTAAGATACACACATAGACTATCTGTTAGTGTCAGTTGCCTGTGAGAGTCATCCAGGCCCTTAATTCATCCAACAAATATTTTCTGAGCACCCGTCAGACACCGATGGAGTTAATGCAGCAAACGACACGAAGCCCTTGCCCTCAGTAGTGAAGGGAGAGAGACACTAAGCTAATATATAACTAAGTATGTGATATGTTACATAGCGTTTAATGCAGTGGAAGAAAATCAAGGCAGGTTGAGTGGGATGGGGCCGGGGGTGGGATGGGGAGGAGAACTTGCCGTATCTTATAGGGTCATCCAGGAAGTGAAGCTAATAGGAAGAACATTGAGCAGAGACCTGAAGAAAGGGGAGGGAGCTGTGGATACTGAGAAGAATCCCAGGCAGAGCAGAAAGCCGGTGCAGATCCCGGAGAGAAGACTGTGCTTGAAGGGTTTGAGGAACCAGAGGACACCGGGGGGGGGGGGCTGATATGGATGAATCCAGAAAGAGCCATAGGACACAGAGGGCAAGGGGCCAGACATCACCTCAGAGGGCATCGTAAGGACCTTGGCTCAGTGGAGAGAGATGGGAAGGCCCTGGAAGGCTCTGATCTAAAGAGTGACGTGAACTAACTTAAGGTTTCTGAAAATCACTTTGGTTGTTTTATGGAAAAAGACGGTTGGAGGAGCAGAGTGAATACCAGGAGACCTGGCTGGACTCATGCACTAGTCCAGGAAGGCCATGGTGTTGCTCACACGGGGCATGGAGTAACTCCATTTACTCAACTGTGACCTGTGCGTGTGTTTGTACTTTCCCACCAGAGAGCAAATGCCACATGCACACAGACTAACCACAGTTCTTCAGCCCCTCCGTGAGCGCCTGCTGGAGAAACAGTGGTAGAGAGAGGCCAGAGCTGCTTAAGCCTGTGGCTGAACCCATCCAGCTCTGCATCCTAATGGCTTCCACCTAGCTCCTTCTTCCTTTGAAGACTCCGGAAAATTACTCTGAAGTTCCCTGAACCAGATTAATTTCAATCACTTCTTCTTGTCTGAGAAGTGTATGTTACACTCCACTTCCGTTTCAGATGGTGAGAGCAAGGACGTTGAAACCCCGAGCAGTGATGAAAAATCACTAGACTGATAGTTGTTTCTCCCACCTCGACCTTTTGCTTCAGGCATCCCTCAGAAAAAAGTTCCCACTGATGACATGACTTGCTTTAGTTTCTTTCTCTCAGTATCATGGCTAATTGAGGTAATGTGCACATAACATAATCAGTCCTCTTAACCATGTTTGAGTGCACAGTTCGCTAGTGTTAAGTATGGTCACATTGCTGTGCAAGCTTTAGTTTCTTTTCCTGTTGAGTCCGGGAGGCTGGAAGCCATATTGAATCCTTGGTTAGCAAACCTCTCTGTCTAGCCTTCTACTCTCTTCCTATGGATGTCCTTGGTGCTCTGTGTCCAGAAACCCCCTTCTGGTCCCATGGTCTGAGAAATCATCCTCTTCCCACAGATGTTAGTGGCCACCTGCTTTCTACAAGTAAACACCCCTCCCCCTTCAGCTTCCTCTTGATCAAGGTCAAGGTGGCTGGTCAGTGGCAGAAGCTTGTAAGCTGACTGCCGATCCAGTTCTCTTTTTACTGCCCTCTGTGATCTCTTCCGGACCTCCTCCTTTCCATGCGGCCAAGCCTTTTCCCTCTGACTTCAGCACCAGTTGGCAATGCTTGAACTCTGGGCACTCCCAAAAACAATGGCGGAAGAAGCAGCTGTCCTATAGGAGTTTGACAAACTCCTGGTCCCCTCATGTATATCATATAAAAGAGAGGACCAGGCACATAGATATATATACTTGAAACACGATGACAGATTACCTAACCATCGCCATGACAGCGTAACGTGTGCAGGTGTGTAGATGAGTCGTGAATGTCCAATTCTGTGGGAAGATGGAGGGTGGCAGGGGTGGGCATCGGAGTCCTACTGCCACTACTCAGAGCAGGCAGGTGAAGGATGGGAGTAGGGGGGGTTCAAGTAGAATTTTAGGAGGAGTCAAGGCTCCAGATTTCCTGGAGGTAGGAGGCAATCCTTATTAGAAGAATGGAGAAGGTTCAGAGGAGGTGGAGAAAGCCAAGTGTCTATCTAATGGAAGTGGAAGTCTCAGGAAGCAAGTGAGGGAAGGCAAATGCATTTCAAGTGCACGATACTGGCTGGTGTTGTGGGAAGAGCAATGGGGAGCCACCGAGGAAGCATTCGAAAAGAAACACATGCCACACCGGGTAAGAACCTCTCTTGCCACCTCTGGGAAGCATGGCCTTGTTCTAGGAAGGAGCACATATTTTCGCGCACACGCAACATGGGAACATTTGCCCAGAGACGTGTCTGTCGTGCAAGATAATGGCATCATGCTGAGAAAAGTGGTAGAATGATGAACGTGGTTTATCCTGACAAGACTCCAGATAGAATGCGAGGAGTCACCGTGGGTCACTCTGTTCACACTGAAGGCATCACGTGTGAGAACCAGGTTGTCCGCCTTGTACGGCAGTGAGGAATACGTGAAAAGAGTTCATTGTAGATGGCAGGAGGCAGAATCTGGAGAACATTGAAAGAAGGTTGGGAAGGTAATTGTTTCAGCAAGTCACTACTTGGCCTTTTTTCTTTGATAAGCAAGATGCAAAATATGAGTGTTACCTGGTGTTGCCAATGGCTGGCCCTGTTTTCTATGTCTTACCACGGTGGTAGCATCGGTAGCTTTGGCGGGAAAGTTTGGGGCCCCAAGGTTGTTTTCTTGGTGCGGGGGAGTAATGGCTCAGCAGTTCTCTTCTGTGAACCAAATGTGCCCAGGGGGAGAGAGTCTGACACGCGTGAGTCCTGCAGTGAACGTGGAGAACTGCCAGGAGTTCGCAAATTCTCTTGCTCAGGATGGGCGTGAAAAATCGAGCTGACTAGTCAGTTGGCTGGGTTGGCCACTTTAGAGATCAGTCTGATTCGGCCAAGGGGTGGATCAACATAGTCTGTATGCCGGGGCGGGGGGGTGGGGGGCAGCTATAGAAAGTCTCCCAGCCTGTGGTATTGGGGCCACCAGGCTCATGGTCCTCAGCCCCAGGTGGCCCACAGCGCTGCCTGGCACGCCTTCCGGGTTTCCCAGTTCAGCTCTTGTGTCTGCTTTCCGTGGAAAACTTTCTTCACAAGCCCTCCTACCTCCAGCTCCCCGCCTGCCCAGCAGATGACTAGCTGGTTTCTCCTCCTAGAACATGAAAGCTCTCAGAGAGAAAGTACTTCAGCTTTCTACCGTTAAATCTCAAACCTATTTGCATCC
Source organism: Hyaena hyaena (assembly GCF_003009895.1). Lineage (NCBI taxonomy): Eukaryota > Metazoa > Chordata > Mammalia > Carnivora > Hyaenidae > Hyaena > Hyaena hyaena. The sequence continues at coordinate 347,580 of NW_024080951.1, read as the reverse complement.
TCATCCACCCTTTCCTCTTTCGCCCCTGCTGTAGAGGAATACGTGTCCTCCGTCTAAAGCCAGGCCCTTTACCTGTGGCTTGAAGACCTCCCCCCTTCCATCTTTCAACACAAAACTTGCTGCCTTCTCTTTCCCTGCATCATTAGCCTTTTCCCTCGTGGCTCTTTGCATCAGCATTTACACAAGCCTTAGGTCTCGTTCAGGTTAAAAAGGCCAAGCCCTGTCTTGACTGCTGCTCTTCCTCTCCCTCGGCGACCACTGTTTCTCTCCAGTTTTTCAAAATAGCTGTCCATCCTTCATGCCTCTATTCCCTCACCTCCTGCTCATTCCTCAGCGCTGTTCTCTCTGGCTTCTCACTCTATTACTCCACCAAAACTACGCTCACCTGGATCACCAGAGCCCCTCTGTTGATAAGTGTAACCATCGACATTTTTCAGCCTTCATTTTACCTCAGTCTCCCAACATCCAGCCCTGTTGACCCCTCCTGACATTCTGGAGCAGTCTTCCCCCTGAGCTCCCATGCTCTACAGTTCCCTGCTTGTCTTCCCTGCCTTTCCAGAAGCTCCAGAGAAGGAATCGTCTTCCCATTGCTTTGCGGGCTCATTCTTCTCAGGCTGACCATCCCATATTAGCCTTCCTTGGGACTCCAGCCTAATTAAGCTTTTTTCTTACCCTGTGTTCTCTCTCCCTGGCTAACTCTCAAAATAGGTACATAAAATTTTTCTATAGCTGGTTCGTTTATATATATTTTTTTAAATGCTGAAATTTCAGATTTGGAACTTAGAATCTATTCCAAACTCTTTACACAATGAAAACCAGGCCCACTGAAGGCAGTCATAACTGACCTAATAAATACTGGTGTCTCTTCACTCTCATTCAAGTATTGTTTCCCCCTCCCTATATTATGGATCTACAGAGAGGGCTTAAAAGAGCCTCAACCTTGAAGTATCTCTTTTTTTTTTTTTTTTTTCAGGAAAAAAAATCATAAGCTGATCCTAAAATTCAGTGCAAGGGACCATGTATAGCCTAAACAATCTTGAGAAAAGAACAAAGTTGGAGTTACCAATTTCACAACTTACCTCAGTGAAACAGTGATTAAGACATTATGGTGCTGACTAAAGGATAGATTTATAGATCAAGAGCGTATTGAAAATCTAGAAGCAAACTCAAATATCTATGGTCAACTGCTTTTCAATAAACATGCTAAGACCATTCAATAGAGAAAAGGCAGTCTTTTCTGCAACTGTTGCTGGGACAAATGGATACCCCCATGCAAAATGATGAAGTTGGATCCCTGTCTCACACCATATACAAGAATTAATTCAAAATGGATGCAGGAGCTAAAACTATAAAACTCTTAGAATGAAATATAGAGGTAAATCTTCATGATCTTGGATTATGCTAATTTTCCTAAACAGGACACAAAAAGCAGAAGCAATCAAAGAAAAATAGATGAATTGGGCTTTATCAAAGGTAAAAACTTGTGTGTGTCAAAAGACACTATCAAGGGGCGCCTGGGTGGCTTAGTCGGTTAAGCATCCGACTTTCGCTTAGGTCATGATCTTGCGGTTCGTGGGTTCAAGCCCCGCGTCGGGCTCTGTGCTGACTGCCAGCTCAGAGCCTGGAGCCTGTTTCCGAGTCTGTGTCTCCCTCTCTCTCTGACCCTCCCCTGCTCACGCTGTTTCTCTCTCTCCTAGAAATAAATAAAAAAAAAAAATATTTAAAAAAAAAAAAAAAGACGCTATCAAGAGAGTGAAAATGCAATCTAGAGAATGGGAAAAGAATATTTGCAAATCCTTTATCTGATAAGGGCCAAGCATCCAGATTTTTTAAAGAACTCTTACAATGCAACTGTAAAATGACACCCAATTTTTAAAGGGGCAAAGGATTTGAATGGACACTTCTCCAAAGAAGATGCGTAGATTTCCAGTAAACATTTGGAAAGAGGTGCAACATCGTTCATCATTAGGGAAATGTAGATCACAGTCACAATGAGTCACCATTTCACACCCACGTGGGATGGTTCAAGTAAAAGTCTTTTAAGTAAAAGTTTTTAATAAGCAGAAAATAACAAGTGTAAACGAGTATGTGTAAGAATCGGAACCTTCGTACGTTGCCAGTGAAAAGATAAAATGGCGTAGCCACTGTGGAAAATAGGTTGGCAGTTCCTCACAACTCTCTATGTAGATGATATTGAAAACATATGTTCACACTAAAGCCTGCATACAAATGGTCACAGCAGCATTATCCATAAGAGCCAAAAGGTGGAAACAACCCAAATGTCCACCCGCTGGCGAGTGGAGAAACAAATGTGATCTCTCCATGGAATGGAATGTTATTTAGCCATTAAAATGAAGGACATAAATGCTACGGTATGAGTGAATTCGCTAAGTGCAAAAAAAAAAGTCAGACACATAAAGCTAAGAATTTTATGATTCCATTTATATGAAATGTCCCAAATGGGCAAGTCCATACAGAAAGAAAGTAGATTGGTGCTTGCCGGGGTGGGGGGGGTGGGGGGGGGAGAGATTGCTAACAGAAGCATTGGAAATATTCTCAAACTAAATGGTGGTGAGGGGTTCACAACATTGTAAATATACTACAGACCACTAAATTGCACACTTTAGAATGATGGATTTTATTCAATTAAAAATACGCAAAAAAGGAAAAAGATCTTCAGAGTAATACTTAATTCTTCTACCTCTCTGTCTTCCCCACCACCTACAATTATTCAGTCATACAAAACTAGGCTTACTTGGCAACATCTTAAAAATTTCTTTCCTCCCTGTCCCTGGTACCACACATTTAATGATAATACTTAAAAGGAGTAATGGTCTTCTAATTGGGCCTACTTCCTCAATGTCTTGCCTCTCACCAGATAGTCCAGCACTGGACAGCCAAGTTCATTTGCCTACAGTTCATAGCCCACCTCCAAAGTTCTTAAGCCCTATGCGAACCCATACCTTGGCCAAAGTATTACAGGTCAAAACCTGTAGTGGGTCACAAGCAGTTTACAAATGGCGTGCAGGTCAAGTGTCCATCTGTGGCATGATTGGTTATAATTCAGAACACATTTATGACTGTTGAAACCATGATGCAGGTAGAGAGAGGTTAGATTCCCCAGTAACTCGGAAGAGCATAGTTAATCCTCAGAAAACTGAAAGTTGGTTCTTGTGGCCCTAGAGAACAGAATTGTAACAGAGCAGTATTTTCGTGGGGACTTGTACGCCTGGGCTCCAAGCTCCCAGTGGCTCGTATGACCAGAGCCAAGACTTGGAAGAGGGGGCAAGAGATAGAGTTCGCTGCAGTGAGCCCATGCGATGGAGTGAGCATCCTTCTGCTAGGCCACAGACCCTTCGCTGTGGCTGGAGTTGCCCATTCTCCAACCTCAGTCATTGCTTTTCTGTATGCCACCATTTCCTGAGGCTTTTAGCCCGGGCTTCTGCCTTTGCTCTAGATCACTCGCTGTAAAACAGCACACATTCAACTCCTACGCCATCTGAGTCTGGGCCTCTTGGGGAGAGGGCTGGTAACTTGGCACCATTCAAGGCAACGCTCTCTATATTTGTTCTGGGAGGCCAAAGAGGAATTGTTTGTTCATTCATTCATTCATTCATTCATTTAAATTCAAGTTAGTTAACATTTAGTGTAGTATTGGTTTCAGGAGTAGAACCGAGCAATTCATTACTTACATATAACACCCAGCGCTTGTCCCAACGAGTGCCCTCCTTAATGCCCATCCCCCAGTTAACCTATCCCCTCTACCACCCCTCCAACACCCCCCAGTTTGTTCTCTGTATTTAACAGTCTCTTATGGTTTGCCTCCCTCCCTCCCTGTTTTTATTTTATTTTTCCTTCCCTTCCCCTGTGTTCATCTGTTGTAGGTTTTTTTTTTTTAATGTTTATATTTGAGAGAGTGTGTGCAAGCAGGGGAGGGTCAGAGAGAGAGACATAGAGGAGCTAAAGTGGGCTCTATGTGGACAGCAGAGAGTCAGATGCGGGACTTGAACTCATGGACCATGAGATCATGACCTAAACTGAAGTCAGACGCTTAACCAGCTGAGCCACTCAGGTGCCCCATTGTCTCTTGTGCTTCTTAAATTTCACATAAGTATGAAATCATGATATTTGTCTTTCTCTGACTGACTGACTTCGCTTAGCATAATACACTGTAGTTCCATCTACATTGTTGCAAATAGCAAGATTTCATTCTTTTTGATTGCTGAGTAACATTCCATTGTGTGTGTGTCTGTGTGCGCACGTGTGTGTGTGTGTGTGTGTGTGTGTGTGTATACACTACATCTTCTTCATCCATTTATCAGTTGATGGATGTTTGGGCTCTTTCCATAATTTGGCTATTGTTGATAGCGCTGCTATCAACGTTGCATCAGTATATAAAACAGATTCACATAATATATAAGCCATGCCTACCAGCACAAGTGTCCATATAACATCTGGTAAATTCTGTCCCACTTTTCTTTGGTCTTCACCCTCTTCTCAGTTTCTTCTTTCATTTTTTGAACAACTTCTTGAAAAGCCTATCAGATGGCTTTTATGTGCAATAACAACGCCTGTGAGAATGCCTACTCCATGCATTACTGGATTCTAAGATGGCAACTCACTCCCTGCCTAGAGCTACAGTTAACTGCCTGTTGTCACACACACACACACACACACAAAAAAACAAAAACCTACAACCTCTTATGGTTTGTCTCCCTCTCTCCCTGTTGATTACTCAAACAACCTATTGGGCTGGAAGAGGAAGAGAGATAAGACATTTTCAGTCTCTTGTTTCCACTTTACCTTTTCTTCCTTAATTCTGCAGAGAAAGCCCAAGACCCACTGGTAACAATGCCGGCGTGGGCTAAAGCGTGTTGTTCTTTGTTGCACCAAAGCTGATAGCTAGCATCCAGTGGTTGTTGTCTGGTCATCCATTGGTTGTTTTCCACAGGTTTAAAAAATCAAGAATGCTCATTCCTGGAGCACTCCTTATGGGGGTGCTTGGTTTGGCTGTTTCCTCGCTCAGCCTCTTACATGCTGGTTTCCTATCTTGTATTCTACTTCTCAATATCTTCTGTTTGTCTGTTGTTTGGCGTGCGTTGGAATGTTATTGGCATCTGCCCTGGCTGTTTTGTGTTGCGCCATCCCATTCTCTTCCCCCCGCAAACGTCCTACAGAGTCTTCAATGCATAAGTTTGCACCCAGGGCCTCAGTCATGACTGATTCCCTCCTTCCTGTCCAAGTGTCTCCTGTGACCTCACTGTCTTCATTCCAGAGGGCTTGTGAGTCAGGGCTGCCGTCAGATTTCCCATCATTTCTTAGGAAGGTTTGAATAAGCTTTGGACTTCTTCCTAGAAATTTCTCATTCATGTATCTTTTTGTTCTAGACGCACTGCATTCTCGTGGTCAGAATAGCTGCCTGCTTTGAGGCACCCATTGTGAGACAGCAGGTGATGTAGCTTTCTAGTACAAATAACATTTTTTAAAAAAAGTGATTGTCGATGACAACAACAAAAACAAGTGATTATCACTCGGATGACCCATTTTCTCCAATTATGGTCAGAGTTATTGCTGGGGAATAACTCCAAGAACGGTGTGGGTAGAGGGGGAGAGAAGGTTGCTCATAAATAGTTACGCCTTGTAGATATTATATGTCCCTTGGGGCACCTGAGTGGCTCAGTCCATTAAGCGTCTGACTTCGGCTCAGGTCATGATCTCATAGCTTGTGAGTTCAAGGAATATAAATTAAAACTGATTGACAGAGAAAAATAAATGAATAAAAAGATTTGATAATACGCTGTGCTGGCAAGACTATGAGGAGGAAACCTTTCTTCAACACATGGCTGGTGGAGTGTAGATTAGTAAACCTTATATAAGGCGATTTGTAGAGTAGTGTGTATCAATATCACAAATCCCACCTCACTTTGATCTAGTGCTTCACTCGTAGGAATTTATGTTACAAGGAAGCATGGATCATGAGATATGAACAAAGCATCACTGTAGCATTGTTTATAATTAGGTAAAGATTAGAAATAACCTGAAATATTTGCTAGTGGGAGACTGGCTAAAGAGGTACAAGCTTACAGTGGAACGCTATTCACGATTGAACTGTAGCTAAAGAGTAGATGGGGGAGTCAGTTAAGCGTCTGACTTCGGGTCAGGTCATGATCTCAGGGTTTATGGGTTTGAGCCCTACATCGGGCTCTGTGCTGACAGCTCAGAGCCTGGAGCCTGATCCAGATTCCGTCTCTCTCTACCCCTCCCCTGTTCGCATGCCAGCCCTCTCTCTCTCTAAATATAAATATTAAAAAAAATCTTTTTTAAAGATATTATATGTACCTGTGTGACTGGGTCTCCCAGTGGATCTCACGCAATTGTTTATAGGATGTCAGTATGAGGTATAGAATCTTGTGACACAAAATAAACCAATTCCAAAAGTCTAGTCTACATAGTACAAAAACAGCATGTTTTTCCAAGCTAGAAACAACTAACTTTTGTGGCCTAAGACATGTATATTTTTAAAGAAACCACTCTATAACAGATGGTGCTGGGAGAACTGGACAGCAACATGCAGAAGAATGAAACTAGATCATTTTCTCACACCATACACAAAAATAAACTCAAAATGGATAAAGGACCTGAATGTGAGACAGGAAACCATCAAAACCCTAGAGGAGAAAGCAGAAAACAACGTCTTTGACCTCCACCGCAGCAACTTCTTACTTGACACATCCCCAAAAGCAAGGGAATCAAGAGCAAAAGCAAACTATTGGGACCTCATCAAGATTAAAAGCTTCTGCACGGCAAAGGAAACAATCCATAAAACTAATAGGCAACCGACGGAATGGGAAAAGATAGTTGCAAATGACATATCAGATAAAGGGTTAATATCCAAAATCTATAAGGAACTCACCAAACTCCACGCCCAAAAAACAAACAACCCAGTGAAGAAATGGGCAGAAGATACGAACAGACACTTCTCCAAAGAGGACATCCAGATGGCCATCAGACACATGAAACGATGCTCAGCATCCCTCCTCATCAGGGAAATACAAATCAAAACCACACTGAGATACCACCTCACACCAGTCAGAGTGGCTAAAATGAGCAAATCAGAGGACTCTAGATGCTGACAAGGATGTGGAGAAACGGGCACCCTCCTACACTGTTGGTGGGAATGTAAACTGGTACGGCCCCTCTGGAAAACAGTGTAGAGGTTCCTCAAAAAATTACCAGTAGAACTCTCCTAGGACCCAGAAATAGCAGTGCTAGGAATTTACTCAAGGAATACAGGAGTGCTGATGCATAGGGACACATGGACCCCAATGTTCATAGCAGCACTCTCAACAACAGCCAAAACAGGGAAAGAGCCTAAGTGTCCATCAACGGACGAATGGATCAAGAAGATGTGGTTTATCTATACGATGGAATACTACATGGCAATGAGAAAGAAGGAAATCTGGCCATGTGTAGCAAGATGGATGGACCTTGAGGGTGTTATGCTGAGCGAAATAAGTCAGGCAGAGAAGGACAGATACCATATGTTTGCACGTATAGGAGGATTAGGAGGAACTTAACGGAGGACCAAGGGGGAGAAGAAGGGGGGAAATAGTGGGGGAGAGGGAGGGAGGCAAACCATGAGAGACTCTTGAATCCTGAGAACAAACTGAGGACTGATGGGTGTTGGGGGGAGGGGGGAGATGGGCATGGAGGAGGGCACTTATATGGAAACCAACTTGACAATAAACTATTTTAAAAAAAAATATGGGGCGCCTGGGTGGCTTAGTCGGTTAAGCGTCCGACTTTCACTTAGGTCATGATCTCGCGGTTCGTGGGTTTGAGCCCCGCATCGCCGCGTCGGGCTCTGTGCTGACTGCCAGCTCAGAGCCTGGAGCCTATTTCAGAGTCTCTGTCTCCCTCTCTCTCTGACCCTCCCCTGCTCACGCTGTCTCTCTCTCTCCTAGAAATAAATAAAAATATTAAAAAAAAAACTTTTAAAAAAATAAAAATTAAAAATTAATAAAAAGAAAGATTAAAAAAAAAAGAAACCACTCTAAAATAATGTGCTCTATACGGTTCTAGAGAACATCTGCATTTGTTTACGGTGGGGAAATTAGCAAAGAACAGAAGGAAACTCCTGAGGGCTGAATGAACCCCCAGCTTCTAGACTCTTCCCAGACCTTTCAACTCCAGGCTTCAGAGGTTCTGTTGAAGTACAAAAGGACCGGACTCTGTCGTGTTTCTAGAGTCTTGAAGAAGTTGAGTGGAAAACGGATTTGAGAAATGGCATACTGCCTAACTGATATTGCTTGTTCTTAATGCTAGGTGGACATACTGTAGCATCTTCAGATTGGAGCACTTTTCTGGATTGTTCTTGAGGATTTTTTTTCCCTAAGAAGGACCAAAGGGACACATCAGAAGTAGACATTTTAGACTCAGCCTAAGTTCTATATGTGTTATGGCAGGAGCCCCAGGGGGCCGAGTAGGGAACACGTGGTCTGGGTTTCTGACAGTATCTTGTGGAAAAGCACCAGTTCTCTGCTTATGGTGAAGGTTTGCCCAAGCTTCCCCACATCAGTCTTGGGCCGGGAAATGCTTCTGCTTCTACGAGATACAGCTGCATGGAAAAGTGGGAGACTGTGCAATTCCCCATCTACGGATGATAATTAGAAATTACCTGGACCCAGATATTTATGATCAACTTGGGACTTCTGTAATAATTTGTTTTTGTTTTCCAGGTCTTACTGGGGTTTTTGACTACCCAGGTTTGGAGATAAGCATTCTGTCAAGAATTCTTGTACTGTGCCCCCTCTTTCCCTCGAGTCTTAATTGGAATGGGATATTACTGTTTTGACTTGAGTTTGGGCCTATATAGCAGCTAATTTGGAGGTGTAATATATATATCCAGGCCTTCTGGTACCCCTGCGCTTAGAGATTTGCTCTTATTTGAAGGCTAATGAAGGTCATAAACTTAGACTTCTGTCAGTGATTATTTCCTTGAGTGTAGGCTTTCACAGCAAGCCCATTTTGATTATGACTGCTCTTTGGGGGCATTTCAGGTGCTGTCTGACTCGAAGAAGGGACAATTTCTGATTCCTACCTGAGAAATCACCTGGGAATAGTTGGTGGTTAGCCTGTTGGGTTGACCCTTTCAGAAACATCTGCTTTGTAGGTTAACAATAGTCAAATGTCAACAGTTCTGTGTGTTTTAATGGAAAAGAGTATAAGCTTCTTGAGGCCAGAAGGTATCTTGTTCATTCTGGTTTGTAGCCTTTCCTCTCAGCATCCTAGCCGGCGCCTGATAAAATTATTGGAGAAATGAGTGAGTGAGCGAGGGAGTGGGTGGATGAATGCAGGGATGAATTTGGTCCCTGTTTGAATCACTTTTGTCTAACTCAGGATCTCGATATACCCCGCTGCAGTCATCTCCTTGAAATCAGATGCTCTTTGTGGTGCCTAAACTGTGTTCTGGAAATGGCGAGCCTTCCTGTTTTGTTGAAGCATGTGGTGTGGGCCGCTGACTGGGGAGAAGTGAGTCAGGGGCTGAGATTATGAAGGGCTTTGAGGGTTCAGTAGAACCCCCAGAGTCCAAGAGTCTAGGCTTCATTCCCTAGCCACCTGGGAGTTATTCGTTGCAGAGGAGTTAGCTGAGCACATCTGTATTTTAGAAAGAAAACACTTTTCTTAACTTGATGGACAGAATGCTAATATAGAGAAGAGAGATATATTTACCTCTAAGAAAGGGGTAATTTATGTGCATTCAGTCCCAAAGAATCATTCCCATAATACAGTATAAGCTTGATTGCCCATAATTAATCATTGCAGATTGCCTGAGTGCTGGCTTTGTTGGCTGGGATGTGTTTGTAGATCACATAACCTGTATCCAGGTTGTGCATACCTGTGTCAGCTGGAGAGTGATTAGCTCTGGTTGTTAAATGTCATGACAATTAAGTTGGATGGTGGTGTTTTTGGAGACATCGCTGAGGGCTGCTGGAGAATGGAGAGGCTCGGTGGACACCTGAGAGACCCCCTATGGCCCTTGCTCTGCCCACGCCACAGCTTTCTCCTGCCCCACAGGAATTTTTGACCTGTTGTCACAACGTTGTTAGAATGTGAGGTAGACCCCGGGCAGGACCGTCAGTGAGATTCCTCCAGGTGTCATAAGTTGCCCCTTCCTCAGATCATTTTATTTCATATGCTGAGTCCTTTGGCAGCTCTTGTGAGCCTGACATGACCTGGGAAAGGCAGGTACTTGACCAAAGCATGAGCAAGAGGATGTTTCTCTTCTTCGCTGCCCAGGTTTCTGCCCCTCACTGTTACCTCTAAGCCTTCAGGTGTGCCGTGCTCCTCTGGAAGCGGGGAGAAGGACCCTTTGTTGGTCAGTCACACAGAATAAGGATTTCTGGTTCACTTGTAGAGCTTCTAGAAGTTTACCACATCAGGTATCAGCCCAGCCCTCTGTGACAATGATTAAATACTTGCTTTAGCTGGTGGTGTCCCTGTTAGGTGTTGACTGAGTGCTCAGTGCCCAGATTGGGGCAAGAATTACCCAAAGGTCAGCAATCCAGGACTGCCCTTTATACTTAGAGAGGGGCACAGCATCACCCAGAGTTCAGTGTCCTTCCCAGCATCCCCCAGCTCTAGTCAGTGAACGGACCAGGGTTCACCCGTGATTCCTGACTTTAATCTACATCTCTCTTGCACTGTGCTTTCTTCATTCATTGGGCAACAGCTTTTCCTGAGCCCTTCAAAATATAAGCCATATTGTATTATCCCCATGTTAAAAAAAAACCCTCCAATGGCTTCCCATGAAGCAAATCCATGGTCCTTTCCTGTGACCCGGCCTTCCCCCGCCTCTCCACGTCACCTCCTTCTGCCCTCTCCTGCTCGCTCTGTCACAGCCATGGGGCTTCCTTGGTACCTGGGGATATATCCAAGTCATTCCAAGCATCCCCATAATGCTTCTATTTATTTTTGAGAGAGAGAGACAGAGACAGAGCATGAGCAGGGGAAGGGCAGAGAGAGAGGGAGACACAGAATCTGAAGCAGGCTTCAGGCTCTGAGCTGTCAGCACAGAGCCTGACGCGGGGCTTGAACCTACGAACCACGAGATCATGACCTGAGCTGAAGTTGGACACCTAACCGACCCAGCCCCCCAGGCGCCCCACACGATTTCCCTCTGTTAGCCCCTCTCCGCCTTGCTTCATCTGCAAGCTACTGCGCAGAAGCATTGGTAGGATTTCGTAGAAACAGTGGAGTAAGGTGTTGAGAGAGGGTCGAACATGATTCTTGTTCTACCTTCTCTCCTTCTCTCTTCCGCCTTCTCTGGAGCTCTTAGACCCAGACTGTTGTGCAGTTGAGGGAGGCCCCCCACCTGCCGACCAGGCTTACTTGCCATTTCTGAACACCTGAGGGGACTGCATCGTTACAGAACATGATGTCGGGATCTACATGGTACTGGGTAGACTTGACCTGGCGTGTAGGCTCCAGACCTGTTTTCTTGGAGATGCAAAGTGCTGCAGGTAAAAGTGAGCACCCGCGGGCACCTGGCTCAGTCGGAACGCACAACTCTTGATCTCAGGATCGTGAGTTTGAGCCCTGCGTTGGGTATAGAGATTGCTTAAATAAAACTTAAAAAAATAAGTGAGTGTCGGTCACTGAGGAAGCATCTGGTCTGTCCAGGGCGCTCCCTGCTCTGCAGTGGACCCGGCTTCATCCATTTATGCTTCTGGGCTAATCCCTACAGGCACTGAGTTTGCTTCCCTGTGGATAAACTCAGGGGACTTGGCCTGACCTTCTCACGTAGAGTGGATTGTAGGAAACTTAATTGAACATCTCCGGGCCACAGTTTCCCAATTTGTGAAAAGTTTTGCAGGCTTTCATGTGAAGTTGGCCTGAGGTCATGTCTGTATCAGCCTCTGTAGAGGATAAAGACCAACAGGTGACTGTGAGAGACAATTGTGATACGTTCATGTGTAATTCTCCCCTGCACGCCCCCCAACACCATCCCTTTGCCAGAACACGTATTTCAGACCGAGAGGCTTTATCTGACCCAGTTTTGAGCTCATCTATTCCACAGTAACCTTCCGGACTTACCCCCAGCCCATTCTGTTGCAATAATGCATGTAAGCAAATACTGGCAAACGGAAAAGTGCTATAAAATGTCAGCAGCGATAACCAGAACCTCGTTCTTACTCATCTCCCACCAGCTCTCTGGCACCATCACCCAACCTTGTGGTCATCCAGTGTTTCTCTGTGCTTATTTCTTAGTCCTTCGTGGGCAAAGACCAAGCTTTCTGTTGTATAGTTTCTTCCCTCCGACTGCATATGGACATGCAGCAAATGGAACTGGATTACCGGCTCCTTTATGGGTATGTCCCTGAAAGGGGGGGGGGAGGGCGCGGGACAGGAGAAGCTCTCAGATTGCGCTCCTGGGCAGCAGCCCTTCTGCATTCCTCAAAAGGGAGAATCCGTCCGGCTGAGCAGGAAAGAAAACAGCAGCCTCTTACATGTGCTCCAGGCAGGAACGAAGCCAAGCAGGCCTCCGTTTTGCTATTTCCCCTGCGCACATGGTGACAAGGTGATCAAAATAAACCGGGAAGGGCAAGAAGAACTGGAACGCTGTGAGACGGGGGCCCGCAGCTGCGGGATGTTTTTGCCAGATGCAAACATGTTGGTCAAGGCCAGGGCCTGCCCTTCACCAGTGCTGTCCCGGCAGTGGACCACCCAGGCAGCCGGGCACAGAAGCGCCCTGCGCACATGGCCCGCAGCTGCCCAGCATGCAGGTGTCGGGTCGGCTCCGGTGGGGGCTGGTCAAGCGAGCGTCTCCTGGGTCTGGTTTCCTGTAGCGCAAACGTGCCTTCACCTCTGGGGGTGGGGGGGCGGTGGGGGGGCGCTGAGTCATTGCCCAGAGTGTGGTTCTATTTGCTTCTGGCAGTGACTTCAGTTTAGAGAGAAGTCTTCAAAACCTGTTATTCTGAGGACAGATGACGGAGGCTGTGCCCGTTCCTCCTCCGCCCCTGTCTCTGGAGGGAGGCCAGAGAAATGATATTCAACCTCAGAATCCAACCGGAACCGGTAGGAAATTGATTTGCCTTTTAAATCCTCTAACTTCACGCTTCATGCAGTGAGTAATTTGAAGCCGGCTTCAGATAGCAAGAAGCGCCGTGCGCTCATGGCAGTTTCTGAAGCCAGCCCTGCATCAGAGGAACAGTTATCAGAGAGGCTATCATGGGGGCCACAGGCGGTTCCCAGTTGATGCTTGCTTGTGTTAGAGGTTTCCATGGAAACAGCCTGTAATTGACGGTCGATTGCTGGGGACAGCACCATCTAACCCTTAGGGCAAGTAGGAGTTGGTCTGAGGGCCCCTGATTTCCAAACCTGCCTCTCTCTCAGCAGTTCCCGAACTTCACGACAGCGTGGGAAGGGGGAGGTGGTGACGACCATCGAGGAGGCTCGATGGGGGCTCCGTGGCAATTGCAGACGTAAATTTATGTCTAGAGGGGACAGGAATGGCAAATGATGGCTTAAAATGGCAAGATGGAGGGGTGCCTGGGCAGCTCAGGTGGTTGAGCGCCCAACTCTTAGTTTCGGCTCAAGCCGTGGTCTCAGGTTTTTGAGATCGAGCCCCGGGTTGGGCTCTGTGCTGATAGTGCGGAGCCTGCTTGGGATTCTCTCTTCTCTTTCTCTGCCACTCTCTCCCTCTCTCTTAAAATAAAAAAGGTAAACTTAAAAAAATTTTGTTAATAGTAAGAGAGAACAATGGCTCTTTCACTCTCTCTGCCTACATGTATACACTTATCTATGCATATGTACATGTATGTATCTCCACATGTATACGTAATAGGGAAGAAAATGTGCCTCCTTACCTGCCACAGCTCTCAGTTTTGTAGCTGGTCACAAGGCCGTGATTGATGCTATGACTTCCGTGTCTCACTGCACATCCTGCTTTACCAGGTAGTTGGCGAGTTGGGGTGCTTTCTCTGATGCAGTATCTCAGAGCCACATTCCTGAAAAGTCTGAATTCTCAGTGGTCCTGCCATTTTTATTTAGTCGCCATGGTTTTCCATGAACTTTTACTGTTGGGCCTGAAATTACCACCAAAGAAGAAGCAAGCGAGTCATCTGGGCCTGGGAAACTACAGGAAGATTATGGGGTGGCACCAGCCCCACCCCCCACCTGGAGCTAGTGATCTTTAACTTAAAGTCGACTGGCCAGCATGACTGTGTGCCGTGAGTTGGATTTAACCAGATGTGGGGTTTGCCTGGTGAGTGTGAAGGAAGGAGGCGGTGAGGGAGCAGGGGACATACCCATGAGCGTGTGTATCATGATTTGCCGTGTGGTCCACACTAGCTAAGGAGAGAAAGGCTGGCATGATAGGAACAGCACGTGAATTGGAGGTAAGGCCACCTGATCTGGGCCAAGAGAAGTGATATGCCTTGACCTGTGTTACTCCACAAATCAGCACACTCAGGATAAGTCGGTTATAATAATTGGGGGACTCAATGAATTTCTTATAAAGGCAGATTTCATTTAAGCAAGAGATGATTTGGTGCATAAGAATGTGGGACTCAGGATCACGAAGGGCAGCAGATTGTCCTTGTTGATGGTGGCGTCTCGGGAGCCCAGCTGCCTGGGGGGCTCATCATGGTTCCACCACTTACTGGAGGCATTCTGGAAGGTTCTTAAACTCTCTGTGCTTCAGTGATCTCCTCTAAAATGGGAATAACAGTAGTATCTGTCACGGGGAGGTGGTGAGGAGGAAGGAGGTAATACATTGCTTTAGCACAAGGTAAGAACTCCTCAAGTATTAGTTGGCACTCTTGCAATCCAGTGAATACTTTTATACTGTCTAATGGGCTAGGTTTAGTCCTAATTCACTGCTGAAATAGGTGGAAGATTCTGCTTGGGATTTTTCTTTGTATGTGTTTGTGTCTACCCACGCAAGAAAACAGATTTCAGCCCCAAACTGGGCTAGCTGCACACACAGCTTATATTTATGAAAGCGGGCCCTCAGCACCTTTTCTCTTTCTGGCATTTTTTTTTTTTTGACACTCCATGTGTTCTGTAAATATTTCTTTTACCCCATCAGTGTTCCTTCTGAAACTCTTATTATAAGTGTCGGCAGGTTTTTTCTGAACTCATTGGTGTCTTAAGGAATCAAAACATTAGCAAAACAAAACAAAACAAAACAAAACAAAATGGCCGCCTCTCTTTTCCCACAGCACCCCTCACATCACCCTTTCCTGTCCCCCAGGGAAAGCAAGGAGCTCCTCTTTCAGTTGACTGCAGATGAAGAAGCTGTTGTAAAGCTTCCCTGGGGGAAGGATCCCTTCAGAAGGCCACTGTGCTTGGCTCTGGTCATGCTGGAGAGGGTGACAGCCCTTGGTCATGTGGAATTATAGAGGGGGTAGCTCTAGCTCTGTTTTGATGGGTTTGAATCTCTCCATGGTTGGGACATGACTGGCTGTATCTGTGGGACATTTGAGGAGCTGCAAATTGTTTTATGGCTGGAATAAAGGGCCCCATGGCAGCGGTGGGAAGTGGGTGGGCAGGCACTGGATCCTGAGTCTAGAAATACAGGCATCATTGAGACGTAACATGAGCTGATTCTGCCCTTTGCCAAGGGCCCTCTCGCAGTGGCGTGGTAGATGGATCTGGTGAGCTGTGTGAACACGGGAGCCCAGGTAGAAAGTACTTCACAAAGCTAATAGTGCGTAGATGGAAACAACATTTTCTGTTTGTTGAGCACCTGCCTGGTACAAAGAACTTTGTATATAATATTACCTAACCTGGGGCGCCTGGGTGGCTTAGTCGGTTAAGTGTCCGACTTTCGCTTGGGTCATGATCTTGCGGTTCATGGGTTCGAGCCCTGCGTCGGGCTCTGTGCTGACTGCCAGCTCAGAGCCTGGAGCCTGTTTCAGAGTCTGTGATTCCCTCTCTCTCTGACCCTCCCCCGCTCACGCTGTCTCTCTCTCTCTCTCCTAGAAATAAATAAAAAAAACATTTAAAAAAAAATATTACCTAACGTCTAATCCTCATAACAGCCAGAAGCCCTGGGCATCACTGAGAACCATCTGTGCTCGGAGAAGTTATGAGATCGCAGTGTATCAGGGCTGAGACTTGAGCCAAAAGCACCCCCCCCACCCACCTTCTCTTGGCAATGCATACTTACTACTTACCACCAGTAGTCTCCCCAGTCTGCCTGTAACTCATGGAACCTGGACTCAGTCGGTGACTGTGGAGATGGAGAGGTGGAGATAGAATGGACTTGGTAATGGATTTGGGGTGGAAGAGGTAAGGGAGAAGAAGGAGTCCAGGGTGACTCCCAGGCCTTGGGTTCGTCTTGGTAGATAGGAAAACGATTTACACATACGGGCCACTGTAGAAAATGCAGGTTTGATGGAAATGAGAACTTGTGAAAGAGATGAAGAGACTAGTCAACGCCTACACACTCAAGGCACTTGCCAAGCAGAGCTGATGCAGTGGTGATACTGGTGGTAGGAGTGAGGTAGAGTAGTGATGGAGGTGGTGGTGGAGGTGAAGGGATTGGTGATGGTGCTGGTAGGATTGGTGGTGGTCATTGCAGTAGCTGCATAGAAGCAGCCACAAGATGAGTAGAGAGAAATTATTGTCATCATTATAATCCTTACATACTTTCCACTTTTTCTGGCTGGGAGTGAAAAACTATTGCCAGAGAAGGTAGAAGACATATCATGCACACAGCGATTGAGGTCTGAGTCTGTTTATTGGCAAGCTAAAACCGAATCCGCTTAGGGCACTGGGGTGGCTCAGTTGGTTGAGCGGTCAACTTCGGCTCAGGTCATGATCTCACAGTTTGTGGGTTCGAGCCCCGCATCAGGCTCTGTGCTGACAGCTCAGAGCTTGGAGCCTGCTTCGGATTCTGTGTTTCCCTCTCTCTGCTCCTCTCCTGCTCACACTCTGTCTCTCAAAAATAAATAAACATTAAAAATTTTTAAAAAATGGAGTCCACTATATTATTCTTGGCAGTGTTTTCTCTGAAGCAGCAAAGAGCATATTTAGCACTTTGGTCAGTAAGGGTTTGGCTCTTCGTGAGACAAACTTTAAGACCCCCCAAAAAACCCAATTGCATTTGAAGCAGGTTTTACCAAGGTGCACTCACTGCATCTTGATTCAAAGAGCAATATGATAAGTGCACAGCGGGGCATGTTTTTTTTTTCCCAACACACCCACGTCCATGAACTGGTCTCTTCTCCAGGCGGGAGGCAGCCTGCATGGCGTGAGGAACAAAGCTGATGTTCAGCTGAAGGAGCTGAGGGGGAGGATCAAAGATTGCAAGATGTGAAAGGGAAATATTCTGCACCTTTGAGTGGACGTGAGTTTGTTATCACAGGCCTGAGTTAGAAATACTGACTTGGGCACAGAGCCTCCTTATAATTCTGTTAAGAGTCCAAGCAAGTGCTTGGAGTGTCCATGAGCTTGAAATGACAGTTGCTCTCCATAATACACAGCAGTGGTAAGACATTGCCACCCAACATATTCTGAAGGATAGGGGCGAGAACCTTAGTGTTTAATCGAGTAGCTATAATCTGGGTCTTGTGCCATTCACAAAACACGACAGTTAAATAATCCTCAAAAGAAGGGAGAGAAACAGACACGTGACACGTGACTAGCAGCAGCACCACATCAGACCCTTGCTTTCCCAATACACGGTCAACATTCTGAATAAGACCTTTGTGCCAAGAACCAGACCTTCTCAGATACTTGAATTCTTTCTTCAGTGTATCCAAAAAACAGTCACTCAACCTCTCCTCTAGTATCTCTGATAGCAGTTATGATGGATGTTGATTACACATATGTACACGTATCATCCTGGCAACATCTATATATTGTTCCTCAAGTGAGATGTGTGTGTGTGTGTGTGTGTGTGTGTGTGTGTGTGTCCGTCCCACTATTAAGAAGTAGAAGGAAGTAATCAGGAGGCCGGTGTTGGCTTATAGACAGATAGTCAAAAATGCTTGACGAATATTCTTCTTTGTGTATTTTCCAAGGAAACGTGCAGAATCTTCCCTAATTCTGTTTGTTGTTATAGCAAATCTAAACAGCCCTGGAACCACTTGGCTATCTAACTTGGAAATAAATAGATTAAGAGTGTGGACACATATGCACATTTCTGTTCTGTGGGAGGGAGATAAAAAGGAAGAGGGGGAGGAAGGGACTCCTTGTATCTTAGTCCTAAGCTGCTAAACTCAACCACGGTGTCCCCATGGCACCAGAAATTGAGGCCTCTTGCAGAAGGTGGATTATGTATGTGTTTCTTTCTACAGAGCATGTAACTTCTGCCCGAAATAGCTGGGTCGGGGCAGGGCAGGGATCCCAGCTCAGCCTCTCCGTTATTTATGCCATTTGTTACATACCCTCTGAGTGTTTTCTGGAGCTGTTCTTTGGTGGTGGTCTATCTCATCGCCCCCCCCGCCCTTCCCTCTTCAGTCCACCCACTGCACTCCAACCACTCGGGTCCTCATCCAGCCCTTTGGAGCATAGTTCCTTCCCACCAGATGGTCTCCACCCATGCCTTTCCCTCCGCCGGGAATGCTTTTCTCCTAGCCTTTCCATCCCGAATTAGCTGGGATCACTCCTTGTCATCCTGCAGGTCTCCGAGAAGGCATCCTTGAGCCACTGAGCAGGTCTCAGCCTCTGTGCCTTCCACTATGCACTGCAGTGGGCATTCATTAAGTAGCTGTGTTCACTTTCCTCTATATCTTGGGAGCTCCGTGTGGGCAGAGAGCCTCTCTTTCTCACTTGGTAAATACTCCTTTTCAATGAATACTTACTGTTGGTCGCATTTATAAAAGAAACATGGCATCATATTCTTGGCCTAGACACCCCTGAGAACTCGAATAAGGTAGCGGTAATAGGAGACCCTCCACCTGGCTGACGTCACTGTTATGGTCATCTCCTACGTACTACATATGTAGTTCGTCCCCTACATATGTAGGGGGTTCAAGTGAATTGGGAAAGTTTAGCAAACCCATTCATAGCGAAGTTACCTTGAGTTTATATGGGTGTTTATGAGGATTAAATAAGAAAATACATGCTTAGGATGGTTCTTGGCACACAGTAAGTGCTCAATACATGTTGCTCTTTTCCTGAGCCTAGGAAGATCTGCCTAGTGCTCTTACAGATCTATTTATGTTCAAGAATTCTCAGGTTGCTAAAAGTTTGCAAACAAGTCATGGCACATTTCTCTTTCTACATCATTAGGACAAAAAAAAAAAAAAATGGGTTGGAAGGCCCAGAAGTCAAATAGTGGCCAGGAGGTAAGTTCAAACAGAGTTTCTTAGGGCTCTTGGGTGGCTCAGTCCATTGTGTGTCCGACTTCGGCTCAGGTCATGATCTCATGGTTTATGGGTTCAAGCCCCACATCGGGCTTCCTGCTGACAGCACAGAGCCTGCTTCTGATCCTCTGTCCCCCTCCCTGCCCCTCCCTCACTGTGCTCTCATTCAAAGATAATTAAACATTAAAAAAAAAAAACAAACCCAAACTAGATTCTTCATTATTGAGAATCATTTAACTGTAGGCAAAGCATTTGATTTTTGTTGTGGTCCAATCCAGAGAGACCGAAAATGCCAAGTGCATTTTCTGCCCCAGATTCAAGCAGCCTAAAGTATAGGCTAGAGAGTTGTTCTTTGCCCCACGGAGAGGAGAATGCCTCCATCCCCCACACTGCTTTCAACCGGAAGAGGCGGCACTGCCATGCCACACACAACTTCTGTACGAATGTCTGGATCCAGCTTACAGCCCTTCAGAAAGTAGCCATGCCAACGGCTACAGAGAAAGAATTTACTCTTCCCCCTCTTCACCCAGGAGCAAGAGAAAAGCTCATGTCTTCCAGATCTGCCATTGTACTCTTGAAAACTTGAGAACGAGATCTCAGTCCAAATTCCTATCTGGATCAGATTTGTTTGTGATGTTTTTTGTTGTTGTCTGTTTGTTTTTTACTCCTGTGTCCTTGTTGTGGAGGAGACAGAAAAGCAAGGTCAGGGACTATATCCTGGATGGTCTGAGCAAGAAAAGAGACAGGTGGCCTTTTCCAGAAGAGCCCAGCCCTTTCAGCAATTGCATTTTCTTAGTCTGCAAGGTATGAACATTATTTCCTCCCCTGGTGGGTGAAAGATGGATGGGTGAGTGCCTGAGTTCTGCATGTCTCACTGCCCAGAAGGTGAGAATCCAACTGAGGGTGAGAGCATCAGAACCCCAAATGTCATCCATCCGTGACCACCATCCTTGACGTGGTCGGCTCTTCCCATCTCCTCTCTCACTTCTGCAGTTCCAGACCCCAGAGAAGTACAGAGTCAAGTTCCTCGAGCAGCTGTCGGCTCCCCACACGGAGCCTCCAAACCACAGCAGCTGAAGCCTGAACTTCTGAAGAAGTATTTGGCAGGAGACACACACAGATGGCCAAACGAGCTCATTTATCTGCTTGTAACTGAAATAGAAGCCAAACAAATGGGAGAGAAGGAAAAATGAAGGGGGCAGAGCCTGGGAAAATTCACCGACATCAGGATTATCTGAATATCACATCGACACTGTGCAAAGTTATACGTCACTCTAGGTAGACATTCAAGTGCTTTGGGAAGGGAAATCCCCACAAAATACATAAGTGAGATTAGCCTCACCATAAATAGATGGAAGTTGGTGGAGAAGACAAAAGAAAAAAAAAGGATGGATGTAGCCTAGTGGGTAAAATTTGGAACACAGCCTTTGGGTCAGTGCATGAGAGTCCACAGTTGAGTTTCAGCCTGTTTGTCCCTGGAAAGGTGACCAGTAAAACGGATATGCCTGTGCCTGCCTCGATTATTCCCCTTCCTCAATGCTTCCCTGATGTTGTCTTGGCAATTCTGTATCATTGTTATTCATAAGAGAAATGCACTGCATCTACGCATCTGCCTCCGATCACAAGTGCATCTGGCCTTCAAGGCCACCCTCAGAGGCCAAGGGTCCCAGAGTGTGTGGGTCTGGGAGAGTGTGCGGCCTTCGGGGCTGCTGCTAAGCAAAAGTTCTCAAGGACTCTGCAACCCTCGGAGTCGTAGGCCTCCGTGGCAGTAACTCAGAAGGATTGTCAGGCTGCGTCATGGTCACAGCTTTAGATATATGCAGTATAACCCCTGACAGTCCTTTTTTTCTCTTTTATATAATGCAAGTGCCTGCTTGGCTCAAGTTTTGATTGCAAGGGCATTCATTTCAAGGGGGCCTCCACTTCAACTGGAATCAACACCTTGCCAGCCACTCAACTAGATAAAAGAGCCATGCTGCCTTCCCCACCTGAAGCTTCTTGGTTTCAGCGATCTCACTTGATTTCAGTCACCGTTGGAGACACTTGTGTTTTTATTTTCTCCCCACGCTTCTGCACCCCAGTAAAAACAGAACTGCTGGCCTGTGGGCTCGCCCTCTATCTACCAGCGACCTACTTGTAGGCCCAGGTATGCGATGTAGTTTCGAGGTCTTGTAAGTAATAAACCTTTATTTTTCCAAGTTACCTGATGGTTGTTGCTGAAGGGCATCTTGCAATCGCATTAAGAACCACAAGGATCTGTCCAATTGCAACATTGGTTTGGAAAGGGGAGAGGCCGCAAGAGAGTCAAAAAGGAACAAAGGAACTATGGAACAGCCAGAAAACAAGAAGACGGAGGTAGTAACATTAATAATTATTCTTTTTATTTTATTTTATTTTATTTCTTAACGTTTATTCATTTTTGAGAGATAGAGCATGAGCAGAGAGAGAGGGAGATGCAGAATCCAAAGCAGGCTCCAAGCTCTAAGGTGTCAGCACAGAGCCCGATGCGGGGCTCGAATCCATGAACTATGAGATTGTGACCTGAGCTGAAGTCGGACGCCCAAGCGACTGAGCCACTCAGGTGTCCCAATAATTATTCTAAGTGCAAATGGATTGGTATATCTAATCAGAAGTCACAGAGTGGCTGCATAGATTTAAAAAAACAAATCAAAGACCCAACTCTATGCTGTCTGCAGGGGATTCACTTACATATAGAAAATCTTATATATACAAAATGCTGAGGAATCGGCTGAAAACCGTTGGAACTGATACATGGATTTGGTAAAGTTGCAGGATGTAAAACCAACGTGCAGAAAAACCAGTTGCATTTCTATACTCTAACAGTGAAACATCTGAAAAAGAAAAAAGAACAATCCCATTCATAATAGCATCAAAAACAGAAAAATACTTAGGAATAAATTTAGCTGAGGTGAAAGATCTGTACTCTGAAAAATGCAAGACATTGATGGAAGAAATTGAAGGAGTCACAAATGGAAGGATATTCCATGTTTGTGGATCAGAAGAATGAGTACTGTTAAAATATTCCTAGACCTGAAGCCATTTATACATTCAGTTGCATTCAATGCAGTCCCTATTAAAATTCCAATGTCAGGGCACCTGGGTGGCTCAGTTGGTTAAGCGTCCAACTTCCGCTCGGGTCATGATCTCGCCGTTCCCAAGTTCAAGCCCCGTGTCGGGCTCTGTGCTGACAGCTCAGAGCCTGGAGCCTGTTTAGGATTCTGTGTCTCCTTCTCTGTCTCTGCCCCTTTCCGGCTCGTGTCCTGTCTCTCTCGTGAAAATGAATAAACATTAAAAATTAAAAAAAAAATTCCAACTTCCTTTTCACAGAAACAAAAAAATCCTCACATTTGTATGGAGCCACAAAAAACCTGGATAGACAAAGCAATCCTGAGAAACTGGTGGCATCATACTTCCTGACTTCAGACTATACCACAAATCTGTATTTAATCAAAACAGTATCATTCCAGCATAAAAAATAGACACATAGATCAATGAAAAAGTATCAAGAGCCCATAAGTAACCCTCCACATATGCATTCTTTTAATATTTGACAAGGGAGCCAAGAATACCTACTGGGGAAAAGACAGCCTCTTCAATAAATGGTGCTGGGAAGACTGACCATCCACATGCAGAGAAAAAAAATTGGATCCCTATCTTAGAGCACTCACAAAAATTCACTCCAAATGGATTAAAGACTTAAATATAATACCTGAAACAATAAAACTGCTAGAATAAAACATAGACGAAAAGCTCTGACGTTGATCTTGACAACAACGTTTTGGATGGGACGACAAAATCACAAGCGACAGTGGCAAAAAACAAAAGCAAAGACAAAACAAAACAAAAACCACATCAAACTGCATAAACCACATCAAACTAAAGAATTTCTTCACAGCAAAAGAAACTATCAACAAAATGAAAAGGCAGCTTACAGAATGGGAGAGAATCTTTGCAAACCATGTGTCTGATCAGGGGTTAATATCCAAAATATGTAAAGAACTCAGACAACTCAATAATAAGTAGCAAACAATCTGATTTAAAAATGGCCAGGGGCGCCTGGGTGGCTTAGTCAGTTAAGCGTCCGACTTTGCTTAGGTCATGATCTCGCGGTTGTGGGTTCAAGCCCCGTGTCGGGCTCTGTGCTGACTGCCAGCTCAGAGCCTGGAGCCTATTTCAGAGTCTGTATCTCCCTCTCTCTCTGACCCTCCCCTGCTCACGCTCTCTCTCTCTCTCTCTCCTAGAAATAAATAAAAATATTAATAAATAAATAAATAAATAGATAGATAGATAGATAAAAATGGCCAGATGATCTGAATAGAAATTTTCCAAAGATGACAGATAACCAAGAGGTACATGGTAAGATCCTCGCTATTACCAGGGAAATGCCAGTCAAAACCACAATGAATTGTACCTCAAACCTCCTCAGAAGGCTCTAAAAAAGACAAGAGATGACAAGTTTTGGTAAGGATGTGGAGAAATGGGCACCCTAGTGCACTGTCGGTGGGAATGTAGATCAGTGCAGCCACTATGGAAGATAGTACAGAGATTCTTCACCAATTTTAAAAAAAGAAATACCATATGATCCAGTCATTCCACTCCTGGGTATATACCGAAAGGACATGAAAACAGAATCTCCAAAAGAGATCTGTACTTCCCATACATTGCTCACAATAGCAGGATGTGGAAACAACTCTAACTGAACATCTGTGGATTAGTGGACAAAGAAGATTAATGGTATACGTATACAATGGAATATTATTCAGCCATGAGAAATAAATCAGCCATTTGCAGCAAGAGGGATGGATCTTTTCTTAAATAATATATTTCTTTTTTTAATGTTTTTATCTTAATTCCAGTTACCTAACATACAGTGTTATATTAATTTCAGGTGTATAATATAGTGAATCCGCAGTTTCATACATCATCCTGTGCTTATCACAAGTGCCCTCCTTAACTTCCATCACCTATTTAACCTATTTAACCCAGACTCCCCTCCTTCCCTCTGGTAACCATCGTACTGTGCTCTGCAATTAAAAATCTGTTTCTTGCTTTGACTCTCCTTCTTTTTTCCTTTGTTTATTTGTTTGGTTTCTTAAATTCCACATATGAGTGAAATCATATGGTATTTGTCTTTCTCTGACTTACTTCACTAAATATTATATTCTCTTGCTCCATTCATATCATTGCAAGTAGCAAGATTTCATTCTTTTTTATGGCTGAATAATATTCCGTGGTGTATATGTATTTACACACACATGCACGTGCACACACACACACACGTATCTTTATTGATTCATCACTTGATGGATACTTGGGCTGCTTCCATACCTTGGCTATTGTAAATAATGCTGCTATAAACATAGGGGTACATGAATCCTTTTGAATTCGAGTTCTTATTCTTTTGGGTAAATACTAAATAGTGTGGTTTCTGGATCTTAAGATAGTTCTATTTTTAACTTTTTGAGAAACCTCCACACTTTTCCACAGTGGCTGTGCCAGTTTGCATTCCCACCAGCAGTGCACAAGGGCTCCTTTGATTCCTCATCCTCATCAACACTGGTTGTTTCTTGTGTTGTCGATTTTAGCCATTCTGACCGGTGTGAGGTGGTATCTCATTGTGGTTTTGATTTGAATTTCCCTGATGATCAGTGATTTTGAGCATCTTTTCATCCATCTATTGGGCATCTGGGTGTATTCTTTGGAGAAATGTCAGTTCATGGCTTCTCCCCAGTTTTTAGTTGGGTTATTTGCTTTTATTGGGTGTTGAGATTTACAAGTTCTTCATATATTTTGGATATTAGGCCTTCATTGGATGTCATATGCAAATCCCTTCTCCCATTCTGTGGGTTGCCTTTTGGTTGTGCTGATTGTTTCCTTTGCTGTGCAGAAGCTTTTTATTTTGCTGTAGTCCAGATAGTTTATTTTTGCTTCTGTTTCCTTCACTCAGGACACCTATCTAGAAAAAAAAGTTGACATGTCTAATGTCAGAGAAGTTAGCGCCTGTGTTCTCTTGTAGGACTTTTAGGGTTTCAGGTCTCACATTTAGGTCTTTAATCCATTTTGCATTAATTTTTGTGTATGATGTCAGAAAGTGGTCCAGTTTCATTCTTCATCGTATGATGTTGCTGCCTGGTTTTCCCAATGCCGTCTCTTGAAGAGACTGTCTCAGAAGCCAAAGATCATGACCTGAGCCGAATTCAGATGCTAAACTGACTGAGCATCCAGGCACCCCAGTCTGTTCAAATTTTCTATTCCTTCCTATTTCATTTTCAGTAGTTTATATATTTCTAGGAATTTATCCATTTCTTGTAGGTTGTACAATTTGTTGGGCATATAGTTTTTCATAATATTCTCTTATGAGTAATTATATTTCTGTGCTGTTGGTTATTTCTCCTCTCTCATTTATGATTTTATTTGCTTGAGTCCTTTTTTTCTTGATATGTCTAGCTAGATATTTATCAATTTTATTGATTTTTTCCAAAGAACTAGCTCCTGGTTTCATTGATGTGTTCTGTTTTCTTTGTTTCGTTTCTGTATCATTTATTTCTGCTCTAATCTTTATTATGTCTTTCCTTCTATTAGTTTTAGGTTTTGTTCTTCTAGCTCCT
Organism: Hyaena hyaena; assembly: GCF_003009895.1. Classification (NCBI taxonomy): domain Eukaryota; kingdom Metazoa; phylum Chordata; class Mammalia; order Carnivora; family Hyaenidae; genus Hyaena; species Hyaena hyaena. The sequence continues at coordinate 321,632 of NW_024080951.1, read as the reverse complement.
TAAGGTGTAAGATTAGGTTGTTTGCTTGAGATTTTTCTTCTTTTTTAAAAAAATTTATTTATTTTGAGAGAGAGGGAGAGCACATGAGTAGGGGAGGCAGAGAGAGAGAGAGAGAGAGAGAGAGAATCCCAAGCAGGCTCCACACTATTAGCAGGGAGCTGGACACAGTGCTGAATCCCATGAACTGTGAGATCATGACCTGAGCCAAAACCAAGAATCAGCTGTTTAACCAACTGAACCACTGAGGCGCCCTAGAGATTTTTTCTAGATTCTACAGGTAGGCCTGTATTGCTATATAATTCTCTCTTAGAACTGCTTTTGCTGCATCCCAGAGAGTTTGAACCATGGTGTGTTCATTTTCATTTGTTTCTGTGTTCTTTTTAAATTTCTTCTCTGATTTCCCGGCTGACCCATTCATTGTTTAGTAGCATGCTGTTTAACCTCCATGTATTTGTGGCTTTACCATATTTGATCTTGTGGTTGACTTCTAGTTTCATAGTTTTGTGGTCAGAAAATATGCATCATATGATTTTGATCCTCTTGAATTTGTTGATGTTTGTCTGTGAACTACTATGTGATCTGTTCTGGAGAAAGTTTTATGTGCACTTGAAAAGAATGTGTATGTTATTGTTTTAGGATGGAGTGCTCTGAATATATTTGTTAAATCCATCTAGTCCAATGTGTCACTCAAAGTCATTGTTTCTTTGTTGATATTCTGTTTAGATGATTTTTTCTTGATATAAGCGGGGTGTTAAAGTCTCCTACTATTATTGTATTATCAATTACGTTATTGTTTTATGTATTTACATACTTCTATGTTTGGTGCATAAATATTTACAATTTTTAGATATTGTTGGATTGTCTCCTTTATTATTATATAGTGTCCTTCTGTGACTCTTGTTACTATAATCTTTGTTTTAAAGTCTCTTGTGTCCAATATAATTATTGCTACCCCAGCTTTCTTTTGGCATCCGTGTGCATGATAGATGTTTCGCCATCCTCTCATTTTCAATCTGCAGGTGTCTTTAGGTCTAAAATAGGTCTCTTAGAGGCAGCATATAGATGGGGTTTGCTATTTTATTCTTCCACCCTAAGTCTTTTGATTGGAGCATATAGTCCATTTACATTCAAAGTAATTAATTGATAAATATGTACTTACTGACATTTTATTACTTGTTTTGTGGTTGTTTCTGAAGATTTTCTCCGGTCCTTTCCTATCTTTCTCTCTGTTGTGGTTTGATGATTTTCTTTAGTGATGTATTTGGATTTCTTTCTCTTTATTCTTTGCATATGTTAGTGGTTTGTGATAAATGGTTAACGCTAGGTTTATGTATGACTTCTTCCACATATAGCAGTCTATATTAGTTGATGGTCATTTAAGTTTGAACCCATTCTTTTCTCCTTCCCTCTTCACATTTTTGGTATGTATTATTATATTTCATATCCTTTTTTGTCAGTTGCTTGACTGACTTTTTTACAGAAATGCTCATTTTTACTACTTTTGTGTTTTCTACCTCTATACTGTCACCTTTGGTCTTTTACATGCAAAGAGTCCCTTTTAATATTTCTTGCAGAGCTGGTTTAGTGGTCACAAACTCCTTTAGTTTTTGTTTATCTGAGAAATTCTATCTCTTCATCTATTCTGAATGACAGCCTTGCTGGATAGAGTATTCTCGATTTTTCCTGGTCAGTACTTTGAGTATATCACACCACTCCCTTCTGGCTTGTAAAGTTTCTGTTGAAAAATCTCCTGCTAGTCTTATGGGGCTTCCATTGTAAGTTAATGACTTCTTTTGTCTTCCTGCTTTTAGTATTTTTTTCTTTATAACTATATTTTGCAAATTTAATTAGAATATGTCTTGGTGTCTGTCTGCAACAGAGGTAGAACTTGAGGACATTATGCTAAGTGATACAAGTCAGAAAGAGTCATACAAATACAGTTTGCTATCACATCTATATGGGATTTAAAAAAAAAAAAAAGCCAAGCTTGTAGAAACAGAGAGCACAATGATGATTACTGAGGTGTGCGGGGTAGGGAGATGTTAGGCTATAGTACAGACTTTCAGTTAGAAGATGAATAAGTTCTGGGGATCTTATTGAGTGCAGATAACCATGCTGTATAGTTGCAAGTTGCTAAAAGGGTAGATCTTAAATATTTTCACCACACAAAAAGGAAATAGTGGTTATGTGACATTCTGGAAGTGTTAGCTAACACTACAGAGGCAATAACATTACAGTATATGAGTGGTCATATCAACACATTGTGCTTGTTAGAATTTATACAATGTTATATGTCAGTTGTGTCTCAATGAAGGAAGAAAGAATAAGACAACTCTTAGACCCCAGCTTTTTATGGGTAGCAGCAGACTGAGACTGACTCAGTTCCCAAAGAGGGAATATCTTCCAGTGTTATTTTCAGATTTGGCTAACAAAGATAATCTTAAAGAAGACGTCCTACAGGTTAGAATCACTGGCAAGGAGAACAATACTGGGGAAGCTACTCCCAGGATATAAGATCAGAGCCTCATCAGAGAAGATCCTTTGCCCTCAAGCAAGGGCCCCTGACATATCTACTCAGTGCCTCTTCAAAATAATTATAAGTTATCAGTTAATTTATGTAGCCACTTCTTTCCCTCTCCAAATGGGAATTTGGGTTGGAGTGATTTTCTTCCTGCTGTCAGGAATTCACTATTGTGTATCACATTTGGGGTGGGAGGTGAGAGATGTCTTCCAGTAAAGAAGAGCCATGTATGTAACTCTTGGAAGATACAATCAGGCACTACCCAGAGACTCCTGCACTTTGAGCTGGGAAGTGATAGGAGGGGCTATCTCCCTCAAGGAAAGGGTGAGGGTGTTCTGCATGTGGGAAGAGAAGGGAGCATTTGTGACCAGGAAGGCAATGCTTTAGATTGTATTATTGTTCAGAAAGATCAGTTTCCCCTCCCCAGGGGAAGATTGTCCTTGCTTGCCTTCTTTCCATCAAGACTAGCCATGAGATTTGCCCTAGCTAATGAAATGTGAATGGAGATCATGCATGTCACTTTTGGGCAGAAGCCATAGAGCCAGCTTGAGGTTTATCCTGTTCCCTGTTCCCTCAACCATGAGATCAGCCGAGCTCCGGTTCCATCCACATTCCATGTTCCATGATGCAACACCCTGGGTGTCAGGGCAAAGAAACTAGAGTAGAGTTGCAGCCAATCCATAATAGACAATGCCATGTGAGTTTGAAATAAACCTTTGTTGTAAGCCACGGGAATTTGTGATTACAGAATGTCCTAGCTCCTTCTGAAGGATATACACCCAAGATTTATTGGGGAGGCAGTGTTCCCAGCCCTAGGTAATTCATCATGATTGGTTGAGGCAATGATGGCAGTCTCATTCTTGCTTGCCGCTGATTGGCCTGAAGTGGTCATGTGACTAGTTCTGGGCGAGGGGGCCTGGAATAGGAGTCTGCCGAGGGACTTGTGGGAAGGATTTTCCTCAATGATGAAAGAGCAGTGTCAAAGAAGCCCATTTTACCCTACCATTTAGTCTGCTGAGGCTGCTGTCACAAAATACCACAGAATGCTAGAAGCCCCAGATGCGAGTACCGACGGAGCTGGGTTTTGGCGAGATCTCATAGATATTTCTTCCTCTGTTTCCTCACCTGGCTTTTCTTCTGTGTGTGCAAGTACACAGAGAAAGAGTGAGCTATGGTGTCTCTTCGTCTTCTTAGCAGGTCACTAGTACTATCAGACTCATTTAACTTTGATTATCTCCTTGAGAGTCTTATCTTCAAATAACAGTCACATTGGGGTTATGGCTTCAACATATGAATTTGAGGAAGAGGGCACAATTCAGTCTATAACATCCACCACTTTTCTTGCTCCTTGCAATGCTGTCCTGTGAAGATGCAATATATGGAAGAGCTATTGTAGCCATTGGGCTGCCATGAGGGGAAGCATTGCTGAGAGCCTCGATACAGCCACGTGATAGAATGAAAAAGAACATTTGTCTTTGTTAGCACCATGGATCCACCACACCAGTCCCAGAACCCCTCTACATCTTGCTGTGTGGGTTTATGTAAACCATTTGAATCCATTCCATTGGTTAATATTAACACAATAATGCTATCTAGCAAGCAGCCTCAAAATCTCAGTGTCTTCCAACAAAGTCATTATTCTCAGGCTCATGGATCTGAGCCTGGCAGATCTGTGGGGAGCCTATCGGAGCGCCTCTACTTTACACTGTGTGTCTGGACTTGACTCTGGGCTGTGGGTTAGCTTCTACTGTGCTCCACTTGCCGGCCATCATCCTTCTTGGACCGGGACTCGCCCTCAGCATGTTCTCATGGAAAAGCAAGTCAGTGGCCAAACCCAACCATTTTAATGGGTTGGGAAAAGGTACTCCATCCACAGTAGGGCGGGCGCTGCGAAGGTGTAGGACAGGCTGTGGGGAGTGAGGAATTGGGGCCGGCGATCCAACCTGGTACACCAAGCAGTATGTTACCTACAGTGGAAAGCATCTTAGTCAATTCAGTATCAGGTGTATGGCTGTGAAATTGAGGACAGAGGAAGAGAAAGAACACAGACCTGTTCACATAGATAGATATGAGGTCAAACCCCGGCTCCCTGCATTTCTAACTATGTGACCTCAGTCACTTTATTTAATTCTCTGAGCCTTGGTTTTCTTGGCTATAAAGCAAGTTTTACAAATGAAGTGAGAAGGCATATGCAGGTAGTTTGCAGAGGCCCTGGCCCTTATTAGGTAAAGCAGTAAGACTTTTTCTTACATCCTTTTACTCACAGAAGCAGAGTATAAATTATAAATAAATACGGCTGGACAGAGTGAGTGGCACCCTTTATGTTTTCTATCTCTAGTATTTGGAAACTCTGACTTGCTTATTTGGGTATTTGCCTGGCAGCACAGTATCTGTAATTCCTTCTCTTTCCTTCCAGGTATGAATGATGTATGCAGGAAGCATACGGTCCCTTAGAAAAAAGACTGCCTAAAATGCTGTTATTTATGGGAATAAGCTACCAGAAACCCCGTTATTCCTAATCTTTCATTTAAAATATCATGCATGTCCAGTACGATGACCTCATGTTTGCGTCCAGAAAGAGCAATCACTTTGTTGTTTTGTTTTGTTTTGTTTTGTTTTGAGCAAAGGAAGAGAAACCCATCCTAGTGAGATTCCAGGCTGCTCTTTGTAACCGTGCCTTTTGGTTTTTTGATTTCTCTAAGTCTCCCTCACGTGATAGCAGGTCCTAGGTGTACGGACACAGTTTATTCTGATTGTGTATGGACTGGATTCTGGGTAGCAGGTGGCCTGACAGAGCCTCTTGCTTAAGAAGGGTTTGAAACGCCTGTTGAAAATCGTGGAGGGAGGAATATTCTACCTGGGAAAGCCATTCTGCTCTGAGCGCCTGCTGGAGGCAGCCCCTGACACAGGCAGGTGGCACATGCCAACGTGGTTTGCCTTGCAACACGGAAGTCCCTTGGGGCAGTCTTCCTTGTGGATCATCCCTTGCAGCAGGAGTGAGTCAGCCCTTTGGCTTGAGGCCAGGATCAAGACATCCTCACACCGCCTCGAGGCTTGTGCCAGGAAGAACATTCCTGCTGCAGTTCGCCTTCTCCAGGGTCTGCGGGCAGGAAGGAATTTGAGAGTGCAGATGTGTCCTTTCTGGAATTTCTGCTGTAGAGCCCATGGGTTAAACCTCCATCACCCCTTGGGCACCATTTGAAGGCACTTGCCTCAGAGAAGCAGGGCATGAAAGAACGTAGACGCAGGTATGTCCTGAAGCCCACACATGGCTCACCTCCGTGTGTCCGAAGGGTGGGAATGCAGCTGGGCCTCAGGAACCCCTGCGGACGGCCTTGACCCTCTCAGGGCTGTTTCTCTCTGCTTTTGCAGACTGACCTCTCTACCTGGTTGCCAGCGCTTTCATTTCCCCATATGTTTTTCCCTTCATTATTTATTCTAGCAAAGGTTTGTGGAGGGACAGTTGTGTGCCAGGACTTTTCTAGGTAACAGGATACAAAAATGAGTGAGTCACCCTTGGCCATTCCATAGTGGCACCCAGAGGGGGTGGCCTAGGAGAGAGGAGAGGCCTCAAGGAAAGGGGACACTGGGCTCTGGGCATTGTGGAGAGGGTATATGGATACCATCTGGGTTCTGAATGGGGAAGTGTCTGCATCATGGCCTTCCTGGTGAAGGAGGTGTTTGAGCCAGGCTCACATGGGGGCTCTGGAACTCTGTAGGCAGAGCTGTGGAGAGGTCACGTGGCCCAGGGCACCCTGTGCCGAAAAATCACATCAGTGTTTAGAGAACAGCAACTAGATCAGGTCACTAGGCATGCAACATGACAGGGAAAGTGATAGAAATAAGACTGGAAAGGTAAGATGGTTCCAGAACTCAGAGGCCTTGAAGCTCAGAAGGTGAGGAGAAGGTGGAGAAAAGGGGGAGATTTCCGAGTAGAGGAAGGATAGAATAGTATAGCGTGCAACGTATTGGTTGGATACGTAGTAGGAGATCACTTTAGGCCCCATAATCCTTGCAAGAGCTCTTGAGTGCCTGGACAAGAGCTGGGGCCATGGAAACAAAAGGAGGCGATGACTTAGAAACATTTCCAAGGCGAACTTCATAGAATGTAGTATAGCATGACATGTGGCTCAAGATAACGTGTCAGCTTTTAACACAGTGTCTTATGCACAGCGGGTACTCCCTAAACATTTGTTGAATCGATGGGCAGATGGATGAACTTGTGTTCGAATATATAAATAATCCAAGTAGACAAAAAGTTCAGCCTTTCTAGTAATCAAAAGAATCTGCTACCGCACACAACTTTTTGACAAGCGACAATGAAAAATGCTCACTAAGATGTTGTGAAACAGGCAATTTCATCCACAGCCGATGGTAATATAAACTGGATGGGCTTTTAGCCACACAGCTCATATACCCTTAGATACGATGATGTACGTCTTGTAATTTGTCCCGAGAAAATAATCCTAACTGCAGAACAATCTTTTACTATAGTAACAAAAATTTTAGGAGCCCCTGGATGGTTCCATCAGTTGAGCGTCCGACTCTTGATTTCAGGCTAGGTCGTGATCCCAGGGTTGTGGGATCAAACCACACTCAGCATGGAGCCTGTTGGAGATTCTCTCTCTCTCTCTCTCTCTCTCTCCCTCTGCTCCTCTCCCCTGCTCGCACTCTCTCCCTCTCTCTCTAAAATTAAAAAAAAATTCTTTGAATATTCAAAAAAGGGTATCGATCAAGTTCATTAACTGACATCCATATTATAGAATTGTGTAACCCCTGAACCCAAAGTTAGAAGAGGCAGAAAGGCTCTTATTGGTGTATTTCTGTGAAAAATCTAGTAGAAACTCGACTGTATTCAGTGTGCTTTTAGAACATTCTTATAGGAAACTCGGGAAACAGAAGTTCAGGGTAGAAAAGAAGTTACCCATTTCTTTTACAACCAGAGGGAAGAAAACAACCATATCTGAACAAAGAGGGAATTTGACTTCGGGAATTTAGCTCCTGCTCTGTGTTCATAGGGCTGGTTCGAATGTGCTGGTGAAGAAAAGGCTCCCTGGCCTTCTCCGTCTGACTGCTCTCTGAGGAGCCGCCCAGCAGTCACAGCGCGGACCCTGTGCTCCCTCTGCTGGCATTCCTGCAGACATGTCCTGCAGACATTCCCCAGCACAAGCTGAGAACCAGGGACAGCTGAAAATTTACTCCCAAGGAAAGAAAGAGACACATTGACTTATTTACGGAATCCCCTGCTCCCCCTTTTCTCACGAAAGTCCTGTGTCAGAATTTATCTTCTACCCCCCGCTTCCAGAAGAAATCTCAAAGAGCTGCCCTCTTGCATTACATTTGGGGGCTCTCCCCGGTCTTCTGGGGTGAATGACTCACCTTTTTTTTTTTTAACATTTTTAATGTTTTACTTATTTCTGAGACAGAGAGAGAGAGAGAGAGCATGAGACACAGAATCTGAAACAGACTCCAGGCTCTGAGCTGGCTATCAGCACAGAGCCCGATGTGGGGCTTGAACCCATGAACCATGAGATCATGACCTGAGCCAAAGTCGGACGCTTAACTGACTGAGCCACCCAGGCACCCCTGTATGACTTGCCTTCTTAATGGCTGGCTCCAATAATAACCGTCTCTGCCTTTGCTGAAAGTTCCAGAGGGAAGCAAACACGTCTTTTGAGCCTCTGATGATGCCCACATTTATCCCCTCTGTCCAGCGCAGATGAAATTGTCATAGTCACCAACACAAGCACTTGGCCTGACACCCAGGACACGAAAGAATGAGGATGGAGCCAGCAAAAACCTGACAGTCCCTCTAGGGATCCCCTAACACTAGCCTTTCGTTTGACTCCCCAAGAAAATTGTTTTTGGGGGGACAGGAAGCTCTGAATATACTCACTACAAGCTAATATTTACAGACTCTTAGTTGTGAGAAAAATTTTTTAGCATTTATTTATCTTTGCGAAGAGAGAGAAAATGTGTGGGGGAAGGGCAGAGAGCGGGAGATAGAGGATCAGAAGCAGGTTCCTTCCTGGGGGCGCAGATCCTGATGTGGGGCTCGCCCCACAAACCGTGAGATCATGATCAGAGCTGAAATCAAGAGTCAGATGCTTAACCGACTGAGCCACCCAGGTGCCCTAGTTTGTGAGGAATTTTAAGAAAAGATGAGGGACGAGGAAGACACTGATCTACGTAGACAGCATTGCAAGGTATAATTGAGATTAAAGAGACTTAAGCAGTTTCATTCTAGGACACCCCAGAATGAAGTCTTTCTTGTTACCGTGGCTTCAGTTCATGACACATGGTGACATATAAGATACCGAAGCGGGGTTCTCTCACCCTGCATGTTCTGTGCTGGTGACCATTTCACCAGGCTCTCCAGGAGTAGACGTGGGGGCCCTGCTTTGTGGCGAGTGTCCATCTCCATAGCAAAGTTACTCCCTCCGCGGCTGATTTCAGACTACCTGTGTGACGTCACTGCGTGTGTGTCTGGGAAGAGATACGCACAGAGCTGTTAACGGACCGGTATGAACTGGCTTAGCACGCCACTGCATACCAGTAATAGAGTTCTACTGTTATTTCAGAAGGTTATAGCATGTGTATTTATCGCCAATGAAATGTGTATATTACATTTTTGCTTAAGTTTAGGCATGAAGCAAATTTGAATCACATACCCTTGAGTTTCTGTGAAAAGCTTATGATTCTTATTCTAACAGTTGCCTGTTTGCTCCTTTAAATACAGAGAAAGGGAAGTAAATCATACTGCATGTTCAATATGACCGATTTATCTCTGCAGACATCCCTCATCTTCTTGTATTTTGCCTCATTGTGCTTCATAGATGTCATGGTTTCTTTTTGCAAAGTGAGGGTTCACGACAGCCCCACGTGGAGCAAGTTTGCCAGCAGTGTGACTTTTCCTACGGCCTTGGCACACTGTATTTCTGTGTCACGTTTTGGCAATTCTCGCCCTAGTCCTGACTTTTCCATTGTTATTATAGGTGTTACCCTGCTCTGTGATTAGTGATTACAGCTTACCGAAAGCTCAGATGATGGCTAGCAACTTGTAGCAATTACTATTGCTATAGCAGTATATTTCTGTATATTCGCAACAGCGGTTAGACTCAGTGGACTGTAGTATAGAATGCATGTCATGTTTGTGTCACTGGGAAAGCAAAACATTCATCTGACTCCCTTTATGGTGACGGTCTAGAACCGAACCCTCCATATCTCTGAGGCCTGCCTGTACTTATGAACTGATATGTATTTTTTTGCAGTCTCAGTTTTTTTATTGCGGTAAAATACACGTAAAATTTGCCATCTTAACTATTTTTAAGTATACAGGTCAGTGGTATTAAAAACACTCACACTGCTGCGTGGCCATTACTCCATCCATCCTGAAAACTCTTCATCTTGTACAGTGAAACTCTACCTATTAAAACGTAATTACCCCCTCTCCCTTTCTCCACCTTCTGACAAGCACCGTTGTGCTTTCTTTTGCTTTTGAGGACACCAAGTAATTCATATAAGTGGCATCATACAGTATTTTGTCTTTTTGTGATTGGCTTATTTAACTTAGCACAATGTCCTCAAGGTGTATCCATGTTGTGGCATACTGCAGAATACCCTGCCCTTTTTTTAAAAGGCTGAATAATGTTCCATTGTATGTATAGACCACATTTTCTTATCCATCTGTCCATCGATGGACACTTGGGTTGCTTCTGTGTTTGAGTTATTACAAATAATGCTGCTATGAACACGGGTGTACAGATGTAAACTGATATATTTATGAGAAGGTCTGTTACAACGAAGGACTATTGTTTTGAGAGGAGAACTGCAAAATACTGTATGAGAGTTACAATATTTGGAAGGCGTAACTGGTGTTTTTGGTTTTGCCATTTTGCCTCGAACAGAACCCTACGGGTCCCCTTTGGATTCTCGACTGCTTGGCCTTGAAAGTGATGCCCTTGTTTGCAGACGGACTTAACGCATTAAGAAATAAGTAGAAACATTTAGCTTCAGAGTAAGAGATTTAAAGACCTCACAGAATTTTTGGTTGAAATGAGAAGAAATGTCTTAGGTGTTCGGGGAGAATTGGGAAGACGATTTGATCACAAAAACGTACCGACACAAGATGGTGCTCATTCGCCTTGTAAGCATGGTGCCTTTGTTTCGAAACCGTATTTAGAAAGGAGTGATTTTAAGATGCGTTGTGCGTTTTGCCACGTGTTGGTATTTTTTTAAGAGTCTTTAGGGGGAGATAGCTACCGAGTTAGTGGTAGGAAAGTGCTCGTAAGATTTGTAAAATGAACAGATCAATGGGAAGGGGTCACTGGGCTATGCCTCTGTTACGCCGGCTTCTGCCCTTCCACAGAAGCACATTATTCTTGCCTGCTTTTGCCTGTGGCTGCCTAGTAGGAAGACGATAAATCTCTCCTGGAGGAAACCTGATGTGTTTCTGTCTGCCTTCGGACAGGAGGGGCTTCAGGGCTCCCTCTCTGACCACCGATCCCACCTTTACTGGTCCCTGGCTCCGCCCCTTTTCCCTTCCACTGCCCATGGGTCTGTTTATGTAAGTACTTCCACTTGAGGTGCTTTTGGCCCTTCAATGTTCATTTATTTGAGGAAGAGAGAGAGAGAAGGCATGCACAAGCAGGGTAGGGGCAGAGAGAGAGAGGGAGAGAGAGAGAGACTCCCAAGTAGGCTCCGTGATGTTAGGGCAAAGCCTGACAGGGTGTTAGATCTCATGACCTTGAGACCTGACCCGAAATCAAGAGTCGGATGCTTAACCACCACCCAGGCACCCCATGGAATTTGTAGTTTTCGTTTATGCCTTTCTTTGTTCCCTGGTCTCTGTGTACATCCACACAGCAGACTGCTCAGAGGACCACAAATCCTGGCTGCTCTCTGATTGCCAACGCAAAACATTTCCCTCAGAATGTTCCTCTGCCTTTATTTTTTGGCCTTGTATCAGGACTTGGGACCCCGATGTATTGCCCTAAATTTCTTCTTCTGAAATCCACCCACTTCTGAAGTCCAAACGACGGAGAATAAGGTAAACTGAAGTTCTAGTGGCTAACCCTCACTCTACAGGTCAAATTATTTTGAAATTAAAAAAATTCTTTAAGTTTATTTATTTATTTTGAGAGAGACTGAGACAGCATGAGCGGGGGAAGGGCAGAGAGAGAAAGGGGAGAGAGAGAGAATCCCAAGCAGGCTCCACACTGTCAGCACAGAGCCTAATATGGGGCTCGAACTCACGAAATCATGAGCTCATGACCTGAGCCGAAATCAAGAGTCGGACACTTAATCAACTGAGCCACCCAGGTGCCCTTGAAATTATTTTGAATAAGTGGAGACTTAGAAAAAAAAGTTATAAAGATAGAAAAGAGTTTTGCACATACGGATTCCCTAAATAATAATCGCTTATCGTGCTTACTTTATGATTTCCTCTCTTTTCTTTGAACCATTTGAAAATAAGTATTGGATATAATGCTTAAATACTTCAAGTGTATTTCCTTAAAAACAAGGACATTCTCTTACGTCACCATAATACTTTTTTCAACATCAGGGAACACTGATGCAGTATTATTCTCTAATCTACATACCTTTCAAATTTCACCAACTGTACTATTAGTGTCTTTCATAAGAAAGGAAAATAAGGGGCACCTGAGTGGCTCAGTTGGTGGTGCGTCTGACTCTTGATTTCCGCTCAGGTCATGGTCCCAGGGTCGTGGAATCGAGCCCCATGTTGGGCTCTGTGCTGACAGCACGGAGCCTGCTTAAGAGTCCCTCTCTTTCAACCCCTCTCCCCTTCTTGCATTCTATCTCATAAAAAAAGAAAGGAGACTAAGTGTTTTGTGGTGCAGAACTTAATCTAAGGTCACATATCACATTAGTTGTCATGTCTTTGAATCTCCTCTGATTTGAAACTGTTCCTCTTTGTGTCTGTTTTTTTTTCCATGGCCTTGACACTTTTGAAGAGGCCATTTGTTTGAAGAGTGTCATGATTTGCTTTGACCAACATTCCCCTTTATTATGCATATTTAATGCATATTGTATGCATTTGTCAGAAACACCACCAAAGTCCTTCTCCGTGCATTGTATCCAGAGGCTGTGGGAATGACGTCATCGTTACTGATGTTACTCTCCCCCGGGGAAGGTGGTGTCTACAGGTCTGTCTCGTATAAAGTTCCTTTTTATTATCTTTGTGATACATAGATATGTATGGGAGATTACAGGAGACTAAGTTAATAGCCTGCTTGTCATCAGTTTTTCCTCTAGTTTTGCCATCCAGCGGTGGTTCATTTCTGAAACAAGTATTATTAGCATCTTTGCCAAACAGCGATTTTTTAAATGCTTTCTACAAATTTTTTTTAAAAAAAATATTTCTTCCTGGGGCGCCCGGGTGGCTCAGTTGGTTAAGCGTCTGACTTCACCTCAGGTCATGATCTCACAGTCCATGGGTTCAAGCCCCGTGTTGTGCTCTGTGCTGACAGCTAGCTCAGAGCCTGGACCCTGCTTCGGATTCTGTGTCTCCCTCTCTCTCTGACCCTCCCCCGCTCATGCTGTCTCTCTCTCTCAGAAATAAATAAAACATTAAAAAAATTTTTTAAATTATTTCTTCCATAGTTAAAGAAAAGGTTTTCCTTTCTCTTTCACTTGTTTATTTATATCAATTTGTTGTTACATCAGTGTAGTATGATAATGTACTCTCGTTATCATATGCGCTATAGCTTATTACTATTATCATTCTTTTTCATGCTCACATTGCCCCACACTTGGCCAGGGGAGTCTTCTTTAAGGTGGCTTGTTTCCTTTTGATATGTTCCAATCATTCTTTGATGAATTATTTACTTTCCATTGCCACAAGAACTTCTGGGCTCACCTTGAACTTTCTCAGCTCCAGCCTTGCAGTCAGCTGTTCCTGCAGGGAGTCTGGTTCACTTGGTGGAAGATGGTGCTTAGCAACAGAGATCTGGGAACTACTCGAATGATCCCAAGGAAGATTGCTTTTTTATGCCCTATCTCTACTCTTGTCACCAGAACCAAAACACATTCAGTAAGAGAGAGTTCCTTTATCTTCTTCCTTGGCTCCCTTTATATACTCCATGCTCTAGAATTTCTGGGCTCTTCTAAATGCCAGACTACTCTACTTCCAGGACACTGGGTGTGACTCAGCTCTGAGTGCTAAATTCAGATGTTCCTCCCAGACAACTCTGGTTTGAAGGCTTCACGCGACTATCACGTCCACACGGTAAACAAAAAACCATGGTGAGCTCTGCAGAAAGAGCCCTAATCTACCCCTAGACCCAGACTTCGTTTCATTAGGCCAGGGCGTGATAAAATATTGGGATTCCCAAAGTTTGTTGAAATTCCTGGCTGACGTTTTCTGTGGGCCTTGTTTTGTTTTCACTGAAAGCGTATCTTGTTTTCCAGAAGATAAAATAGGAATAATGCAGAGCCAGCACTTCGTGTGTCATTATGAGAAGCTTTGACCCACGGGGGGTACTAAGTAACTGAATGTCGCCTGGACTCGGTGCTCCGTTAGTCTGTGCTTGTGCTGATGTGCTTTTTGTCCCACATTCCTGCTGACACCAGGCAGGGCCCGGGACCGTGTATTTCGGGTCATGAGTTTATCACCTGATTTTCAGCGCTCCCCGTCCCAACCTTTGCACCCATTAATGATCCTTTCAGATTTCAGTCTTAGCAGAATATGGCCAGAGCCCCAGATGTGGGCCGAGGCCCGTTTTCCTGTGATGGGTGAGATGAAGATGGGTTTTACAGGTTAACCAGGAATTGTAACTATGTAAACTCTTTAAAGCATGGATGAAGGTGGAGAAGGAGGAAGAGGGAAGTGGAAAACCCGGAAGGAGAGGCGGTGACAGAGACCAGATGTGACTCCCAACGCCTAAGCTGTTTTGCTATTCGACCCTTTCCAGGAAATGTGTCCCACTCTTGTTTTGATCCCTTGGGCAGCCGTGTGAAGTAAAGGGCCAAAGAATTCTTACTCTCGTTTTAAAAACGAGGACACTGAGGTTCCTGGAGGTGACGTGATTTACATCAGGTCACACGCTAATGCTCAGAGGAAGGATCCAGAAACAATTCTTCTGGCAGCCTTTTTGTTATAAGAGTTTGCTTCTCCCTTAGAAGTGAGCATCATTTATTCTTTCCCAGAGGAGTTCAAGGGTGCCAGGTCCTACTGCGATGGCTGGCTCTGCTGCAGAGGCCGGAGCCAGAGTTGGCAGGAACTGGCCACACTGCTGGAACTTTCTGCTCCGACAAGACGCGCAGTTTTCTCCAGGGGCGCTGGTAGTGGCCACCCTGAGAGTGAGCTCAGGTCACTTTGGGGGGAGAGAGGACATCCACTCTTTCCACAGGGTTCACTGATGCCACGTGATGGGGCCAGGCATATCCCGTCCAGGGGAGAGGAGCGCACGCTGGCGAATTCATCCTCCCCTGTGCACACAGTGCCGAGTGGCCTGGGCCTTGGACACCAATCTTGCAGCCTTTCCACAGCCCCACAGAGCCGCACGCTTCATGCTGAATTTTTTTTTTTTCTGAGAGGGATAAAACAAGACCTCGTAGCTGCTACTGAGTCACAAAGACGTCGAGATGCAGAAATCAAATTGTTAAAAGAATCTAACTCACAGCAACCCGTAGCTAATTCGTTAGGGCCACGTTTAGAATAGTGTGATAGGTTCGCAGTTGCATGGAAATTTCTTTCTTTTTAATTTTTTCTAATGTTTTCGTTTTTGTTTTTTTGATAGAGAGAGAGACACAAAGCATGCACAAGGGAGGGGCAGAGAGAGAGGGAGACACAGAATCCAAATCAGACTCCAGGCTCTGAGCTGTCAGCACAGAGCCTGACGCAGGGCTTGAACTCACGAACTGCAAGACCATGACCTGAGCTGAAATCAGATGCTCAACCGACTGAGCCACCCAGGTGCCCCCGAAATTTCTTGGTTTTAGCAGCAGCCTCACCAAAGCTCTGATGTAGGGGACGGAATCCTTTCTCTGTCCTGTGCTGGAGCCGAGGGGAACATTAAGCTCTGTGACTTCCTATGTGAGCTTTCCATCTGATCCTTAGATAATCTCTGACACACACCCCTGGGAGAAGTCATCCTCTAGACCCCTATATTAGGTGATTTGCTATCCTACTCTGCTTTATCAAAAAAAAAAAAAATCTAAATGAGCTAGTATCATGGTGAGGATATGAACATAATAGCTGAAAGAGCTAGAAGGTAACAGATGAGAAGCTGAAAATAGCATAGTCGCCTATTATATAAGGAATCAGCTTCATCAGGCGGCAGCGTGCACAGATTTTCCTCCTTTGCACCCCCGTCCTCTACAGTTTCGAGAGCAAAACCAATTCCCCCACCCCTGTGGTCTAGCCTATAACTGGTGGGCTGCCCTTGTTAGAAGTACCAGCCCTGAGCCTGCAATGGCTTGCCAAACAGAAGCGTCCCTAGGGACTTGGGGGCACCTTCAGCTGCTGCCGGCCACATGTGGGCCCTGGAGATGCGGGCGGCAGAGGGGACAGCTTATGCTGTGCTTCGTACACTTGGCAAATACTGGAATTCCCTTTTGCCAGCTGTGGGCTGGAAGGGTATATTAGGTGGCCTCTCTGTGTTTCTGGGAGATGAAATGGGGTCAGCGAGGAGGGCATAATGGCTCTCTGCTTGGGTTCTTCTTGCTACCAAGTGGAAGGGGAGGGTCCCTTGCTTATGGACTAAAAGTGAATTCTCAGTGTCTTCTCAGAGTTAAGGTGTTGGAAGTCTGCACTGCCGGCGCTAGATATAAACTATAGTGGTCCATGTTGTTCTGGGAATAACAATAATAGTAGCAGATCAACTGACATTAGCTGAGTATCTTCTGCGCTCCAGGAACCACGCTTGGCACACTGGCCCATTAGTTTGCACCGTCCTTGGAACCTGAGTTCACTGAGCTTCTAGAACACGTGCACTGGCTTCCCCTTCAGTTGCTAGATATGGCATTCACGTCCAGGGGGACAAAAAGCTACTCTTGCCAAAGCAGTCGCGTTCCTCTGCACATCTGGAGCCACGATTGCCCCGAAGGGCTCGAGATCACCCCTACCTGGTGATTGTCATTGGTCTCCTTTCTCAGAGGGAAAGTCAGAAACCCAGGGCAGTCACTGTTCTTCTCAGCCAGAGAGAGGCAGAGTCAGGAGTCTTACCCATGTTCTCTCCAGGCCGCCTCGCAGCCAGAGACTCCAGTCCGTTTTCATTTTCTACTCCAGATTCTCATCACCATCAAGGCATCATTAAGCATTTCCCAAATTTAGCATTTGCTAAATCGAATACATTCTACCAAATGCTTAAACCCGTTTGATTTTTTTATGTGTCTTGGTGTAAGTTTCAAGTGAATTTCTAGCGTTTGGTCTCCCTGGGTTCAGGCAGAGGATGGCATATGTACGAAAAACTTCAGACACTAAACCTTTTTTTTTTTTTAATGTTTTTAATGTTTTATTTATTTCTAGGAGAGAGAGAGAGAGAGACAGCGTGAGCAGGGGAGGGTCAGAGAGAGAGGGAGTCACAGACTCTGAAACAGGCTCTAGGCTCTGAGCTGGCAGTCAGCACAGAGCCCGACGTGGGGCTCGAACCCACGAACCGCGATATCATGACTTAAGCGAAAGTCGGATGCCCAACTGACTAAGCCACCCAGGCTCCCCTGGACACTAAACCTTTTGAGGCTCACCCACAATCACAGCTCTGCATTGGAAATAAAGCACGTGATGGGGTTTGTTTTTCTCATTTCTGGCCAGCTTAATCGCATCAGTTACGAGAATGAACGATTACTTTCTTGACGTCAGGTATTTATAAAGAGAAACCTGGAAATGTCAGGTGCTTGCTAAAGCTTAATAGTAATTAGGAGTATTAATTAAGAGTTTCATGTTGGGATACCTGGGTGGTTCAGTCGGCGAAGCATTCAACTCTTGATTTCGGCTCAGGTCAGGATCTCATGGTCATGAGATGGAGCCCCTAGTTGGGCTCTGCGCTGAGCGTGGAGCCTGCCTGGGATTCTCTCTCTCCTTCTCTCTCTCTGCCCCTCCCCTGTGTACACTTTTTTGCTCTCAAAATAAATAGACATTAAAAAAATAGTTTCATGTTGACTTTAACATTGTCCTTATAGTAATTAAGAATTTTGCACCTTAGTCAAAAGCAGTCATGCATTATGGGGAGCCTGGGTGGCTCAGTCGGTTAAGGGTCTGACTTCTGCTCAGGTCATGATCTCATAGTTCATGGGTTCAAGCCCCATGTTGAGCTCTGCTGACAACTGAGAGCCTGGAGCCTGCTTCAGATTCTGTATCTCCCACTCTCTCTGACCCTCCCCTGCTCATGCCATCTCTCTCTCTCTCTCACTCTCTCTCTCAGAAATAAATAAAACATTAAAAAAATTTTTTTTAATTAAAAAAAAAAAAGCAGTCGTACGTTGTAATGATCTATCAGAGAACCTTTGCCAATGATCAGTTATGCCCTTTCACCACTGTCTACTCCACATCATGCTCACCAGAGGTTAGAGGTACTGTTTTACTATGCAGACAAATGACTATACCAGTATCTCAATGCTGATTTCGGAGAAATCTTACTTCAAATGGCCTTCTATTTTGAACCACTTGGCATTTTTTGCAGTGCTTCATTAGCATATGTAGAATTGAACATCCTATCGCTAGTCCATAGCTTCCTGTAATGACATCCTCCCTATCCCTGAAGGGGAATTCTGAAAAGCAAGGGAATTAAAAACAAATACACAATGGGGCGCCTGGGTGGCTTAGTTGGTTAAGAGTCCGACTTTCGATTAGGTCATGGGATCTTGCGGTTCGTGGGTTCGAGCCCCGCGTCGGGCTCTGTGCTGACTGCCAGCACACGCCCGTCTCTCTCTCTCTCTCTCCTAGAAATAAGTAAAACGTTTAAAAAAATCAAATAAACATTTGGAAAAAAAAACAAATACACAAGCAAAAACAAAGGAATAATGTGAGAGAAGAACAGGAAAGCCAATATTTGGACCTCTGGATCTGGAACACAGGAGGTCAGCCTTCTTTCAGAGGCCTGGTGTGTGGCTGCTAGAGCCGAGATGTAAGAGAGTATTTGGTTTAAAAGACGTGGTTCGTTTATTAGAGATGTGAGTTAGCTGAGCAACCAGCTGAGTCCTAGTAACTGTTGGTCCTGCTGAGGCTGACCTCTCAGACATGCGCTTTGCAGGTAGCATCTGGGAGTGGGACTCTCAGTATTTGATGCCATCACAGGGGATGGAGCCAGCAGCAGAGAACGTAGTAACGCAGTAACGAGGGTCTTCCACGCTGGTTTTGCCAGCATCTTTGAACGCGTATTAGACAGCAGTCACCGTGCCAGGCGCTGGGGTATTGGAGATGCAGGATACAGTGTCTGTGGGCTAGATGCCCCCTGGAGGGGCAGCAAGCTGCTGGACAGCCCCCAGGTGCTCTTTAGGAAACCCCGTCCTCTTAGGTGGGGCGACAGCCTTTTGTGCAAGACTCAGAATCTATAGTTATTAACCAGATGCCTCCTAACCGTGATTCCTTCCGAGCTGCACTTGCAGCTCACATTTGCACACCTTTGAAGGTAAATAGAGAAGTTACATTTGGCTTTCTTCTTCCTCTTCCCCTGCCCACCTAGGAGTATGCTGTCCCCTCGAGGTTGAAATAAGTTACTACCCTGTTGCACAATACGCCAGTGAGAAAATAATGAAAACAGAGATGAGGGAGATTCTAGAGAAGGGATGAAACGAAAGAAATTGTGAATCGTAAGATTGATAATTCTGGTGGTAAACACTGTGTGTGCGCACGTGTGCTGGTGTTTACGTGCAGCGGCCGGATGCAGTCATCCTTTCCCAGCCTCTGTTTTGGTTGATAAGCCAACCCCTGGCGATCTCCAAGGTGGCAGTGCCCCATTCCAGATCCTGGGCATTGTGTTAGTTACAATTGATCAGTTCTATTAAAATCAGAGAGAAGAAGATCTCGGGAAATAAACTGGATGTTGTCCAGTGATTGAGACAACCACTGCCATGTTTTACAGCCTCACACCTGACCTGGCCACCTAGGACCTTTCTCTCTACCTCGCATTATCCTTCCTATATCAGTCAAGGTTGTCCAGTATATGCTGCAGAGACCAGTGACCCCCAAATCTCAATAGCTGACAGCAATCGAAGTTTCTTTCTAGCCTAGACTGCGTGTCCATTTTATTTGGGGTTCAGCTGTCTCCCACTTCAGTTCTGTTGCAGGACCCACCTGTCACATTTCAGATGACTGCTCTTGGCTTCATGTATTCAAGACTACACTCTTACCCCCAGAAGGGTGCAGCTGTCCCATGGCTGGGCCTGATGTCAATAAGGCAAGGAGATAGAACCCACCCAGGCAGAGGCATCTGATGTTTGAGAAACATGGCGACGTGGCATGCCACTTGACATCCCCCCAGCTCCTGACTGAGCAGAGACGGCAAGAACAGACCCATCGTGTCCCTAACCCTGCCCCTGTCTTCTGTGGTCCCCAGACCACCTTCCATGACGCCAGGTTGTTTTCTGAGAGAACACGTCTGAGCTTGTCACTTCCCTCCAGAAAGATTTTTCATCATGTTCCTACTGACAAATTCTAATCAAAATTAGCACAGCACTCACAGCCTTCTCAGGTCTGGAAGCAACCCGCCTCTCCATTTCCATCTTACCCGCAACCCACAGCACCCTCACGCTAATTACTCAGAACTCCTTAGCTCCTCTTGGAACATGAAATACGTGGCTCCAAGCATATGGAGTTACATGGTGCTGGGCTCAGAGCCCTGAGCTTCTGCTTCTTGGCAGCATGGTCCTGGGCAAGAAACTCTACCTTCTAAGTCAACTGTTGAACAGGGATGAGAATAGTATCCACCTCATGGGGCCATGCGGTCCTAAATGATTGAACGAATGGCGAGATTTATGCCTGGCCTCCATGATGCTCGGTAAATGGAAGCCATTGTTTCTGCTGCTGTGACTGGTTTTATCATCACTGTTTCCTGACCACGTCTTTAAGGTTCACACATCTCAACCCAGTCCCTTCCTCCACCTTGAAGGCTTCTCCCCCAAACACAGCCACTCACACACCAACTCCTCTCTACCTGTTAAAGTCCCACTTGCCTTTTTCACTGGGTTTTCTATTGAAATAATTGTAAATTCACCTGCAGTTGTAAGAAATAACACAGAGAGATCACATGTGTCCTGTACCCGGGGGTCCCTGTGGTAACCTCTTACAAAACTCTAGTAGAATATTGCAGCCAGCAGAGTGACATTGGTGCAATTCACTGACCTTGTTCAGTGTCATCACTTTGACTTGTACTCATTTGTGTGTGTGAGTGCATGCACATGCACTCATGCACACACGTGTATGTATATATTCAGTTCTGTATAGTTTTTCATATATGTAGCTCACACGTCCACCATCATAGTCAACATACAGGATAAGAGCGGATCCATCACCAGCATCCCCACAGCAACCTCCCCCCCTTCCCTAATCCCCAGCAGCTATTCATCTGGTCTCCCTTTCTGTATTATTGGCATTTCAGCAATGTTGCATACATGAAATCATACAAAATTCAGCCTTCTGGGATTGGCTTTTCCCACCCAGCATAACTCCCTAGAGAATCATCCAAGCTGTTGTGTGGCTTAATAATGTTCCTTTTTATTGCTGTCTGCCCATCTCTTAAGGTCTTCCGTGACACCTTCTCAGGGTCCCCCATTGGAATTCATCACTTCTTCTGTGCTCACTTCTCAATCTTCAACCCTTCTTTGTGATTCACAGCTATTTAGTAACCATGGCCTATATTTGCATAACTCTTCAGGGCTTTGAAAGCACTTCTGCATGCATTATGTCACGTACTTCCGTATAAATGTCTCTCGGGTCGTTGCACACATCTCGCTGAAATAGAGATGTGCCCCCTCTCCTCGCTTCATGACTGTCAGGTGTAGCGCCTGCCCCGCCATGGGCCCCCGGTCACTGCTTGAATGCTGAGGTCCTTCCAGACATATTTTTATAGAAAGCCATATCCTGGGCATGATTCGAGCAAACTGGATAATGCTGTCATTCGGTGCAGCTGAAAGGACAGATGTTCGTGGCCCCGTGTAAAAGAAAATAGTAGGACAAGGAGCTTAAAAAAACAAGTAAGATGATATCATAAATAGACTGATTTACAAGCCTCCTTTGTGGGACGATAACTTAGGTATTTCATTATACGAGTATTACCGTCATAAAAGCAGGGTATTAAAAATACGGTGCCCTAGATTTTCTTTGAAGTGAATAAATTGAACACAAATTTACAGCAGAAGAGATTTGTAAGCATGGCAGTGTTCCTTTTTAGCATAAATCTGGAAAGATTATATGTTGCCCAAGAATGCACTAGAAGCATCGAAATAAATATTGCTTAAACATCACAGATATGCACACAAGCACACACGTGCATGTGTATTAGCTAAGGTCATGGCATGAATCAGCTAGAACTTGGTGATTCCCATCTTGCGTTCGAGAATCATCTGTTCTTTGTTCCTTCAAAGGACCAGGGCACATCCTAAGGGCCTGACATCAAGGTGTGGTCCCAAGGTGAGGGCTCAGAGGGGAGAGATGGTTACCAGGAATCAATGGTTACCAGGAATCGAGAAAGCCAGGGAGCAAGTATCGATTGGCTGTGTCCTCCAAGTAACAAGAGCCCATACTGGAGAAAATGAGCTGGCATCAAGTCCAGAAAGAAGAGTTCAATCTAGAAAGGCCAGGAATGAAGTACATTAAGAAAGACATCAAGAGTTGGGAAGGAAGTGAGGGTCCAAGACACTTGCCCTTCAGGGAGCTGTTGTGTCTTAGGGTGTTTTAATTGGGTTTCCAACTGTTTTTTTTTTTAATTGTTTCATTTTTATTTTTCAGGGGAAGAAATTTATTAAATATTCGAATGGATAACAGAAGTATAAGGAATTGCCATCTGGTAAATCCTCATACTTGGAAGGAATTTAAAGAGAACACCTTTTGTGAAACAAACCAAAACATACACACACATACACACACACACACACACACGTATATATATATCCATGTATATACGTACATACATATATATACACACACACATACACATATATATGTGTGTTTGTTTATATCCATAGTCCATAACATATATGTGACAGATAGTTTTCAGCGACAAATATAATTAGAGCCCTAACAACATCCTTTTAGTCCTTGGAATTAGTCCTCCCTGAAGCCATGATCATCTCTGGACTTCACAGTAATGTAAAGAAATAAATCCCTTTGTCATTTATTAGTTTGTGTTGGGTTTTTGTCCTTTTCAGTCTAAGGAGTACCTACAAATTCAGGGTCTTTGTCCTGTCAGGTGATTGATACTGTGCAGTGTTTTCTTTCGTCCATGATCCTCAAAGTCAGTTGTGAAGGATTTTCAGTCTCTGGGAAAGAAACTGGCCATCAGAGAGAGAGAGAGAGAGAGAGAGAGAGAAAGAGAGAACATGAATGGGGGAGGGGCAGAGAGAGAGAGAAAGAGAGAGAGAGAATCCCAAGCAGGCTCTGCGCTAACAGCACAGAGCCCGATGTGAGGCTCCATCTCACAAACTGTGAGATCGTAACCTGAACCAACATCAAGAGTCAGACCCATACCTGACTGAGCCACCCATCGCCCTGGATTTCTAACTGTTAGATGCACATTTCACCCTTTGCTGTCTCTGTGTCACCTGC
Organism: Hyaena hyaena; assembly: GCF_003009895.1. Taxonomy (NCBI): domain Eukaryota; kingdom Metazoa; phylum Chordata; class Mammalia; order Carnivora; family Hyaenidae; genus Hyaena; species Hyaena hyaena. Next base: position 298,383 of record NW_024080951.1, on the reverse strand, counting down.
TAAGGGCCATAGGAAGATTCAAGCACTGACAGCCTCAGTTACTGTCAGAGGAGCTCTTGAGGGGGAGGTTAATTAGAGGAGCAGCACATTCTTAGCTTCTCTGGGCTAGAAGGTACCTGCTCGGAAAGTCTGAACCTCCAGTGTGGGGCAAGAGGTAAGCGTCAGAGGTGTTACCAGAGTGCTTGAGAACAGCTAGGATTGAGCAGTGGCAGTGAGGAACACACAGCTAAGAATGACGTTCAGCGAGGGAAATCATGTGTGAGGGGGAGCTTAAGTTTGAAAGATAAATAGGAATCAAGTAGGAAAGGGGATTCCGACAGAGGAAAGAGCTTAGGAAAAGGCATATAATGTGCAGGGAATTAAAGCAGTTTCTTGATGCTGTGGGGGGAGACATAAGCACACCTTGTTTCTTTCTCTAAGTTTCAAGGGGCAGGAGAGCAAGGACTTCCTTTTCCCTCACCCCTCATTTGTTCTGTCACAAAATCAAGTCCGCCTCAACAGACTTAGCATGGGCTCCAAAGACAGCGTGCCAGGTAAAAATCAGGTACTTCACAGTTGCTCTTGAAAAATCTCTGACATGGTCCATGAAGTACAGTAAAGAGGCACCCTACCCTGCAGTGAATTCAACCCAAACACATTTTCCTCCATCACTGGAAGAGAGTGATGTTACTATAGCTGGACGCAGAAGGAAGTGGTCGGTTTAGATGGATGTTCATCAGGACACCATCAAGAGGGTAAAAAAGGAAGTACAGAGCAGAAGGTATTTGACTTACATGCCCTAAAAAGTACTTGTTGCCAGACTAGATCAGTCCCTACAAATAAAGAAGAAAAACGCAGACCATTTATGTTTATGTGACCTAAAAAACACAAAGAAGCACTTGACAAAGGAGGACATTCATTGGTCAGTACCCATGAGAAGGTGCCCACGTGAGAAGACGTGAATTGATCACCAGGAAAATACAAATTAAAACCCACATGGGATAGTGATATCCCCATCCTAGTGATTAAAATTTAAAAGAGCATAGTAATACAGTGGATTCAAACCAAATACCTTGGAAGAAACACAGCATAAAAAAGATGGAGATGACTTTTTGATGAACGCTATGAAACATTGCTGAGAAATACTGGAGAAGACCTCATTAGATGGAAAGATACACCATGTTGATGTTCTGTAAACTTACAATGTCAGTTTCCCCAAAATGCTCGATATAGCCAGTGACTTCACAATCAGAATCCTCAAGGGATTGATGAACAGATTATAAAGTCTAGAGCGAAAAGTGTAGACTAACCAAGGACAAATTTATTTAACAGTACTATCAGATTCCAAAACTTCTGATACTCTGCTGATCAAGACAGTACGGGACTGGTGTAAGGATAGACAAACAGACAATAGAAAGGAGTATAGCATTCATAAATGCAGCAAGTCCTGAAGCCACTGTGTTTCTCACGGAGGAACTGATGCGATGTAATCTAGATACTGTAACTGTATGGAAACAGCTAGAATGGAAATGTGGGGAATAATGGACCTTGACCTATACCTCTCACCATAAACAAAAATTAATTGTAGCTGAATCATAGACTTAAATGTAAAAGCAAAAACTGTAAAAGCTCTAGAAGAAAATACAGAAAGTTAACATGATTACCTTGAGGCAATTATTTCTTAGAAGGGACACAAAGACCAATGAGTATAAAAGAGAAAAGTGATCACCACCAAATATGAGCACTGGAAGACACCATTAAGAAAGATAAGCCACGAAGCCCAAAGAAATATTGACGGTGTATGCATCTGACCAAGAACTCACCCAGTATAGAGAATATTCTTTCAAATTAGTGATAAGAATTTAGACAACCAGATTGTTTTAAATGGACCAAAGAGTAGGCGGTTTACAAAATAAATTAGCTAAACAGACACTAAGCATATGAAAAGTTGTTTGACATCACTGAGAACTGCAGATTAAAATCACAGTTCTGAGTCTTAAAGTTTATTCCACTTAACGATTCTGCATCTAATCCCAGTGTGTGTGTGTGCTTTACACCCCACCATGCGATTAACTCCATTCTGACCTACCTGGAGATAGCAGCACACAGTAGGTTAAGGGCTCAGTCCTTTAATCTTAGCCCCCCCCCCGCGCCCCCCGCAATGAACCATCACCGGTGCTTCTGACCAGCTGGCTATAGATTGAAGTTCTAATGATCCCATCCTTGGGTTTGATTAATTTTCCAGACAGCTCACAGAACTCAGAGAAATATTTTGCTAACATTCAGTAATTTAACTTTTAAAAGTATTTTGCTTTTGAGAGAGCGCGAGTGGGGGAGGGACAGAGAGAGAGAGACAGAGGGTCTGAAGCAGGTTTTCTCTGCTCTGACAGCAGAGCACCTGATGCAGGGCTCGAACTCACAAACCGTGAGATCTTGACCTGAGCTGAAGTCAGATGCTTAACCAACTGAGCCACTCAGTAATTTAACTTTTAAGAGATGCTCAAGATCAAGCGTTGCTAAGGATGTGGAGCAAATGAAAGTCTCATACACTGCGTATTGAGTGTGTAAATTCATACAGTCACTTCATGAGAAAATGTTTCAGGGTAGCATTAAAGCTGGATATGCTTATGCAAGACGACCCAGCAATTCGGTTCTCAAGGAACCTGCACCGGAAATGCTAGGCGCATGCGTGCCAGAGATGTGTGTCAGCCAAATTACCCGTAACTGCGGAAAACACGTTAAGCCACAGTATGTTGGAAAAATAAACCGTAGAATATTCACATATTGGAATATTCCATAGCATGACCTTGAGGGTGTTATGCTGAGCGAGATAAGTCAGGCAGAGAAGGACAAATACCATACGTTTGCACGTATAGGAGGATTAGGAGGAACTTAACGGAGGACCGTGGGGGAGAAGAAGGGGAAAAATAGTGGGGGAGAGGGAGGGAGGCAAACCATGAGAGACTCTTGAATGCCGAGAACAAACTGAGGGCTGATGGGTGTGGGGGGGAGGGGGAGATGGGCATGGAGGAGGGCACTTGTGGGGATGAGCACTGGGTGTTATATGGAAACCAACTTGACAATAAACTATTTGTAAAATAAATAAATAAGTAAGTAATAAAAGAGTCATATATTTAAAAAAAAAACAAAAAAGAAATTAATGCTATTAAACGGAAGGCAGAACAAAAATCTCAGAAACAAAAACATCATACAATTCCACGTTTATATAATTCAAAAAGGAGCGCCATGACTCTGTGGCATTAGAAGTCAGGATATTGGTTCACTTTGGGGTGAAGGAGGGATGGAGATAAGAGAAGGCCTGGGGAGGAGTTTCCTGAGTCTGGGATCTTCTGTTTCTTGATGCGGACGCTTATGCTTTGTCATTCTTCAATGTATGGGTTATACTTGGATTAAAAATTCACTAAGACATTATTATCTCCATAAGTAATGCTTACAGTTTTAGAAACTGTGGAAAAGTATGTGAATATTTTTGCTCGTCCACATTTCTGTTTTTCCCCTGTGAGAGGAAGCTTTCCCTTGGGACTGTGAGTGAGGGTCACAGACAGGCTCTCTGCTGCTCACCTGCTTTGATCTGGCTCCACGCCCCCAGGCCATCCTCCCTCACCCAGCTTCCCTCCTCCCCAGTGGCAGAACACTCTTGTTTAACATCCTCAGAGGATGCGCGTGACTGAACCATGTCTGCCAAGGTCAGAAGGACACCAGAGATGGAGCTGGAGTTCAAGGCTGTGTCTGTCCTCACCACACCGCTCTAAGCTGCCAGGCAGAGAGAGAAGGAGCCCACCACCCCTTGCTACGGATGTGATGGCTGGAATCTGTAACACATTCACCAGTGCTGTCCACCCCGTGTCTGTCTCCCCATTGCAGAGGGGAGTCTGCAGGGCGATAGCTTTTAATAGACCCCAAACTAGAAAGCATTTGGCAGGTGGCTGTGTTCCTGGGAGCCAGGCACTTATTACTTAGCCCAATTTAGAACAGATCACTCGTCTGCTTTTTATAAAGAGCTGTTGATGCTCACCAAATAATAAGTAATAATAATAAGGTTCTCTTGTGAAAACAAAGTTTTTGTTTATTCTAGACTATGTATAAATGGCAGGGGGGGGTGCGTGGGGCGGAGGAGAGGCCACGCAGCTTTTTTCCCCAGCAGCAGCTGGGACGAGGAAGATCACAAACACTGCTTAAACACAAGATTCAGAAGGAACATAACAAGGGTGGCTTTGGCGCACCTAGCGCATGGACTTCATCTCACAAGGTCAAAGTCAGGATTGTTCAAGCAATCAGATTCTCCTCATGCCTTTTGGTCTGTCTGTCTCTCTGAGTGCATGTGTTATAATATTTTGCTGATCATGAAATTAATTCATGCCCAACAGAGAACATGTAAAAAAGACGCACAAAAAGAAAGAATACACATCTACCAGCTCACTATTCAGGGACAGCCACTGTTTGTTTTTCCGGTATTTCTTCCTCTTTACACACACTTTTAAAAAATGTCCCCGTGGTACATCCTACCTTTTATTGCTTCGTTCACTGAAAAAAAAATACGTTTGGAGCATTTGCTCACATTATAGAATATCCTGCTTCACCATCATTTGTAATGTACAGTTAATTTAAATTATATTCTTTTATCATATACTTTGGCTAGTTAAAACAGTTCATTGCCATAAGCAGTACTTTGATGAGCACTGGTATGTATCCATAATTATTTCCCCAACATGTAAAATGATGAAAAATTTCAAGTTTTTGGCATATATGGCCACACTGGTATCCCAAAGTGGATGAGCACGCTATTTCTGGGCACTCTTAACAGTGTTTGGATTAGGATTTCATCTGCTCTTTGCAGTTTGATTTGATAGAGGAAACGTTGCATGTTGTGATTCAAATGTTTCATGGGTCTGACTGTATTTTTTCATTTATGAGTTGATTTTTCTAATTTTTTCCCCATTTTTATAGTGGTATTAGTTTTTTTATTGTTGTTACATTGCAGCTCCTTATTTTTTTTTGTCTTTTGTTAAAACTTTAATTAGTTAACATACAGTGCTATATTGATTTCAGGAGTAGAATTCAGTGATTGATCGTTTACATAGAGCACCCAGTGCTCATCCTAACAAGTGCCCTCCTTAGTACCCATCACCCATCTAACCCAACCCCCACCCACTTCCCTCCATCAACCCTCAGTTTGTTCTCTATCGTGAAGAGCCTCTTTGATTTGTTTCCCTCTCTTCTCTCCCACCCTTTCCTATATGTTCATCTGTCTTGTTTCTTAAATTCCACATAGGACTGAAATCATATGGTATTTGTCTTTCTCTGATGACTCGTTTCACTTAGCACAATATATTCTAGCTCCATGCACATCATTGCAAATGACAAGATTTCATTCTTTCTAATGGCTGAGTAATATTCTATTGTATACGTATATCACATCTTCCTTATCCATTCATCCATTGACGGACATTTGGGCTCACTCCATAGTTCATCTGTTGTTGATAATACTCCTGTAAACATCGGGATGCATGTACTCTTTGAATCTGTATGTTTTATCCTTTGGATAAATACCTAGTGGTGCAGTTGCTAGATTGGAGGGTAGTTCTATTTTTAGTTTTTTGAAGAACCTCCATGTTGTTCTTCAGAGTGGCCGCACCAGTTTGCATTCCCTCCAACGGTGCAGGAGAGCTTCCCTTTTTCCACATCCTCGCCAACAACACGTGTGATTTCTTGTGATATTAATTTTAGCCATTCTCTTGCAGCTCCTTATATATTAAAAACTGCATCCTGTGTTGCAAAATTTTTTCTTCATTGGTGAATTTCTTTCATTGTGAATTTTGCACTTGTGAATTTTATTCATGATGGTTTATGATTTCAATCTGTAGTGTTATACTTCGAAAGGGTATTTTCGCTATGATAGTATATGAACACATTTCTTTTAGAACTTTAATATTTCAATTTTTACACTGAATTTTCAGAGATAGCTAGACAGTCCTAGCAATAGCGAACAACTATTGAGTACTAACTTATGCAAGGGACCATTTGAAGTGTGTTACATGTACCTGAGTTATTTAATCCACATTACTGTCTACGAGACAGGCTACTATTATTTTGCCAAATTTATAGATGAGGGAACTGTGGCACAGGATGGTTAAGTAAATTGTTTAAGGGCCCAAAGCCAGTTGATAATGAAGCTGGAATTTTAATGTACTGAGTCTGATTCTATGCATAATATTATCTCCCCTTCAATCTATTTTGGAGGGAATGTCTTTGCAAGAATTACAGCAATTTCCTTTTTTATATGTAAAATTCACCCCCAAAATAACAGGAATAATTTGGAATATTATTGTATTTTTTTTCAAAAGGATTTAAAAAATCTCATATCCATTCTACAAAAAGAAGAACAATGTAAGTTTTTTAAATATCTATTTTGAGAGAGAGAGAGCACATGAGCAGGGAAGGGGCAGAGAGAGAAAGAGAGAGAATCCCAAGCAGGCTTTGTATGGTCAGTACAGAGCCCGATGCAGGGCTTGATCCCATAAACTGTGAGATCATGACCTGAGCTGAATTCAAGAGTCAGACGCTTAACCAACTAAACCACCCAGGAGCCCCAGAAAAACATTGTAAATTTTAAAGAGCCCCACAGAACTGAAATGTCCCTTAAATTCCTAAGGAAGCTTCTCTTTGGCTTGCGTTTCAAGCATCAAGAGACCAAGGTAGAGATTTCGCATACCCTGGAGAACTGAGCTGTACGTGAAGCAGCACCGTCTGGCCACAGGAGTACCTGCAAGGTCCCCGCTTCTTCCTAATCAAATTTCCCACAACAGATGAATGATAGGGAAAGCTGATGTGGGATTAAATGCTGGAACTACCACTTTGGCAGCAGAAAGACCTGTCTTTTTCCATTTTCCCCACCAGGGTCTCAACACTGACCCAGCTGATCAAGAGTTAAATGTAGGAAAAGGAAGACATGGCCTGGACAGTGATGTCAGGTATTTTAGCTGTTGACAATTTCAGTTCAAGCTAGGAGTAAGACAGTGGCCGTGACCCTCTCTTCTGGTGACCTCTTCATCCTGTGGCTTCATTAAAACCAGTGGCTTCATTATTCTTGCTCTGAAATGTTGATTATATGGGTCCGTAATACACTCAGTGCACCTCACAGGCTGAGCACCTGCTCTGAGCAAAGTACCATGCTAAGTGAGCCCCGGGGGACACGGGACCTCCCATCTCGTGGAGGAGGTAGAGGGATGTGTGCCTAGATGGCTCCAGTATAGAGGGATGATAAAAATGAAAAATGAAGGTGGAACCGAAATAGTCCGTAATGTATGGAGGATACAAGAGAGAAGGGAACGAGAACAGCAGGCAAAGTTGGGCTTGTCCAGATTGTGAAGAGCTCTGAATGCCATATTAGAGAGAGTAATTTGTTCTTCCATTTAACAAATACTCACAGAGCATCCCTTATATGGGAGGCACTGTTCTAAGCACCAAAGACATAGCAGTGAACAAAACAGACCTACTTCCTGCTCTTAGCGCACATATTTTCTAAGTGGGGAAGACAAGCACAACTTGAAGACAAATAATAAGGGTAACTTAGCATGTAACACTACATGTGATGAAGGAACATAAGGGAGAGGAAAGGGATAGATCTGTGGTCCTTGGCTCCAACCCTGCGTGCTGAAGTCATCCATAAGGTTTAGAAAATGACGTGTCTGGATCCCTATCTGAAAACAAGGAGATTGAAGCCTTATGGATGAGCCCTGGCATTGATATGTTCCAATAGGCAGCCAGGGAGAGAACCACCCGGTCAGAGAGTGAGGACAGCGCCCACTAGCTGGGCTGCTGAGGGAGTGCCTGCCCCAGGGTGAAATAGGCCCTGCAGATCAAGAAGAGGCTGTGTTGCCTGCACCTAGCCCAACTTCTGGCACGTTATAGACATGAAAGTGGGAAGGAATGAAGGAACAAACAAACAAGCCAACTGCATCAGCATGTGGAAAGGTAGAGGAGAAGCTTGTTTGGAGGAGGTTAAATTAACTGGGCACCTCATGTTGGAGGTGCCCAAACCCACGTTGAGATTGCATGATTTCCTAGGAAGACCCACGCCACAGTCACGCTCATGACTACGGTTTATTACAGCAAAAGCACACAAGGCAAAGTCAGAGAAGGGCAAAGGCAACCTGAGGTAGAATCTAGGGGAAACCAAGTGCAAGCCTCCAAGAGTTTCCCCTCCATGGAGTCCCCCAGGACATGCTTCAGACCCAGAGCAGTGAGTTATGACGTGTATAAAAGGTCATCTACCTGGGAAGCTCTTTAGGAACTCAGTGCCCAGGTTGTTTGGGGGTGCTAGTCCTGTATACCCTCGGCCTCACAAGTACCGAGATTCCAGACTCCAGAAGGAAAGCAGATGTTCTACATGAACCACACTGCTTGTGGCCGATTTGAAATTTGAAATCTGAGTTCCCTGATGCCAGTCAGGGGCCGGCCACGTGAACAGCCCTTTCTAAGGAGGGCAGTGTCAGTCTTGCCGTATTAACTCTTGTTCCGAACGGTGCCGTGTACCAAGGATCAGGTGGCCTCTATGTTCCTCTCACAGCACTGTGAATGTAATCCAAGAGTGGCCATTTCTTGTGAGTTGTTTAAAACCTGATCGGCACAGGCCTAAAATCTATTTTACTGTATTGCTGTGTGTAGTTCCAGATTTTTCCTAATAGGAGACACACGGGCAATTTTCGAGAAATGTAGAATGTGGCCTCTGATATCTCTTCCAGTTCAGCATCTAGTTCAGTTTCCTTTGTAAGATGCAGAAGGCTCAGATGGCCAGTAGGCACTGTAGATAATCTACCTGAAACAATGCAGTAACCTCCAAAAAGGGAAGTATTTTACACTGAAGAAGATATCTCCAAATGAAGGCACTATGGTAATCTTCAGAGATGTCATACGGGACACACTTATAACATGGGATGTGCTTATTGCTCTTATATACATTTTTATATCAATTTGTCCTCTTTTCAGTGACTAAAGAAGAATGCGATACTGCCTTCAGAAGCACAAGTTATAATGAGACATCTCTCTACTCCCACTGATCTGTTTCTCCCCATCGTTTCTAGATTTTAGGCTTCAGCAGATCATATGAAAAGTCCAGAAATGAGATGTGAGCACTCATAATAAAATTTCAGCCAACGAAACAGATTGATGTATTGGCTTAGTCATGCCTCCTTTATCCATCTCTCATTCAGGACTTGGGAAAGTTACTGCACCTGCTTGTTTTATCTGGAAAAAAAAAAAAAAAAAAGAATAATAAGGTTGACCCTGTCCATCTCACAAGCCCACCCTGACAATTTTTGCCCAAAGGCAACTTGATTAAGGCGTCAACAGGCGAGGGAGTCACCGTTCCCCTGAGTTGACAAAATCATTTACTGCACGGAGACCTCTTGGGAGTCCCTGATAGAATCTCTTTATAGAGAAAAGCATGACAAGGGTTGGTGACAGCTGTTAATTGGACTAGACTAAACGTATCACTGGGCGTTTGGCACAGGGTGGCCGTTTACTTATGGAACTACCATGTTGGTGTAACAAAGACTGGGTTTTAGAGCCGTCGCTGAGGAGGGAGCTGCCCGGGTGACAGTCGGCACCTTCTTGGTTGATCTGCCGATGGCGTCCTCCCTGGCAGGTGTTGCCAGGTGATCTATGATCATAAGAAGGCCTATAATAAATGAAAAAGTAAAATTGGAGGCGATTACGAAGTTTTATAAGCCAATGAGTGATGTCCTATCTAAAGCCTTTTGGCGTGTCCCCTGTGGCTCTTGCTCCACGTGACAGAGGGGGAGACCCGGGCCCCGGGGCCCCGCACTACCCCCCCTGCGTGAAGAGCAGCTCACCTCTCCTTTATCTGTGCTTTAGCATCTCTGCGTTCCCTTTCAGATCAATTCCAAACTAGGTCACGAGGATCTTCATCACGGGACTCGGCTCACCAGTCCAGCTCATCTTTGGAGAAACCCCCTTTGCAGCCAGAATCCACCCGTTGAACCATTTGCTAAATCCTCTATGCTTCCCCGGAGGGTAACCCTTTTGCCTGGAATACTGCTCTCTGCCTTCCCCTTTATGCCCTGAGCCCCTCTTGCTTCGATAGCACCTGCTCATCCTTCAGATGTATGCTCAGTATGGTTTCCCCATGGTGGCCTTCCCCTCCTGGGAGCCACCAGAGTCCCCTCGGGTCCTCTCTCCCCCATCACCCATTTCACTGTAGTATAGTTCTCTTTTTTACCCCATTAGGTGTAAACCAAGCCTCACCAAAGACCAGTCTGTCCCTTACTGCCTGCCACAAAGCCTGGCACATAGCCCTCCAGTAAATATTCATTGAATAGAATAGTGTAGATTGTCAGAAGATTAAGCTTATGCGGCGTCAGAGTGAAGAAACGATCACAGTCTGACATGGTACTGAGTGCCGAGGAGGGGCTTGGACCTCAAATTTGATGTAGTTCTGGGTTTCCAGGCTTCGTTTAGGGCATGCCGTGTGTTCTGGGAGGGAGAGACAAATACAGCTTTAAAAAAGGGGATGTGTGGGGCGCCTGGGTCGCTCAGTCAATTGGGCGTCCGACTTCAGCTCAGGTCATGATCTCACGGTTCGTGGGTTCAAGCCCCGCATCGGGCTCTGTGCTGACAGCTAACTCAGAGCCTGGAGCCTGTTTCAGATTCTGTGTCTCCCTGTCTCTCTGACCTTCCCCTTTAAAAAAAAAAAGGGGGGGAGGGGTGATGTGTTTGTTGGTCAAGGGAGCTAATCATGGAAGTCTTTGCTTCGCACGGAAGTTTCCATCTCACAGAAGTGAGATGCTGTTCAGGAACCAGGAACAAGGAAGGGGCTCCCCCCAGAAGACGGAGGAGCCTGAGGCAGTAGGAGTAGACAGAGCCAGTGTTGTCTCTGTCAGCACTGCTGGGGAGGGGCCTCCGAGGTGAAGCTTCCAAAGGAACATTGGCATCATGCTTGCTCCAGGAAAGGAATTGCCCGAGGCCATATGGTGAAGAACAGTTTGGTCATGAGAAGGCTGCTTCAGAGCTCCTGTGCCTCTGATAAAATTTTTGTGCCAGCCTGGAAAAGAAAGCCCGAAGCCTCACTGGGTCCATGGGACCCTCACGTATGTGGTTGGAGGTCATACAAATACAGCGCGGTCCAGCATCCTCAATGTGGCTTTTTGTCACCAAGTTGGTCACCACAGTATCTACCACGTTCTGGATTCCGGGCATCTGACCTCATCGCGGCTGCTTATGGGCACATGTGTTACTCTCATTAAAAGATTAGTGTTAGGTACCTGATCTGGAGGGACCTCGTTTCCAGGTTTCACGGGATGACATGAGCAGTGCTCCTGGGGCTGTGGGGGAGGGTTCAACAGCTCAGGCGAAGGGGCCAAGAGAACGGGTGTTCCCATGCCCTCCGATGGGCACAGAGGATTCACCTTCGTGCCTCCGGGATGGGTGTTACTGAGCTTGACAGGGGAGATGGCCCAGTGTGATCCCAAGCACATGGCCATTCTTGAGTGAACTTATAAGCTTCCTGAGCACAAAGTAACCATCTCGATTACTCCTCTGTCCCTGACAGCATCCTGGTGGGAGGCACAGTGGGGCCTCATGGCCTCAAGTTGAGTGTTTGGATGTGCAGAGCTGACTTCAGGGTTTCTTCGGTTTCCAAAACTGGGAGCCGGGTGTAGTTGTGGCTGCAAGGGGCTCTGATCCAGTGCCTCTCTTAAACACAGAGCTCCTTGGAGGAAAATGTCCTTTCTGCCTTCCCATGACAGATGGATGGTTCTAGTCTGGGATTCCCTGCAGCGTGTTATTTCTGCCTCTGACCAATGGCTTTTATCCTTGAATCCTCCATGCTTGTGTTTATTTCTTTGCTTATTTTTGTTCAGGTGAGTGTTTATGGTCTCTGGGTTATTTAAGAGCACCAGTACAGTAACTATTTCCAATCTCGCAATTCTTATACCAGTTGAATACAGAATTTTTCTTTCTCAGGTGTCTGGGTGGCTCAGTCGGTTAAGTGTCCGACTTTGGCTCAGGTCATGATCTCACAGTTCGTGGGTTCGAGCCCCACATCGGGCTCTGTGCTGACAGCTAGCTAAGAGCCTGGAGCCTGTTTCGGATTCTGTGTCTCCCTCCCTCTCTTACCCTCCCCTGCTCATGCTGTCTCTCTCTCTCAGAAATAAATAAAAAACATTAAATTAAAAAAAAAATTTTAAGAATTTTTCTTTCTCTAATTAGCTTCTGATGCCCTTAATAAATATTTACTAAGATCCTTTGCTAGAGGGGCGCCTAGGTGGCTTAGTCAGTAAGCGTCCGACTTTCGCTTAGGTCATGATCTCGCGGTTCCTGGGTTCGAACCCCACGTCGGGCTCTGTGCTGACTGCCAGCTCAGAGCCTGGAGCCTGTTTCAGTCTGTGACTCCCTCTCTCTCTGACGCTCCCTTGCTCACGCTGTCTCTCTCTCTCTCTCTCCTAGAAATAAATAAACATTAAAAAAAAAAAAAGATCCTTTGCTAGAGTCCAGGGATAGAGACATGAATAGTTCGGGGCCTCCTTCCTCATGGAGCTCAGAGTCTGGTGAGGGAGACACATGTGGAAACAGAGAAATGTAATAAAGCATGGCAAGTATAATAATAGGGGGGTGTCCAGTAGACTGTCTAGTGAAGGGGCACAGAGAACAGAGGATGAGGAATATATGGTGTTGGGATGGTAGAGGGGGTGCCAAGAGCAGGAAATAGCATCTGGAAAAGTCAAGTCCCACCTAACTTTGTAATAATCACCTTCCCAGCCATACTGATCTTTCTGTGTGATACTCACTGTGCTCTTTTTGAATAAGACTTCAGTCTGATCATAGCGTCCTCCAGGGTAACAAAAGAAATATTAAATAGCACCAGAAAGGGGACCAGCTTCTAGCACATCAGCCCCGGGGATTATCACTGTGTCCTGAGAAAGTGTCTGAGAACCCTATGGTGACACTAGTTTTGATGTCCGCTGTAGTGCTGTGAGTGGTACAGTGCTATAATCAGGCTCTTCTAGAACATTCAGGAACAAAATCCACATGAGATGACATCCTAGATCATCCCCTATTGAAGGCATTTGGGGACCTGCGTGGATCAGAGCTTTAGGGAGCTCAGGAGTATTTTGAATTTAACTAGGCATCCACACAGTCTTCAGATCTTCAGTACGTCTGCTTATTTTAATCTGTTTGCAGTGACAAATCATTTTCTCCCTGTGGTTTGGTCTATTGGTGCCTTTTCTGTTTCCAGGCTGAGTTATTAGAGGCAGTATGTTTATGATGGTTATATGATCTTCCTCTTTGTTCCTTTACATGTGTATTGTCCTCTTTTGTATCTAATGATAATTGTGGTCTTTAGTTGTATTTAGTAGTAAGATTATACCCCAGAGTCCTTTCTAATTATATTTGTATAGGATCTCTTTTTCCAACTTTTAAATGTCAGTGTTTTAATGTCATTTTGGTTTAAAGTGAACCTCTTATGCACCCTCCTACACTGTTGGTGGGAATGTAAACTGGTACAGCCCCTCTGGAAAACAGTGTGGAGGTTCCTCAAAAAATTAATAATAGAACTCCCCTATGACCCAGCAATAGCACTGCTAGGAATTTACCCAAGGGATACAGGAGTGCTGATGCATAGGGGCACATGCACCCCAATGTTCATAGCAGCACTCTCAACAACAGCCAAAACACGGAAAGAGCCTAAGTGTCCATCAATGGACGAATGGATCAAGAAGATGTGGTTTATCTATACTATGGAATACTACATGGCAATGAGAAACAATGAAATCTGGCCATGTGTAGCAACATGGATGGACCTTGAGGGTGTTATGCTGAGCGAAATAAGTTAGGCAGAGAAGGACAAATACCATATGTTTGCACGTATAGGAGGATTAGGAGGAACTTAACAGAGGACCATGGGGGAGAAGAAGGGGGGAAATGGTGGGGGAAAGGGGGAGAGGCAAACCATGAGAGACTCTTACATGCTGACAAAAACTGAGGACTGATGGATGTTGGGGGGGAAGGGGCACGGAGAGGGGCACTTGTGGGGATGAGCACTGGGTGATATATGGAAACCAACTTGACAATAAACTATTTGTAAAAATAAATAAATAAATAAAATACTACTTAATAAAAAAAATGAAAAAAATAAAGTGAGCCTCTTACAGACATGTAGTTGTGGGGTTTTGTTCTTTAGTTTAACCATTTAAATTAGTGACAGCAACTCTAATTTTAGAACAGGTCTCTGCAGTTTTGTGTCATATTTTTCATTTAATGCATTTTTCTCTGTTCCTGAATTCCGCTGCATAGATGAAGGCTTTTGTTTGTTTGTTTCTTCTGATGAACTATATCCCTCTGGTAACTGTCACTACACTTAGAACCTCCACTGGTTCTTTAAATGTGTCAGTATCTGTCTCTTCCCTACAACAAGACAAGTATTTGGTCATGTTCTAATATCCCTTCTCTCTTTCCCAATTCTTCTTCAGCCCAAGAGTTTGCTATTGCCTAGATTTTTAATTCTTAATGTTTATGGATACACTTTGTTTTTTGTCGTCTTTAATCCTACCTTTTTTTTTTCTTGAACTAAAGTTTTTTCTTAAACTAAAACCAAGTATTTTTTTTGCCTTCCTTCCCATATCTTTTGTAGCTTCAATTTGGTTCTCATCTCATCTTATTTAAGGGTGTTTTTGGTATGGGTTGTAGTGCAGGAAAACTTTTGATATGTTTTATGCCCAAAAAACTTTTGCTACATATTCAAATGACAGTTTGGCTGGACATAAAATTCTGGGTTCCAAGACCTGTAATGATCTTTCTCCATTTTCTTCTTCCATCCAAGGCTGCTAATGTGGCTTTTGACATCATTTTCTTCCAGTGTCTTTGTATGTAATCTACTTTTATCTAAAAAGACTGGAATTGTCTCCTGGCTTTATTGCTGTTAAGTTTTACTACATTTACCAATGGATTCATTTTTATCCCTTCTCTTGGCACTCTTTAATTCTGAGAAATTAGTGATATGTGCCCTTTATGGTTTTCTCTGCCTTTCTAGAATTCATAGTATCCAATGTTGGTACTTCCACCTCCATCTTCTGTATCTTTTAGCTTTTCTTTTATACATTCTATATCCAACATGCTTTCTATCTCATCTATTGTGTTTTTATTTCAAGTGTTAGGATATCCATAGCTAATACTTTTACTTAGTTCTTTGTTATGATTTCATATTCTTACCTCACATCTATCTTCCTAAGTAGGGTTTTCATATGTACTTTATAAAGTTTTTCCACATCTTTTTTAATACTTCTGCTTTGCATGCTGTTTATTTTTCAGTTCTTGTGTTTCTTTTTACAGCTTGCCCTCCTAAGTTGTGGAGTAATTTTGATCTGTGAGCTCATGTTCCCTTAGGAGAATCAGTGACTCCGGTAATGATTTTGATAAAGGGCCCAAAGTCAGCTTATGCCAGGAGGATTTAAGGATGAGATTAGGGGATAAATCACGAGACCAGCCAGGTCCTGAGGCTTCACAGAGCCATCCTTAATCATGCCCAGCCCTAACACTCTGCTGCTCAGAGTTTCACTTATAAACCCTTAGGGAGGTGGTTTCAGACTTCTGCTTGCTCTGGAATCACATGGAAACCTTGTTACAGAATTCTGGATCCTACCTCCCAGGGTCTCTTGTGTGATGTGGCTGGGGTGGACCTGGTGATCTGCATGTCCAGCCGGTTCCCCAATGATGCAGATGCTGCTGCTCCAGGGACCACACTTGGAGAGGGCTATCTTAAGGAGATGCAGCAGCGGGAGCAGACAGGTTCTCTGAGTTGTTACTCGCTGGTCCTAAGGGCAAGAAGGAGAAAGGAAGAGGGTGTGAGTGCCCAGGGCTAGCTGATCAGCACTCCCCCAGCTTCACTAAAGTCTGCTTTGGCAAGGTTTGCCCCACAGAGTTATTCCATACACACACACACACCTGTGGCCTGGGCTCCTGCCACAGACATCTGTAATAGCCAACTAGCAGGGATGATCCATCTGAGGCATGGGGGGGGGGGCGGGGGGGAATGTGGGGACAGAGCAGGGAAGGCTTTCCTCTTAACAGACTTCAGACCCTTCAGGGACTTCTCCATGTTGCTTTCCACTTTTGTTTTCGGTTGGTAATTCTTCACACTCCTCCTTCCTTTGTAGGGAGGGAGCAGACGTCTCTGTCACTCACCAACTTGAACTCTGATACTGTCTTCACTAAGAAACCTCGTTCAGCCTTTTCTTCTGAAAGTGTAACGAGCCAGAGAAAAGCCACATGTTAGAAGGAGCAGGAAGAGAGTGATAGATCACATCCAGGGAGAACCACATCCCTCTGGGTCCTCCAGGACAGGTGGGCTCATACCCAGTGTACTAGAAGCCTTGGTCATGTATTTAGAAGAGAGACATCACCTAATTTACATTGTAAGAAGATGACTCTGGCTATTTGGTAAAGAATAGATGGTGGTTTGGCAAAAATTAAAGCAGGGAGACCAGTTAAGAGGCTAATGTGGTAACCTAAGAGAATAGTGTTTGGACTATGGTAGTCACAGTCAAGGGAGAAAGGAAAGAATGAACTGAAAACATATCCTGGTGATGGGTAAATAAATGTCAGTGCATCTAGACAGCAGAATAATATTCAGTGCTAAAAAGAAATGCATTATCAAGCCATTGAAAGTTATGGAGGAGCCTCACATGCCTATTTCTAAGTGAGAGAAGCCAGTCTGAAAAGCCTACCTACTTTGTGACTCCAGCTATATGCCATTCTGGAAATGGCAAAACTACAGAGACAGTTAAAAGATCAGTGGTCATCAGAGGTGAGGGGAGAGGGAAGGATGGGCAGGTGGAGCGCAGAGGATTTTTAGGGCAGTGAAACTAGTCTGCATGATATGATAGCAGTGAATTCATGTCAATTGTATGCTCGTCAAAACCCACAGAATCTATAGTACCAAGAGTGAGCCCTAGTGTCAGCTGTGGACTTCGAGTGATGGTGATGTGTCAGCGTAGGGGCATCAATTGTAACCAATGTACCACTGTGGTCAGGTATGTTGATAGTGGAAAAGCCATACATGAGTAGGGGCTGGGAGGTTATGGGAGCTCTCTGTACCTTATGTTCAGTTTTGCTGTGTACCTACCTGCTCACAAACAATAAAGTCTCTTTAAAATACATATAGGGACACCCAGGTGGCTCAGTCAGTTAAGCACCTGACTTCGATTCAGGTCATGATCTCGCAATTCGTGGGTTCGAGCCCCACGTCGGGCTCTGTGCTGACAGCTCAGAGCCTGGAGCCTACTTCATCTGCTGTGTCTCCCTCTCTCTCTGCCCCTCCCCCTGCTCATGCTCTGTCTCTGTCTCTAAACTGAATAAACATTAAAAAATAAATAAAATACATATATATTTTGGAGGTAGATAGGATAGGGTGTACTGATGGACTGGATATGGAAGGGAGAGGAAAAAAAGAAACCCTAAGATGAATTTAGGTGTTTAGCTTGAGCAACTGGGTAGAGATTGGTGCCATTTCCGAAGATAGGAAATCTGGGAAAACACACAGAGGTGTGAGGTCCAGGTAGGAAGTAGGGTGGGAGCAGAGAATGAGTGGTTCTGAGTTTAAGATGCTTAGTCATCCGGGGGGAGATGGCAGATGGGCCGTTGGCCATCCTGGAGCAGAGGAGAGAGTCGGGTTAGGGATATCCAGAGGAGTCATTAGCACAGAGGTGGATGATGTTATCAAAGGAATCTGGGTAGCTAGGAAAGAGAAGGGGGCTAGAACTGACTCCTGAGGCAGTTTCTGTCCTTCCTGATGTGCATGCAAAGCTGTGTAACCACCTGTGGACAACATTCCAACAAGAAGGAAGAACTTGGACAAAGTGACTTTCTGGTTTCAAGCCCTCAAGAGTTGTTGTTGTTGTTGTTTCTCCAAAGTCCAATCTGAATTTTTTTAAAAAATATTTTTATTTATTTTTAGGAGAGAGAGAGAGACAGCATGAGCAGGGGAGGGTCAGAGAGAGAGGGAGATACAGACTCTGAAACAGGCTCCAGGCTCTGAGCTGGCAGTCAGCACAGAGCCCGACGCGGGGCTCAAACCCACGAGCCGCGAGATCATGACCTAAGCGAAAGTCAGACGCTCAACCGACTAAGCCACCCAGGCGCCCCACAATCTGAATTCTTAATCTTCCTTTACGGCAGTGACATTTTTAGTTGGTATGTGTCATTAAAGACTTTGTAATGTTTTTAGAGCCTGGTGATGTGCTTACCAACTGTTAGGAGACATCCCAAGAGGCTGTGGTACTATTGCTGTGACATTTAGACCAATGGCTCCAACACAGTAGTTCAAGCCCAAGAATTCACTAACAGCTGTCCCATCCATCAGCTCGTCTCTGATGCCTTTCTTCAAGAACCAAAGAAAGACCCCCCTGATCCTGTGAATTCTAAGACATTCGTTTCTTGTGCTCTTTTCTTCCTCTCCTCAAAAATGACCCCTGAGAGCTACATTCTCATGATTGATATTTCCAAAGGAATGTGAGCTGCCTCACGTTACTGACCAAATCCAGTAGGATGTGTTGTTTTGATGTTTCCTATAGAAAGTGTAATGGAGACACGCTTAAAATGTGTACGTGAGTAAGGATTTTGTGTTTTGCCATTCAAAATGTATTTTAACTGCCCAGAACAGTCTAATCTCAAGGGGACTGGGTGGTGCATAGAAATCAAGTCCCTTTGGCAGAATGAGTGTTGCAGGTGATATTTTACGCCTCCCTCCAGAGAGATTCCTAGTGCTGCTTTTCTGGCATGGGACGTTCTAGAACCACCTGAGATTCCCAGACATCCTGAGCTGGTGGCCTTTGGCCCTCACACAGACCACATAACTAGCAGCAAAAGCAGGTCCTGATTGTACATTGTTTACCCAAACTTCGTACTCAAAACAATGAGCTCTAGGGAACTAGATTTATTCTTTAAAGGTTAAGCTAATTGTCCACATTTAATTTTACTCAAGTGAAAGGGGTAGCTATCTGTACTTTCTGAGGCAGAATATACATGGATGTAAACTCAGTGTAAAGAAAGCAACTAATTTTCTTTGACCTTCATGAAGGATTAGCCTAATTTGCTGACCCAGTTGTAGGGAAGGGTGGTATTGGGTTTAAGACTGTGGGGTAGGAAGACCTGGTGACTGTGTCTTTTTCTGAGCTTTTCTTTATCTCCAGCCAGTGCTATACCAGGATCACATATATTTTTGTCAGGTCCAGGTGTTTGTATCTTGTCTGATTCAGTGCTAACAAAGTATACTTCAGTTATCTCTAGGTGATCCTAACGGGTTTTTTTTTTTAAGTTTATTTATTTACTTTCAAAGCAAGAGAAGAGCTGGGGAGGGACAGAGAGAGGGGGAGAAAGAGAATCCCAAGGAAGGTCCACACTGCTGGCACAGAGCCTGATGCAAGGCTTGAACTCATGAACTGTGAGATCATGGCTTGAGCCAAAAGCTAGCGTCAGGTGCTTAACCGACTCAGCCACCCAGGTGCCCCATCTCAAGATTTTTTAAAAAAACCTTTTTCAACTGTTTATCTATTTTTGAGAGAGAGGGAGAGGGAGGGGCAGAGAGAGGGAGACAGAGAATCCAAAGGAGGCTCTAGGCTCTGAGCTATCAGCACAGGCCTGACGCTTAAACCCACAGACCGTGAGATCATGACTTGAGCTAAAGTCGGACACTCAACCGCCTGAGCCACCCAGGTGCCCTCCAAGATTTTCTTAATGCTTGCTTATTTTCTTTTTCATTCTTTCCCCCCTTTTATATCTTACCACATTGGACAATCTCTTTGGAATATATCCCATATCTGCCAAGCTGAAATCCACCACTGGCTGTTTAAAGGTCAGCCAGGTAAGGAGAAGATCCCAGCAAGATGGGAGCTGTGACAATGTAGTTTTCACTATGTCTCTATCCTTGCATTAAAGTCAGGAACCAGATAGCAAAGCCAAAAGTCCATGGACATTTACAGCAAAACTAAATGAAAAGCTATCCCCGGGATCCCAGAATGCAAACAGGCAGGAAGGACCACCAGCAAGCCATGAGTCATGCTGGTTTGCTGTCTAAGAAGCAATGGACCAGCTGCTGATAGACGTGAGAACAAGAAGACCCCGGATGGTCAGCAGGTGTTCCCTGGAAAGAACGGCCATTTTCAGAACTGCATCGAAACTGAGTGGGGTTTTGCTCACTCCAATACCAGCTCTCTGCAAGGGGCCCATGGCAAGAAGGACTGAAGGGGCCAGAGCCATTGAGCCCCTGGGGATGCTGGAAATTGACCCATGGGATTCCTCCTAGGGTCAGACCCATAGAGGAGGGCTCATTGGGGAGGGGTCAAAATTGAACATAATGGGGATGGACAGGGAGGGAAAGGAAAATCCCAGACCATAGATGAAGAGGAAAACAGAGCCAGGAATTCCGAGAGAGCAAGTTGCTATATAGGTAAACTACACAGAACAACAGAAAGAAGCCTTGCGAAGCTAGAAGAACTTCCCTGAATCCCATCTCCTTCTAAAAGTTCGGAAAGACAATGTTCACCTAAAAATTAACAACAGAAAAATATTAAAGTCAAATCCCAGGCAAGGTCATTTTTTAAATTTTTAAAAAATGTTTTACTTATTTTTGAGAAAGAGAGAGCAGGAGAGGGACAGAAAGAGAGGGAGACACAGAATCTGAAGGCAGGCTTCAGGCTCTGAACTAGCAATCAGCACAGAGCCTGATGCGGGGCTTGAACCCACAAACCGCAAGATCATGACCTGAGCCGAAGCTGGACACTTAACCAACTGAGCCCCCCAGGTGCCCCAGGCAAAGTTATTATTAAGAAAAAAAAAGACCAGGGAGCAGAGTAAAAACCCTACACCATAGAAGTGTGGTTGGCAGGATGTGCCCAGAAGCAAATACAGAACTGTAACCTAGCATTTCAAAATAGTAGAAAATTATGGCAGATGTGAAAGATCAACATAAATCAAAATTAGTAATGCTCAGACGTGAGGTGACATAACTCAGGAAAGAAGTAGAAATAAAAGTGATTTCAGAAATTAAGACTAATCTAGAAGGAACACAGGAACACATATAATATAATGGCTCAAGAGACATAGAGGGTAAAAAAAAGAAAAAATGGTGTTGAGTTGAATATGTTCCTTATATATTTTAAATTATCCCCTTATTGAATGTGTCATTTACAAATAACTCCTCCCATTCAGTAATTTGCCTTTTTGTTTCATTGATGGTTCTCTTCACGGTACAGAAGGTTTTAATTTTGGCGTAGTCCCAGTAGTTTAATTTTGCTTTTGTTTCCCTTGCCTGAGGAGACATATCTAGAAAAATGTTTCTACAGCTGATGTCAAAGGAATTACTGCCTGTGTTTTCTTTTAGGAGTTTTATGGTTTCAGGTCTCACATTTAGGCCTGTAATCTGTTTTGAGTTTATTTTTCTGTACAGTGTCAGAAAGCTGGTAGGTAAGAAAATTGGTGTGGCCACTGTGGAAATCAATATGGAGGTTCCTCAAAAATTTTTAAACAGAATTACCATATGATCCAGTGGTTCCATTATTGGATATTTGCCCAAAGAAGATGAAAACCCTAATTCAAAAAGATATATGCACCCCTATATTTTTGCAGTGTTATTTACAATAGCCGAGATACAGAAGCAACCTAAGTGTCCATCCATAGATGAATGCATATAGCAGATGTGATGTACACACACACACACACACACACACAATGAAATAGTACTCAGCCGTAAGAAGAATGAGGTCTTGCTATTTGCAGCAACATGGATGGACCTAGAGTATATACTAAGTGATCTGAGTCAAACAGAGAAAGACAACTACTCTCTGATTTTACTCATATGTGGAATTTAAGAAACAAAACAAATGAACAAAGAAAGAAAAAAGAGATAAACAAAAATATACCAGACTTTTAAATGCAGAGAACAAATTGGTGGTTACCAGATTTGGAGGTGTGTGTGAAATAACGGGGATTAAGAGTACACTTATTGTGATGAGCCACAAGTGTTGAATCATAATTCTGTACACCCGAAACTAATAGAGCACTGTGTGTGAATACTTCAAATATAAAAAGGGAGAAAATGGTAAAGTCAAAAAGAAATGAAGGATTTATAAAAAGATTTGAAAAATTTCCAAATACTGAAGATGGGCAAAGAAAGATAGATCCTATGGCTTATAGGAGCTTCTTAATGAAAAAGAAAAGCAAAACAGAACATAAAATACTGAAAACTATAATTCAAGAAAACTATCCTGAAATAAAGAAAACTTAAAACAATATATAAAAAGAGTATACTGTGTATTTGAGAAGAATGACCCCAGAATGGCTAATACCAAGATGTTTTCAGAACAACTGGATTTTAGAGAAAAAGAGAGTCTATGTGATTTAAAAGGAGAAGAAAAATAGATTTATCATCAACTTTTAGACAGCAATCTCAGAAGAAAATGGAGTAACGTATCTAAGAAAATGGAGTAACGTATCTATCTACTTGCGTAAAGCCAGTGTGCCAAGGATTTTTTTTTTAATCAACTATAAAGGACATAGACTCTTATCAACATGCAGGAACTCGGGAAATGTTGTTCCCGTGAACACTTCCTAAAAAATCTTCCAGAAAACTGGCTTCAGACAGCCAATTGGAGGGAAAATGACATAAGGAATATTGTTGAGCATTACGTAAGTTGGGGTAAACTCAGAGGATATGGTATATTCTCTGACACGGTAGATATAGCCCAACTGTAACAGTGTAAGGAAGAATAGAGAGTGCTTACCCCCAAAAAAATGAGTTTTCAGTCATCGTGTGGTTGGTAATATTAGGATTATAATTCAAGGACTGTTATGTGTGTAGTGTAAGATAAATGAGCATAATACGCTGCATTTCAGTGCCATCAACCTCCATCATCTTTGAAAACCCACATTCTTAGTGTGCAAGAAAGGTGATCAGATACAACAGGGAAAGCTAGCTAAAAGCCCAGAAGTTTTAGATATGAATTGGAAATCTCAGTATGAACTGGTGAGGTATTTTACGTATGGGTTCATTTATCTATCTGTATACAAGTATTTCTTTGTTCAGTGGCCAGCCCGATAGCAATTAGCAACCCTTGCCCATTTTTAGAGAACAAGGACCCCTGAAAAAAAAAACATCTGATTTCCAGGTCTAGGCAGGAAATCTGCAAAATGAACCTGGAATCCCCTATAACACCAGACAGCGAGGAAGCTATCAGGAACCACAGGGGCCGTGTAGGGGCACTAAAAGCGAATTTAAGGAGAATAAATGTGATGTCTGACCTTCTTCTTGTCCTCCCCAAATCTTGCCATCGTAATTAAACTTTTTAAACTCGGACCTTGAGGGGCGCCTAGGTGGTTCTGTTGGTTAAGCGTCTGACTTCAGCTCAGGCCATGATCTTGTGGTCTCTGAGTTTGGACCCTGCGTCAGGCTCTGTGCTGACAGCTCAGAGCCTGGAGCCTGCTTCAGATTCTGTGTCTCCCCCTCTCTCTACCTCTTCTCACTCATGCCTTCTCTCCCTCTCTCAAAAATAAATAAACATTAAAAAAATTAAAATAAATAAAATACAAATCAGATTTTTGTCCAATTTCCTTACACTTATTTTCATCTTGACAAGCTTTATTTTAATACATAGGGACGCGGTGCCCCCATAATCTTTTTAGGACCTAGTATTTCTAAAGGTTTTGATCCAGCCTCCTTCAGCCTATCTGTGAGCCCTAACCCAGCCTTTAGAGGTACCTACCTGCTGTTATGACAAAAGACATCCACCAGGGGGCAAAATAAGCAAGAATAGGTAGAATTGGCTTCCTTTTTTTTTTTTTTTTTTTTTTGTTTCTTTGTCTTATTTTAAGACTGCTTTATTTCCCAGAGAAAGAGTACTTTGGGAAAGACTGTCTAATAAAAGTTTCTCTTGGGACTAGTTCCTTGACCCTTTCTTTTAAAGAGTCTTGATAAATTTTCCCATCCTTCTACGTGAAAACTGCTATTCAGTTGATTGTTTTATATGTTGAATGAAATCATGGGTTGATCCCGATGCCTTATCAATTATGAGCACATACACACCCAGGATACCCAAAGTAAGTGATTGGATTTAAATTGGACTCATTTCGGGGTGCCTGGGTGGCTCAGTCGGTTGAGTGTCTGACTTTGGCTCAGGTCATGATCTTATGGTTCATGGGTTCAAGCCCCATGTTGGGCTCTGTGCTGACAGCCAGCTCAGAGCCTGCAGCCTATTTCAGATTCTGTGTCTCCCTCTCTCTCGACCCTCCCCCATTCACGCTCTCTCTCTCTCTCTCAGAAATTAGAAATAAAAATTAAAATAAATAAATAAATTGGACTCATTTCCTTGAAAGCAAGCTCTATCGCTGGTAATAACAGATATTGAAAATTGCTGATCTTAAATGGATCCAATGCTTGTTTGTAAGGTTTTATTGGATTTTCCTTCTTTGTATTAATAGTTCCACCACTGTCCAGCTCATGTTCTCCTGGCTACTTTCAGAGGTCAGATCTCCATATTTACATAGTTGATTAACCATGTCTTAGGTGGTAGCGTATTGTTTTAATGAAATCTCTTGGGTTCTGGGGAGCCTGTGGGACTCAGTTGGTTTAGTGTCTGACTCTTGGTTTTGGATCAGGTCATGATCAGGTTCATGAGTTCACTCCGCATATTAGGCTCTGTGCTGGAAACACGGAGCCTGCTTGGGAATCTTTCTCTCTCTCTCTCTGCCCTTCCCCCCACTTGCACTTTCTCTGTTTCTTCCAAAATGTTAAACTTCAGAAAAAAGATAATTATTAAAAAAAAATTCTTGGGTTCTGACATGCCCTGGAAGACCCTAACATATAAATAGATGAGTGTCCCTGAATTGGATTGTCTGATGAGTTTTCCACTCTCTTCCTTTAGCATCTATAGCAGGGGTTCCTAACCTGGGGATCAGTGATTTCTCGGGGCGGGGGGTGCCATTTGTTCTACACGCTACTCTGCAGCGTGCTTTATCATAAGTACCGGGGGTGGGGGGTTGAGAGTACACCTTCACACCACCTGAGATTCTCTTTCACTCTCTTAAGAGTACAACCTAAGGTCAAGTGTTTACAGAAGTTTTCCAGGTGATTCATGTGAGGCACAGCCAGATTTGTAACCCCCTTACCGGGTACTATGACCGAGATCGAGAGGTCCATGGACCTTTTAAAGTTTTCTGTTAGGCTGGTTACGCGTACATATGTACAGGCACCATTTTTAAGGCAGCAGGGACCAGAGTCTCTATCAGATTCTCAAAAAACTGATAGCCCACAAGGGGTCCTGAACCACTGCTGTCTCAGGAATGCTTCCTGCCTCCATTGTAAATCTGCTGTGGGTGCACCAGACTGGTCACCACAGTGCTGACAAAACATGTCTCCCTTCCATGGAATTCTAGCAGTTCAAGTTCCAGTGTGGCACTCAGGATCTTCGAGTGGACACATCCTTCTGGTTAAAGAAGGCTACAGCCGAACAGGCACTTGATTGCAAAGAATGAGTCATGAAAGGGTTTGTGAGCCTCTTCATTACCCAGTCTGTAGCATGTTCTCCGGCGGGGGGGGGGGGGGGGGGGGGGGGGGGGTGGTGAGGGGGGTTGCCTGAATATTGAAAATTCTCATGTCTGCATTTTATATTTTTTTTTTCATTTAGCTGCTCATATACTTTGAGGAGCTGACAGATCCTTGTAAGGCAGTTACTCCATCAATATAAGCGAGTTGCCTAGCTTGTGCAGAGTTGCTAAGGATTATGGTCGTGTAAATAACTTTCCAGAAAGGTGATGGTAATAAATAGGAGGGCTCCAGTTTCAGATTGGTCAAGGCGGTCTAGCATCCCAGCTTCACCCAGATTTGTTTCTTCTGGGGCACACAGGAACTTTTAAGTCTTGCTTCTCATCTGCAGCAGATGCTGCTAGATAACACTGAAATGTATGTATCATTTCTCTTGTTCTCCAGATGGCGGGGCTGTAGACCAAGCCTCTTCTCTGGGGACCTGCTGGGTTGGAATGAAGTGAAAAGGTGGAAAGGGCACAGTTAGTTAACCTAGAACACACCAAGGGTACCACCACATGGTCCTGAGCACCCCCTGGTGTTTATGATAAGACTTTGGAGCAGCATGCAAGAAGGACCCAGGCCACCATCAGATCCTGTCGGGCTAGCCTGAAAGAGATCTTTAAACAACCTTGTTAGAAAAATGTGGAAATTCCAAATAAAAGGTTAGCAAACCAAACCCAGCAGGTTATTGGAAAGGATGACGTAGCTTGCATGACTTGGGCTAATCCCAAAATGCAAGACCAACCATTGGATGTTAGGAAATCCATTCATCATCATTGTATTAATATACCAACAGTGAAAGTCCATATGATTCCCGTGTTAGATGCTTAAAAAGCATTCAATATGGTAGTTACTGATTCCCAGTTTTAACAACCTCGGTTCTCAGTAAACAGGAAAGTAACAGATACTTCTTCCATACGATGACAGTGTGTGTTATCTCAGACCCGTGGCCAGCCCTGCACCTTGTGGAAAACAGTAGAGGCATTCTGTAAAAAGTTGAAAGCAGTCAAGGGGGGCCCACTATGATTGCCCTTACTAATGTCTGAAAATTCTGGTCAATGCAGAAAGGCAATGGAAAGAAGAGGCACATACGTGGGCAAAGAAGCTGATGGAGCACTGGGTGGCTCAGTCGGTTGAGCGTCCAACTTCGGCTCAGGTCATGATCTCATGGTTCGTGGGTTTGAGCCCCACGTCGGGCTCTGTGCTGACAGCTAGCTCAGAGCCTGGAGCCTGTTTCGGATTCTGTGTCTCCCTCTGTCTCTGACCCGCCCCTGTTCACGCTGTCTCTCTCTCTCAGAAATAAAAATAAAACATTAAAAAAAAAAAAAGCTGAAAGATTACCATTTGCAGTGATACGACTTTCTGCCTGGAAAACCCAAGAGAATTCACTAAAATCTATTAGCGTGACAGGTAGTTTAGCAATACAGCCGATTACATATGAAATTTGAAGGTAAAAAAAGCAATAGCTTTGCTAGCTACTAGAAGTAACCAGTAGAAAATACATTAATTTAAAAATCCTCTTCAGACTAGCCACAAAATGTACAATGTTTCAAACAAACTTATAGTGCAAGATCTATGGCAATTAAATAGACCAGCAGCCAAGAACCATTAGGAAAAACAAAAGCCATGAGTAAGTAGAAAGTTCACTCATCCCTTCTCTGCATAGCAAGAGTCCATGTATAAAGATGGCTGTACTTACCAAACTTAGTCTAATTGAAATCCTGTTGCATTTATAGATTATCAGTGGGTTTTTGCAGGGCAGAACCAGAACAAAAAATAAAAAATTCATTTGGTGGAAAATCAGGAGAAAATAATCAAGAAACTTTGAGGAGGGGAAAATCCTTACAGGGATTTTTGACGTACCATATTTTAATATATATTTATAAAATGCAACAATTAAAATATTGTAGTACTGTGTGAATACTTATAGTTTAATGGAAAGAATGGGAAATAAAGAAAGGGATTCAAAACATAAGGTTGAGAGGCACCTGGGTGGCTCAGTCGGTTAAGCGTCCGACTCTTGGTTTCGGCTCAGGTCATGATCTCACAGTTCTTGAGTTCAAGCCCCACATTGGGCTCTGTGCTTTCAGCTTGGGGTTTCTCTCTCCCTCTCTCTGCCCCTCCTCGGCTCTCTCTGTTT
Organism: Hyaena hyaena; assembly: GCF_003009895.1. NCBI lineage: Eukaryota > Metazoa > Chordata > Mammalia > Carnivora > Hyaenidae > Hyaena > Hyaena hyaena. The sequence goes on along the minus strand of NW_024080951.1, from coordinate 270,652 downwards.
CTCTCTCTCTCCCTCTTGGAAAAGAAATAAATATTTAAAAGTATTTTTAAAAATAAGGATTAAATAAATGCTAACTGCCTCGGGAAAGGATGTATTATCAAAATATGAAAAAGTTTTCAGACCATATTTTTTAAAAAACACAAAAAGAATCAGGGCAGAGTCATCTTTAAATGTGAAAATCAGAACATAAAATTGCTATCAGAAAATTTTTTTATATTTATATGTTCTTGAGAGCAGTAAGACATCATAAGCATGATGACAAATGTAGAAATGATGAAATTTATGTTGATAAATATATCCATCTAAAAGTTTAAACTTCTATTGGGTGAAGAATATATAAGGAAAATCAACAACAAATTGGAAAAATTATCTGCAAATTACACAGTAAAATGTTTCTCTCCTTAACATATGGAAAGTTCTTAAGTATGAAATAATGAACAGCCCCGATGAACACTTCAGATTTATTTCAAGTTAACAGTAAGTCAGAGAAATACAGCAAAGACAGGTAGCATTTTTTCTGAATTGGATTGGAAAAGATTAAAAAGGATAGTAATGTTCGTTGCTGGTGAGGATGTGGTGAAATCATAAATCATACACTATCTGTGCAGCTACAGACTGGTACAGTCTCTCTGGAAGATAATTTTGCAAAATATATCTGAAGCCTTTGAAAAGTACATGCACTTTAACCACTTATAGTGGTTCTAGACCGCTTCTAGAAAGTATTCTAAAGAGATAATCAGGGGTGCAATCTGAGAATATAAGAATGTTCAGGACTAAAAGATAACGTTGGCAAGAATGTAGAGAAAGTGTAACCTTCATGCATAACTGATGGAAACGGTGTGGAAGGCATTCTGGCTCTTTGACAAAAAAGGTTAAACGTGGAGTTACTATATGGCTCAGCATTTGGACTCCTAGTATTATCCAAGATAAATTAAAACATATATCCACAAAACAATCTGGTATGTGAATATTCACAGCAGCCAGAAAGTGGAAACCACCCAAATGTCAATCATGTAGTGAATGGATAAACAAAATGCGGTATATCCGTACAATGGACTATTATCTGGTAATAAAAAGAAGGGAAGTACATGGTACACCATGGGTGAACCCTGAAAACATTATGGACAGTGAAAGATCTCTTTCACAAAAAAGCCTCATGGGGTATAACGCCATTTATGGGATGTGTCTAGAATGGGCAAATATATTGGGACAGGAAGTAAGTTAGTGGTTGCCTGTGGGGGGGGGGGCGGTTGGCAGGAAATGGAGAGAAAGTGCTAAATGGTGCAGAGATTTGGGGGAGGATTATGCAAATGTTCTAAAATTGACCTCGGTGATGGCTGCCTAACTCTATAAACGTGCTAAAAACCATCGAAGTGGGTGAAGCGTATGGTTTTATATCTCAATACAGCTGTTAAAAAGAAAATGTTTGAGATGATTCTGCTTACCGTAGGGGGAAATCTACATGTTTCTACCGCTACTGCATAGCCCAAGCCGTCATCTCACGCCTAGATTATTGCGGTGGCCTTCAAGCTAGTTTTCCTCTCCATATTCTTGTCTCCTTCACAGTCTGGTTTCTACACAGAAGTCAGGGTGATTTATCTATTCATTCATTCATTCCTTTCTTTTAAACAGAAGTCGAGTCATTCAAGTTCTCTGCTCAGTACTCCCCTGAGATTCTCATCTCCTACAGGAAAAGAGCCAAACTGCTCACAGGAACCCACGGGGTGCTAGTGTTCCGGCTCTTCCCTTACTGACATCATCTACTTTTGTGTATATGTTTGACAGTTTTCCATAATTTAAAAAAAGGGAGAAGACAGAAGGAAAGCACCTACTTCCATTGTATACGTCTATATAAAAAGACCTTGATTCTGAAGACACAGTGCACAGCATGGCTGTTTTCTCCTGGGGAAGATTCAATGTTCATTTTTTTTAACGTTTATTTATTTTGAGAGAGAGAGAGGGGGAGAAGGTGAGGGAGAGGGAGAGAGAGAGACAGACAGACATGAGCAGGGGAGAGGCAGGGAGGAAGAGAGAGAGAATCCGAAGGAAGCTCCGTGCTATCAGAGCCCTACGTGGGGCTTGATCTCATGAACCTGAACTGTGAGACCATGACCTGAGCTGAAAATCAAGATTCAGATGCTTAACCAACTGAGCCACCCAGGCACCCCCTCGCTGTTCATTTTTTTTTTTTTAATGTTTTATTTATTTCTGACAGAGAGAGAGACAGCGTGAGCAGGGGAGGGTCAGAGAGAGAGGGAGTCACAGACTGAAACAGGCTCCAGGCTCTGAGCTGGCTGTCAGCACAGAGCCCGACGCAGGGCTCGAACCCACGAACCACGAGATCATGACCTAACTGAAAGTCGGATGCTTAACCAACCAAGCCACCCAGGCGCCCCCTTGCTATTCATTTTTAACATCAGTGTCCTTATATAGCATCTGAGCAAAGAGTCCTGTTGCCTGGACACATCATTTTTTCCGTTGTCGTTTCTGAGTTTGGGTTCTTGATTTCTTTGGGCTCTCTGTTTCTTGTGTTGAGAAGTCATGGTCCAGATTTCAAGCAGGATTCATGCATTTGGACCAGTAGAAGGGAAGGTGGGCAAGGGAATAACTATTTTCTTTGCTCTTTTAAATGACATTTGTCCTCAGGTCATCTTATTTCTTCTGATTGGGCTGAGTACTTATTTTCACTAACAGAATTACTTAAAAATAGCACTTTTTTGTTAGAAAACTAATACACACTCATTATAAAATCTTGAGACACTGTGGGTAAGTAAGGTAGCCTATAACTCCACCCTTGCAATGTCATATTGGTCTAGCCTTTCAGTATTTTCCTGTGAATTTACAATTTTACTTACATTAAACATTGAGACAGTATTTTTATAATGTTTTGTAACTACTTTTTTCACCGAACAGTATCTCTTGAATATTTTATCTTAGGTGTATAAATCACATATAATATGTGTCTATGTGGCCGAACCATAATCTCTTTAACCATAAACCCTTATCCCTGACAATTTAGATTGTGTCCCGGTTTTCATGACTAGACGTAAGCTCCATGATGAACATCTTGGTGGTTTAATATTGGCACATAGGTATGAGGTCCCCGGCATCAACTTCTGGACATGGAATTGGTTGTCAGAAAGCACGTATACATTTAAGGTTTTCATTACATATCACCAAATAATTATCTCTCTCTCTCTTTTTTTTTTTTGGCAAGGACATTACCTTTGATAGATGAAAGTTCTGGGAACAGTGAACAAAGGACTGTGTGTAATCACTGCTTATAAGATATTAGAATAGGGACGTCTGGGTGGATCATTGAGTTAAGCATCCGACTGTTGATTTTGGCTCAGGTCGTGATCTCACAGTTCGTGAGTTCAAGCCCCGTGTCTGGCTCTGAGCTGACAGCGTGGAACCTGCTTGGGATTCTCTCTCCCTGTTTCCCTACCCCTTCCCCACTTGCTCTCTCTCCCTCCCTTCCCCCCCCAAAATAAATAACCTTAAAAAAATAATTCTATTATTATAATAGAATCCCTCCCTTTTCTACAGATGAGAAAACCTATAATATCCCATATTTCTATGCAAAAGAGAAACAAGGTAGAGTTTTCTGTTAACCAGGTGAACTTTGGGGCCAGTGTTCCACTATTTTTGAATGGAAGGGAACCACGCTTCCAGCTGGGCCATCCCAGTTCTGGTTTGTGCTCAGGCCCCGTGAGAGCTCTCATACCTAGAATATCACAGAAGTTAGAGTCATTTTCCGGCAAAAGATTTTTCACGCAACACGAACGTAAAGCTTGTGGGAAGACGCGTGACGTATTTGCCACAAGAAAATGTTTGCTGGCTGAGACTTGAGCCCAACTCTGCGTGTCTCAGCATCCCTGAGAAGTGTTCATCCTTGCTGAGGAAACAAGCGGCACAAAGAACTGCCAGCGCCTCAGACATGTCCGAACCATCAGATCTACTAAATCTGTTTACTGAGAACGAGGTTGTTAAAACTAGGAATCAGTCACTACCAGAGAGCAGAGTTTGATAAATTAAAACAAGGTTGATAAATTAAAAATTTTAATTAATTTAAAAGGGGGGGGTATCTGGGTGGCTCACTTGGTTAAGCATCCAATTCTTGTCAGGTCATGGTCTCCTAGTTCATGAGTTTGAGCCCCATGTCAGGCTCCATGCTGACAGTGTGGAGCCAGCCTGGGGTGCTCTCCATCCGTCTCTCTCTGCCTGTCTTCCCACTCACACTCTCTCTCTTTCAATTTTTTTTTAAATGTTTATATGAGAGAGACAGAGCTTGAGTGGGGGAGGGGCAGAGAGCGAGGGAGACACAGAATCTGAAGCAGGCTCCAGGCTCCAAGCTGTCAGCACAGAGCCTGACATGGGGCTCGAACCCACAAACCATGAGATCATGACCTGAGCCGAAGTCGGACCCTCGACCGACAGAGCCACCCAGGCATCCCTCTTTCCCTTTCAAAAAAAACATTTAAAGAAAGGGCTTTTTAAGGCGTTAAAATAACGTCACCTGAGGAATCACTTGGCACACTGTAAACTAGAGCTATCATATCCACTCTGTGTTCATCTCACACCCTTGATTTACCCTCTTTTCGATATCTCAATCAGAATTTTGGTTCCGTTCAAGAATTTTTCTTCTAGAAGTTGGAGGCCTGTGATTCCTTCATTTAGACCATCACTCACATACCTGCCCCCACGGTCTCGGTGGGGAGGTTGACTGATCACAGCACAGGGTCACAGCAGAGATGCATGTGAGGCCTGGAGGGGGGGTGCTGGTGGTCCATCCCTTTGAGTCTGAACTGATTCTTTTTAGAAGCCGGGTGGGGGGGTGGGAAAAAGGAAGATGGAGGCCAAGGCGAGAGGAGACATCCTGTAGGCAGGGCCTGTCTCCCTGGGGCAGAGAGGGTGAGGGAGAGTGGGGTTGTCAGTGAAGCAGGGAGGACAGAGGGGCATAGCATGTCCCTGCCCCCCAGAAGGAGGGACCGACTGCAGCCGCCACCTCTGCACAGCGGATGTGAAATACTTTCATCTCCACCGATGTCCAAGAGGCAACTCTCTGTGTGGAAGGGGGAGCTGGGAGCCGAACGGGTTCGCAGAGCCCCATCACACAGACGGCCTTGCTTTTCGTGATCTGTCAACTGGCTGTGGCAAGGCTCTGTCTCCTGAACCACCCTGTGAACCACGCCGGTTCTGTTCCAGGCGACACTGGTTCTGTTCCATCCAGGCCGTGCCTCCCATCGCAGAGGGCACCCCTGCCTCACTGGAGCCCAACAGTTAGCGTCTTCCAAGGCTCGAGGCTCAGCACCCAGGAGGGAAAGAGCTTGCTCACATGGTCTGCTTTCTCCTCTCCGCTTCAAAAATAAAAGTAGTATTTCTTCTCAAAGAGACAGAGGGGGAAAAAAGCTCTTGGTTCTAATGCAAATTTTAAAAAAATGCCAGTTAGAATACAGAGGAGGCTTGAGAGCAACTGGGATTATAAATATTTACCCCCCTTCCCTCCTCTCCCTTCCTTTTTCCTCCCTTCCTTTCCCCTTTTCCTCTTTCCACTCCCTTCCCCCCTCTCCCCTCCCCACCCCTCCCCCTCTCTCCTCTGCCCTCCCCTCCCTTTCTCTTCACTATCCTTCCCACCCCTCCCCCTCTCTCCTCTGCCCTCCCCTCCTCTCGCCATGTAGAGCCTCCTGCGTGAAGCTGTCTGTGTGTCACTACATCTCATTAGGTCCCGCCTCTGAGAAAAGCGTGGCTGCGTCTGTCTTTCATGGGAGAAACTGAGGCTCAGAGAGGCAGAGGAGATGCCCTCAGCCCCCTGGCCCCCAAGGGCTGGAGCGCTGATGGGAAGGCAGGCTCTCCAAGCAGCTCGAGGAGAATGAGGGCGGGGGAGCAATCACAGAAGGCAAGGTGTCCTGGCGGCCTTCTCCATGGCAACCAACCCCTACACAACTATTTTGATTCCCCTGGGCTTGCGGCTCCTCCCATCTCAGGAATAATACTTATATAGAGGCGCCTGGGTGGCTCAGTCCATCGAGCATCCGACAGACACTCGGGCCATGATCTCATGGTTCATGATTCGAGCCCCGCGTCGGGTCCGCAGCTGTCAGCACAGAGCCCACTTTAGATCCTCTGTCCCCATCTCTCTGTCTCTGCCCCTCCCCCACTCATGCTCCTTCTCTCTCTCAAAAAGACTTTTTTAAGAAAAAGAATAATACTTGTAATAGAGTCTACAACCACAAAACACCTTTTTTTTTTTTTTAATTTTTTATTTTTTTGAGAGAGAGCAAGCCAGGGAGGGACAGAGAGAGGGAGACAGAGGATCCGAAACAGGCTCTGTGCTGACAGCTGAGAGCCTGACGCGGGGCTGGAACTCATGAACCACAAGATCATGACCTGAGCCAAAGTTGGATGCTTAACCGCCTAAGCCCTTCACTTTTAACTTTTCAGAGCGCTTTCCTATCTATTGTGAAATAATAGCCATTTTCCACACAGATTAAGCAGCTGTAGCAAGCAGAAGGAAAGATTAATACGGACTATGTCCCTTGTGCCAGGAAGTCACCTAATTCAGTACCTGCCCCCCCACCCCCCAGCATGGTGAGGCAGAGGTCACTGGGGCATGGTGAGGCCCCTTTGCTTACGGTTCCCGAGGAGGCTGTCTTGCCGCCCAGCCCATGTTCTGTCCCCGAGTCTGGGGGCCAGCCACGTTTTTCCGGAAAGGACCCGATAAAAAACCTTAAGGCTTTGTGGGGCATCCGGTCCAAGTCACAACTCCTCCCAGTCACAACTGCCCTGTAGCCCACGACAGCCACACAGGGCCAAGCAAGTGGGTGTGGCTGTGCCCAGCGGTGGTTCAGGGGCCCCTGCCCTGGTCCACCAGTTGTCTGAAGTCGAGAACCTCTGGCATATCTGGCTGTAATCCATTCAAGCTGTACTGAGGTCACAGTGCCCGGGCTGGCGCCCCAGGGCCTGCGTGTGACTTTCAGATGATGTTTGAGGTCCATAAAGAATCATTGCACTACATGTCCTTGAACTTCTCATGGAAACGGGACAGCCAGGAGTCTCCCTCAGGGTTCCGAGTGGCCGGTGGCCCTCTGGTCCCTGCTGGCCCACACATCACCCCACCCAAGGCAGCCAGCAGGCTGCACCCCCAACCGGTGGTCCCCTCTCCCGGTAATGAATGGGGGGGCAGGTACAGAGCCCTGCCTGGGACCATCTCATAAGTACCACTGCCATTCTGGCTGTCACACAGGAGAAAGCCCCTCCGATCGGCGTTCCAAGTAGACAGGACAGGACAGCTTGCCAGAGGGTCACTGGCATTTACGGAGCAGCTGTTAATGGCTCTTGGCATGCAGAGCGCGGTGTCTGTATCGCGCCGCTGACCACTCCCCAGCCCAGCCAGCAAGTGCAGGCTGAGAGTTCAGGGCTGCAATTCACCATTCTTGCCAGGCAGCCGCAGACGGGGCCCCTGGGCTGGAGAGGTGGCTTTGGGGTCCCAGGGACCTCACCGCAAAGAGGGACACCACCCCACCCCACCCGCCAGAGCACTGCCCACCGGCTACCTCCAGCGGCTCAGCACCCGGGACCGGGGCTGGGGTTCGGCTTCCTGGGGCATCAAGGACTCTGAGATGCCCCGGGTAGTCAGGGGACCCACGGAATTGTAGGGTAACCGGTCTAGGGAGAGGACCGCGGGGAGGCACGACGGGCCACGTGAGGTCACCGCGCACCTGCCTTTGCAGAGCGTAGCCCCAGGGATTCCCGCCTCTGTGCTCAGTCCCTGTGAACCTGTTCCCTGGGGAAGGACTCCGACGGGGCTGGCTTTGGTCGGGTGTCTGTCCTGGCGCACCAATTAGCGCTGGTACAGACGCTGGTGATACAGCCCCTCCCCCAGGAGGCGTGGCTGCCTTGGGGGCTCCTCAGATGCGCCTGCTCCACGTGGGAGCTGTGGTCAAGAGGCCTGGGCTCTCACCCCAGCTCTGTAGCCACTTAGTGACAGGACCTTGGGCAGCCTGTTCCCTTCCCTGGACCTCAGTTTCCCCAGAAGGTACTGTGGGCTCTGACATGCCATGCTCATGTAGTGATGGGCAGCTGAAGAGATAGTGGGCTCTACCCAGAGCTTCGTTGGGTCCTCAGTGTTCCTGCCTGACTGCCTGACAGTAATGCTCTGATGGGGGCAGTGTGTGCAGACACCTTGTTAACCACAGGGGCCACAGTCTCACTGCAGGAGATGGGCACCCACCTGCCCCACAGGGAGCCCAATGGATAGATACAGAGCCCCCAGATGCCCACTAATGAAAGTGAAGCACCCCCTCCCCCGTGGGTGGACATCAAAAACCTTCCTGTATCTTCTCCAGCCTTGCTTCCTCTTGGCCTCTGTGGTTAATTTTATGTGTCCACTTGGCTAAGCATGACACCCAGCCATTTGGTCAGACACCTCATCTTTTCAGATGAGATTAACATTTAAAACGGTAGACTGGGAATAAAGTGGATTACTCTCCGTGGTGTGGGTGGGCCTCGTCTCATCAGTTGAAGGTCTTCACAGAAAAAAAGTGGAACTCCCCCTAAGGAAAAGGGAATTACGCCTGTGGATGGTTTGAGATTCCAACTGCTGCATCAGCTCTTCCCTGGGCCTCCAGTCCACCGACCTGCCCTGCAGATTTGGGCTTGTCAGCCTCCGTGAACACATGAGCTGGGTCCTTAAAATATCTACACAGACGCACACACACAGACACACACATGCCCTATCACTATTGGATCTGCCTCTCTGGACGACTCTGACTAGTAAATATACCCTCCCACCCTGGGACAGATCAAAGGAGCAGAACTGTGAGAACAGACATGAAGCCCCTGTGTGTTGGGCACTGGGCTAAGGACTTCACATGTGTTCCCATCTCATTTCGTCCTTACGGGAGCCTCACCAGGCAGGTGGCGCCCGTTCCCAGAGACATGGACTCTGAGGCCCGCAGAGGTTAATCACCTGCTGGTAAGGGGCATTGCTTGGTCTTACGCTCCATCTAGCCGATGCCAACACCAAAGATGTTTCTGCCGCCCCATATCGCCCTCCACGTAGGCAGTGAGGCTGAGCAGCCAGCACAAAGGCGAGAATTCAGCCAGTGCAGATGTCCTTGGTGGTCTCCGTGGTGGGGAGGCCACCCACCAGCAGGCAGATTCCAGGGTATGGAGTGTCCGTTCCAACCCAAGACCATCTCCCAGGTGTCCGTCCCCTTCCTGGGCATAAAAGCAAAACCTCTGACTCCCTATGGCACCCTCCACCCTCTCCCTGCAGCCCTGAGCATGCCCTGGCTCCTAGGGTCCCTCGGGCACCAGAATTCATTATAAGTATAGGGTCCACAGCAGCACAAACAGACCCAAAGCTACTGAGGTCCAGAGTTAAAAACGACACTACAGGAAGTGTCCAAGGAAGTTCATTTGCAGCAACGACTTTCAGTTGTAATAAAGCCTCCTTCCCTTCCCTCCCGAGTCACTGTGACGTGGCCCCGCCTTGGGGACGGTCACCCTCTCAGGATCTTGGCAGGCCAAACCAGTCCTCGCCGGGGGAAGCCAAGACTTCAATTAAGAAATTTAATTTGCAAACTCATGCTTAGCTCACCGAAGAGAAATTTCCGTACGTCCTGTAATAACATAAATAGGGCAAGCAGCGCAGAGCTGTGAGACTCTTCATTCGGCTCACTCTTCCTGGATCCGGCGGTTCTCAGATTGTGGCCCCCCAGACTGGCATCGCCCAGGAGCTTGTCAGAAGCACACATTCCCAGGCCTCGCTGCAGACCTCCAGAGTCCAATGCCCTGCGGTGGGGCCCAGGGATGTGGCTTGCAGGGAGCCCGCCAGGGGACCCTGATGCCCACCTCCCGGACTGGGCCTGCACCGTGCAGTCACTAGGGGGAGCTCTGACAGGGACTCGTGTTCTAGCCTGGCCTTGGAGGCCCTGTTTTTCTTGGGCTGAGTGATTCTAACGGGCAGCTGGCCTGAAAGTGACTCCTTTTGAGGGTTTTGCACACCGGGTGACATGATACAATGGATGTTGCGATAAATTCCTTACGCAGAAGGGAGCTGGCCTTCCCGCACTCGCTTTTAAACCCCGGCGTCTAGAGCAGGGCCTGGCGCTGGGTTAACTACGACGGCACAGTAAAAGGGAGAGCAAATCGGCGTACCGACGAATGACCCAGATGACGGAAAACACCACAGCTACTGTGCTGAGGACTGGTGTCTTCCACTCAGAGAACAGAGTTATGGTCCCTCGAGGAGGGATAGAGGAGAAGAAGGACTCTCTCACCTTGTCCCCATCTCCCAGGGGTGGATTCGGTGTCTAGGCTGACTTAGGAGTCGGACACTTGCCTATTTATCCTTCAGGACTGATGAGCCAGAGCAGAAAAAGCATCCCAGTGAGTCTGGGCTGCCGAGAACATGAGTAGCTGATGAATTCAGCATTGCGAGATACCCAGGGAGGCAGTGGAGGCCCTCAGCCTAGTAGCCGGAAGGCTATGGGGCTAATCCCTGCACCATCAACTTTCTAACTGTGTGATCTCAAGAAACTTGCTCAACTTCTCTGAATCTGCTTTTTCATCGAAAGCATGAGGATTCTGGACTCTGCCTTGTCCTAACGTTTTGTGATGAGTTAAAGCTTCATGTCTACAAGGACCCCGGAGCGCCCAGCCTGGCTGGCATTCAACACGTCAGCAGCTCGTGGGCATAAATCCCTTCATTCATTTGCTTTTTCAGTGTAGGGCCCCATCCATTGTGGGCTTGGGCAGCTCAAACAAATGTAACCTGCTCACACAGCCCCAAGGGAAAGGAATAAGCCTGAATTTTAGGAGCTGTGGAAGCTGAGGTCCAAACCCTGTAGCGACTATTCTCAGACTATGGAAGGATTCGCTGGAGAGCCTATAATGAATGCCTGTCCCAGAGGTGGACCCTCTGAGATCCCGATTCTAGGCAGTAGGCCTGGGTCACAGGTATCTGCATTCAGGATGCGTCCTGCAGTTGACCTTGATGTAGATGGTCTGCCAAGCTCGATGTGAGGAAAGTAGGCTCAAAGCAAGCAGCTTCCCTTAAGCCTGCTTTCATTCATAGAATATGGCACACAGATATATTTCTTTCTTAGGGATGCTATAACAAATACCACAAATTTGGTGGCTTAAGACAACAGACATTTGTCCCCTCGTAGTTCTGGAGGCCAGAAGTCAGAAATCAGGTGGGGCCGCGTGCCTTCCAAAGTCTTTAGGGGTGAATCCTTCTTTGCCCTTCCCAGCTTCCGACTCTGGGAGTCATTGGCTTGTAAGAGTGAAACGCCAATCCCTGACCCGGTCTTCACTTGGCTGTCTTCCTTTGTCTGTCACAGGGTTTCATCTCCTCATCGTATAAAGACACCAGTCACGATGACTTAAGGGCCTCCCTACTCCAGCCCGACTAATCTTTAATCACATCTGCAATGATCCTACTTCCAAATCAAGTCACTTTTGAGGGGCTGTTAAGAGTTCAACATATCTGTTGGTGGGAGCGGGGAGGACATGATTCAGCCACAACAACGGGCCAGGTGTGAGGGCTCCCAAGTGCTCAGATGGGGGAGGGCATAAGCGCACCGGGAGTGAAGGGAGGGGGTGGGAAGCCTGGAGCCCCCCCAGAGGAGGAGTCATTCTTCCTGCACCCTGCTCAGGGCTGGGACGGGGAAACGGGGGTGGGCACTGGCCTGGTGGACACTCGACCCTCACTCCCCCAGCTCCCCCTCCTTCTCTCCAACCCCGTGCTCTCTCTGGAACATCTCTTGGCCCTTATCTCTCGTCTGCACAGCAGACCGCCCTGCTGAGCAACAGAACAAATTAACACACGCCTCTTTTCTGGTCAGGTGTCTCATTGGACAAACCCCGGCCACCCGTGTTCCTCCCTTCATTCCATCTGGACAGGAGGACACCAGGAGCCTTTCCTTGCAGAGCTGGGCAGAGCTGGGACCATCGCACCAGCTCTGGCCCACGAGGAAGGCCTCAGCAGCCCCTCCGTGTGTGAAGGGTCATCTGCGGCAAAGCTTCGCAGGGCACGTGCCGCCAGTGCACCAGGCCCATCGCACCAGCCTGCAAGCACCTGGAGACATGGCAGTGGAGCTGGGCCTCCACCCGATTCTCCGTGGGGCAAGGTTGCAGCAAGTGTCTGAATGCCAGCTTGCACTAATGGCAGGTGCATTGTTCTTTTTGGTAAATCCTGCAGTAGCAGCTGCTATAACATACATCAGAGTCTCGCTGCCATTGCTTCCCCATTCTCAAACCTTCTACCTGAGGAGGGTGCAAATTAGGTATAAGCTTTCAGGCCCAGGCAGTATGGTATAAGGGAGGGCCTGCCTGAGGGGCTCGGTTCTTAATCACTGGGTCAGACTGTCTGCCTCCGGCTGGCCAGGCTGACTTTTATTTCCAGGGCACTTAGCAACCAGTGCCTACTGTCCCCTTCTCCGCCAGCCTGGATAGTGCCAAAGGTAGTCCCAAATGGCCCTGGGCAAGTGCTTGTGATCGCTGGGCTGGGCACTCCTCTCTGCCCTCCCCCTCCGATTTCTGCTTGAGTCAAAACCAGCATGGTAGTCACCAAAAACGCAACGTGGGCCATTTTTTTTTCTTCCACTGAGCAAGTGTCTACTGATTGCAAATTTTGTGCTAGGCAGTTAACAAGTCTTTGCTGCCATGGGCATTCAAGCGACCATGTGAAAGCTCTAGAAGACCTGAGTCCAGAACTTTATACTTAGCCACCTTCCTTGGAAAGATGGGGGACATTTTGGTTCTCACAGCTGGAGGGGAGTACGTTGTTATTGGGATCTAACCATAGGGATCAGGATACTACTGAACGAGTGGTGCATGGGACAGCACCACAGAATTGCTGGCCCCAATGCCAATACTGGTGATGTTGAGGAAGCCTGGTTTGGGAAACGCTTTTCTAAAAGCTCCCCATCCACCCTCCTTTTCTACCCCCATTCCTTTGTCTTCTCCACTGTGCGCTGGCCTGTCGGCTTTTGTTACAGTCCTCAATGCCAGGTTGTGTTCATCTTGGGACCCTGGCCCCCAGTGCATCTTCTGCCTGGAAGCTCATACTCTATGGGATCTCCCCAGAGTTGCGCCCCCTTGTTATTCGGGTCTTAGTTTCAATGCAGCGTCCTCAAAGAAGACTTCCCCAGTCTCCCAGTCTGAAGCACCCCATGTGCTCTGTATCACATCGCCCTGTTTTTCTCTTGTCCTGGCTCTTAACCACCATTGGCTTTTCAGTATTTACGTGTGTGTTATGGGGCTCCCCCTCTAGACCGCAAGCTTCATGAGAGCAGGCTCCTGGTCTGACACGTTCCTGCCTGGCTCTGGCTAAGTGCTGAGAGACTGAAGCACTTAGTGATTCAGCCAGTCACATGGCTTTTCTGTTTAACGATAGGCTCGGAAGGAGCTATTAATCCTGCATGAAGTGAGCGAGCTATGGTGTCCTGTCATGTACGCCACTGCATTTTCAGCCGACCTCCTGTGCTTCAGCTCACCCGCAGACTCCAAAATCTTACTCCCCAGTAAGCTTCTGTCACCCTCTACCTTGCATGCGTGGACTCAGTTTTCCTGCCACCCCAGCTCCCATAGACCCCAGGAACCAGTGACCGACCCTCCCCAGTGCAACATGATGAGGAATTTCCAGGTGATCTCTCCCTTTAGCACAAGTTTGCCTCTGCCAGTTGCCTGCACGGACTTCCGTGTCCCAGCCTCTCCTGACCTCTAGCCTCCACGTGCCAGCCGTGAGCACCCATCTTTTCTTGATGTCCAGGCCCCCACCCACCCTCCTTCGGCTCCTCCCGTCCTTCCTGCTGCTTCCTGAGCTGCGATCTCAGATGCCTCATGCTGTGGTCAGTGCCGTAGCCTCAGAAACACAGCAATCATGGTGCTTAACTCTTATTTTAGACTCACAGGAGAGTGCAGAAATAGTATGAAAGGTCCGTGTGCCCTTCATCTAGCTCCCCCCAGTGACAGCCTCTTACCTGACAGGAAATTACCCAGATCAGAGACCTTGCTCCTGATTTCACCAAGCAATCGTTTTTGAGGCTCTTATAATACCCGTGCCCATTCACGAAGGTTTCTGATATCCAGCTGACCAAGGACTAGAGTTCCTTGTGTGGAACCAGTAGAGGAGCTGAAATAAAAACCATGCCTTACAGCTCCCACTTGAAGGCTCATAAATGAGATCATGAAAATAAAAAAAAAATAAAATAAAATAAACCTCTTAGGATTTTATTACATGCCAGACATTGTTCTTAGTACTTTACATATTTGAATTCATTTAGTCCTTACAGAAGCCTCCGAGGGTAGATACTTTTATTATCATCTCAAGATTACCAGTGAGGAAAGAGAGGCACAGAAAGGTTAAGTGAGCCACCCCAGGTCACACAGCGGTAAGGAGGGGAGCCAGGATCTGAGCCAGGCAGGCTGGCTATGCCCTTTTTCCTCTCTTAAACCCGTGTTTCTCAGCCAGGGGTTCACACAGCCTCGGGGGTCACAGAGTGGAAAGCCAGGGTGGGGAAAACAAAAGCACATGCTACACACGGTGTCAGATTGGAGGAAGGTAGAATATCTATTATTGTAACAAAAGCAGCCATAAGAAGGATTAGGACGCAAAACTCTTGGAAGCTTTTAGGATTTGATGTAGAATTGTAAATACCTTTCTGCCTTGACTATAGGCCATTCTGACCACAGCCCCCTGCCTTCAGGAGCAATATAGTCCCCCCCCCCCCCGCCCCAGGCCATTAGTACTCTCTCCATGGGAGACTAGGGTAGTGCTGCCTTAGTCCACTGTCCAAGCATAGAGTTCCTCTTCTCCCTGGTAAGCTCATCAGATCGAAGAGTGAGAAAGTGAGCTTGTGGGTGACTTTCTGCCCCGGACACTGGAGAAGGTGCCCCCTGGGTGCTAAAAGAGAAGTCTTCCCAGCATCCAGGACCTCCGCGCATAGCAGGAAAGGGCTCCCTTCGTGATTAGAACAAGAGGGCTCTTCCAGGCCCGTGCCAGCAGTGGCTTGGCAAATAGAGCCTGGGCTGCCGTAGTCCCCTTCCTCTGTCACCCCGGTGCACCTCGGTACAGCCACGGCCTGAACAACCGAACAGGGCGGTCCCGTACTTCTGTTCCGTGTGGCGCCACAGGGAAATGCGTGTCCCTGTGCTGCTGGCCCCCTTGTGCCCACTGGTTTTGCCACGTTACTGCATGTCTGATGAGGAGGAGGGGTTACCGGAGGGACCCCATGCACACACCAAGGCCAAGCAAGCAAGGCCGCTGGCCAGACCCAGTGGGACTGAATCCACTTGAGTCCCCTGTCCCCTCCGTTCCAGGCTTCTGTTCATTTCCTACAACCCGACCCCACGTCAGTGGATGAAAAACCTGTAGCTTTACGCACTTTGGATACACAATGATTATGATAGCTGCTGTTTCTTGAGCATCTCCTATGTGCCGGATATTGATTTGTTTGTGCGTGAAGGACACCATCTTATTTCATCGTAGCCATGTTTCCAGGAGAGGTGCTTTTAATCCCCGTTCGGCACAGGAGGAATCTGAGATTCAGCGAAGTCAGTGACCCGCCTGAGGGCACCCAGCTTCCAGGACCCGGAACAGATCGTATTCCACCACATCGTATGTGCTCGAGCGTCTGTGCATCTGCGTAGACTCACACCTCCCAGCTGGGGGTCCTGAAGAAACCACACCGAGGGAGAAGAGCCAGAGTATACATGACTGTATACTTTCAGAAGAGACAGAGAGCTCTCCTTTATGACTCAGAAACCTCAGAAGATGTTTGTATGAAATGTCATTAGTGAGATGCCTGTAAACCCGATTCAGGGGACAGCCCCAGTGCTTGCCCACCAAGCACGGTGTTTCTTCACCTAAGCCACAAGGGGACAAGTTTTTCATGATCAAGGGATATCAGGCAGAAAATGAGAGAGAGAGAGAAGGCTGAGGCCAGTCCTCACGGAGGCAGAAAGGGAGATGGGAGGGTCTGAGCATCTGGGATACCAGCAGACGTGGAGGAGGATTTTACCGCCGCATATGACCCTCTTTGTTTTAGAGATCTGTGCATTTCAGAATGCTCTGAGGCTCAGAAACAGGCATACAGTCTCCGCATCTGGACTGGGGACGTCACCACAGTTACTCTGTCCCACAAACTTTTTCATTAAATGCCTCCCACTTCAATGGATTCTTTTACTGACATCTCTTCGCAGTCAAAGAGGCTCTCAATTGTCTTCCCTGGGAAAATCATTTTCCTTTTGATCAAGAGCCATCATCTTTATTAACTGGTTTTTTTTTTCCTCTTGCCATTTCCAGAAGACGTAGGACAAGTTATTATTTTTTCATTCTTAAATACCATCTTAATTTCCTCCTGGGCACAACCAGCCAAAAGAGCCCCCTCTGCGTGTTTTGGTCAAGAAAAGGAGACGGGAACAGGAGGAAGTGGTAAGTTACAACAGCCCTGCAAACCCGTCTAAGTCATCCTGTGTCTTGGGAAAGATAATAGCTCTATACCAACTGGCTGGAATAGAAGGCTGGAGAAGCCAGTGGGTCTGAACATATGTCCGTGGTTTCTAAACAGCAAGGGGCTGTGGCCAGAGCCCAGCTGTATGCAGATGACAGACACAGGACTGATGGCCCAGTAAGGAGCAGGTGTCCAAACCCAGAGGTACCTGTATGAAGGAAGGACAGCTCAGGGCCTCGTCAAGAGTCCAGGAACACAGAGATCAGACCCAGACACACACCACCCCCTCTTTTTATTCCCAGTTCACAATCTGCAGTCAGCACTTCTCGCCTCCTCTCTGCCTCAAGCCCCCCTCTCCCCCACATCCTGGTGAGCCCCGCTGTCTCAAGCATGGCTCTGCGCCCATCCCTCTCCACAAAGGCCCCCTAACCTCAGAAGTGCTTCCCGACAGCAAGCACCCAACACCCATGCCCACCCACCCCGGCCCTGTTGCCACGGAGGTTGAGAGGACTGGGAGGCAGAGCCCAGTCCTTCGTCTGGGACGTGATGGATCTCTTTCCTGAGCCAGAAGCTGTATTTCTGCATTAGCCATGCAAGGCCAGGAGGATCTGAAGACATTATACGCGCTCCTGCTTCGAATGGCAGTTTTGTGGTCTTTACTGAGAGGGAAAAATTTCACAGTGGTGGCAGGCTTCCAGTGTTTTAAGGAAACTCGTGAGGAGCACTGAAAGCTGGTCCATCTCAGAGTGTCTGCATTCTATTGTGCTCAGTGGAAAACGCCATCTCCAGTCAGGGACAAAGAGAAAATCTTTAAGATTTCTAGTGTGATCTTGTGAAGAGAGTCACTCACAGGAAACCTGGGTTCCACTGGTGACACTTTGAGGACCCTGCGCCCTGTTGGCCATGAATGTGTAGAACAGACTGGTCCCTTGGGCCCTCCTGTGCAAGAGCAGCATCCCCTTCAGAACCTACTGGAAAGGCCTTCAGACAGTCACTCAAAAACCACCACACGCACTCTGATAGCTCGCTGAGAGGGAACCCAGCCTGGGGCACTGACATGAATCCATTCTTTCCCACTGCGAAATGGCTCCATAGCTGGAATGTCATCTTTGCAGAGTTATTCTGGGAGCTCTTGGAATGCTGGCCGGAGGTGCACCATAAATACATAAAATAGCAGGGAAGCACTTCCGCACCAGGTCCTAACGCCAGGTGAGCTTAGGCAGTCGATGTGGTGTGTCGTGGTTTGGTACAGTTCTTCCGTCATGCAGGTCCAAGTTCAGCTTTGCAAGTAGGGTCTCTCTTTCGTTCCTCACAGCCAGACAAGGAAGCCAGGTCCCACCTCATTTGGGACATAGCAGATCATTAAACTTTTAACTCGTTCCAGAAGCTAAATCCATACCCTGGGAATACTCAAATAGAATTCTGGAAGCTTGTTCCACAAGAGGAATTCCAAAACTCTTAGAGCAGTGCTAGCACTTTAGTATTACGAGCACCATTCCCCTGGTGGGCTCCTCTGAAAGACCATTATGACTTGGCGGTATGCATTTTCCAGTGCGTTTATAGTCTCTCTCTCTCCTAGAAATAAATAAAAATAAAAATATTTTAAAAAATAGACTTCAATATTTTAGAACAGTTTTAGGCTCACGGCAAAATTGAGCAGAAAGTACAGTTTCCTTATACCTCCTGCCTCTACACACATGCACAGCCACATCCCCTCCAGCCTCGTCCCCCTCCATCCCCATCTCCCACTATCCACACCCCCTCCCAGAGTGGTACCTATCTTACTGATACATCAGAATCAGCCCAGATCCATGGTTTACGTTAGGTTTTGCTCTTGGCGTTGTATGTTCTGTGAGCTTAGCCAGATGTGTAATGATGTGTCTACCAATGGACAGAGTAGTTTCACTGCCCTAAGCATCCTCTGCAGTTGTCTGTTTATTCCTCCCTCCTGCTAACCCATGGCAACCACTGAGCTTTTAGCTACTTTTATCATTTTGCCTTTTCCAGAACGTTCTGTAGTTGGGCTGTCATCTTTTAATAGACATGGACACTGATGCAGACACGTGTACGGCGGCACCGTATGACGTGGCTGGACCTAGGGCTTCGGACCCCTGGCTCCATACTCCTGCCGCAGAAATACTATTTGTGACTCGCCTCTGCTGTGATGATTTCACGGATAAAAGTAAAGCGACAGTTTCAGTGAATGGCAGGATTTTAGAGGATGTTCCAATTAGGCTGAAGGTCCCTATTCTTGACTTCCGCCTCAGGGGATCTGACAGACAGGAGCTTGAAAGCATTTTAAATCTGAAGCCAAAAAAAAGATATTGTTTTAAAGATCAGACCTTAATTCTTAGGACAAAGGGTTTAAGGTAAATGTTCAGAAATTCCTGTACTAATACCTAGCTTTCTTATCAGCACTGAGTTGAAGCACACCCAAGGGAAATAAGGTTTTGATGAACCCAGAGTGTGGCATGAAGGCTCCTGACTTTTTACCAATTATGTTAAAAATAACCTCAGTTTCAGTTAAAGAAGAAAACAAGAGTGGAGGGGCGTGTAGTGGAGTGAAGCATACCTGTTGTCTCAAACTGATTGCCAGGCCTCTTTCGCTTCAGCTGTAGAATTCAGGATGCTTTATTAAAATGAATGACAAAAGGAAAAAAAGAAAAGAAAAAGAAGTCGCCTCCCCTGAGTCTCTTCTTCTTAAATTCCTTGACCTTGAGTTGTCACCTAAACTCCCTGTAAAAGGACCTGTCGGCAGTTCAGCAGAAGGACACGTAGAATCTTTTCTGGAATTGTTGGGCTTGATGTCCCAGTAAGATGCTTTCACCCCCGTCAACCTCAGGAAAGTGAGCGTGAGTCCCGAGAGCACAGGGTTTGAAAGTAACAGTCTGAGGCTCTGGTTTGGTACATTGGTTGGTTTTGCACGTGACCTCGGATGGTCACTTCACCGCTCTGGGCCTTTCTCTGACTTCCCTCCTTTTTGCCGATTCCCCACACTGTATCTTCTCGAAGATGCCTGCATGGTCTAGGGGTCAGTGCCTCCTGTGGCCTTTCCTTGGGCACAAGTTTAGAGCTTCGTGCGACAGGGACAGAAGCTGTGGCTATGTTGACCTTCACGTTTTCTTGGGGACCAGGAGGAAGAAAGACCTCATTCCACATGACTCCTTAGTGAGAGGGCCTTATTAGTGGCTCAAGGCAGATACCCATGCCCCACGAGGACTTTGGAACACTCTCTCTCTCTCTCTGTCCCCCCAGTGCCTGGTTAGATACTGAATATCGAATCAGCAGGTCACTATTTATTTTTTTATTTTTTTATTTTTTTAATGTTTTTTTAAAATTTATTTATTTCTAGGAGAGAGAGAGAGAGAGACAGCGTGAGCAGGTCACTATTTAAAGTCCTGGTCCCCGGGACCTCTGTCACCTCATGTCTTTAGTTCCTCCATCTGTCATCTCGTAACTGCAAAGGCATCTGAGAGCTGATCTAACTTCCACGAAGTTCACAGAGTTCTTGGAGTAAAGAGTTCCAGAAATAAAAATCCTCATACACCCAGGCAAGGGAGGAGGCAGACATAGAGGACTAGTATTTTTTTTTTTTAATTTTCATTGCTTATGTGTCTTTTTATTAGGGAAAATGCAGCTTTTACAAAGTGGGAAGAATAGTTCGAGGCACCACCACGTACCCATGATCCAGCTTCAACAGTTAGCAGCGAATGACTGGTCTGTCTTAGCCGTCTTCCCATCCACTCACTCCCACCACACTGCTTTGAAGATAATCCCACATGTCATGTCACTTCTTTTGAACTGTTTCTAAGTGTATGTGTTTCTAAAACTAAAAATAAGCACCCTCTTTTTAAAAAAACCTTACAAGACCTGGGGAACCTGGGTGCCTCAGTCGGTGGAGGGTCCGAGTTGGGCTTAGGTCATGATCTCACGGTTCGTGGGTTCGAGGCCCGCATCAGGCTCTGTGCTGACAGCTCAGAGCCTGGAGCCTGCCTCAGATTCTGTGTCTCCTCCCTCCCTCTATTCCTAATTACTAGTGTTCATATTCCCCGAATTATCTCAAAAATCATTTTTTTTTGCAGTTTGTTTGAATCAGGATTTTTTTCTTATGCTTTTATCTAAATTCCAGTTAATTAACATACAGTGTAATATTAGTGTCAGGTATAAAATTTCCTGAATCAACATTTACACCCAACACCCAGTGCTCATCATGACAGGTGCATGCCTTAATCCCCATCACCTGTTTCACCCATCTCCTGCCCACCTCCCCTCTGGTGACCATCAGTTTGTTTTCTATAGTTAGGATCCTGCATCTTGGTTTGCCTCTCTCCCCCACCCCCACCCATGCTCATGTGTTTTGTTTATTAACTTTCACATGTAAGTGAAATAATAAGGTGTTTGTCTTTCTATGACTGACTTACTTTGCTTAGCATAATACTCTCTAGCTTCATCCATGTCATTGCTAATGGCAAGATTTTCTTTTTGATGGCTGAGTAATATTCCATTGTATGTATATACCACATCTTTATCCACTCATCAGTCAGTGGACATTTGGACTGTTTCCATAATTCGACTATTATAGATAATGCTGCAATAATCCCCTATGGGTATGTATCTCTCTAAATTAGTATTTTGTATTCTTGGGGTAAATGCCCAGCAGTGCAATTGCTGGATTATAGGATGGTTCCATTTTTAAATTTTTGAGGGACCCCCATACTCATTTCCAGCATGGCTGTACCAGGTGCATTCCCACCAACGGTCTGTAAGAGGGTTCCCCTTTCTTTACAGCCTCACCAATGCCTGTTGTTTCCTGTGTTGTTGATTTGAGCCATTCTGACAGGTGTGAGGTGATAGCTCCTTGGGGTTTTGATTTGCATTTCCCTGATGATGAGTGATGTTGAGCATCTTTTCATGTGTCTTTTGGTCATCTGAATCAGGCTTTTTAAAAAATTTTTCTTTTTTCTTTACTTTTTTCACCTTGCAATCTATTTGTTGAAGAGAGCAGTTTATTGGTCTTGAGAGTGTTTTCCACAGTCTGAACTCTTCGAATGACATCTCTGTGGTGTCATTTAACATATTCCTTTATCCTCTGCGCTTCCTGTAAACTGATCATTAAATACAATAGGTAAGAGTTGGGTTGGATTCTGGGCTTATTCTCTCTGTGCTTTTATTTTTGTTTTTGTTTTTCTACAGTAATTCCTATGTGGTTCTGTATATTTTCATCACAAGATACATACTGTCTGCTTATCTATATATTAGCAACCATTAATGAATTGTCTAAATCCATTAATTCACAAGAGATTGCAAAATAGGGATATTCTGTTATTTTCTCTTTTTCACTCACTGGACGACATCTGTTAAGAGAAATCCCCCTTTGTCAGCTATTTACTTTCCTGGAGTACAGTTCATGTGGAAATGGTGAGATAAATTCTTTCCTGTTTTTTAAAAAATATTTTTATTTATTTTTGAGAGAGAGAGATAGAATACAGCAGGGGAGGGGAAGAGAAAGAGGGAGACACAGAATCTGAAGCAGGCTCCAGGCTGTGAGCTGTCAGCACAGAGCCTCACGTAGAACTTGAACTCATAAACCATGAGATCATGACCTGAGCCGAAGTTGGACGCTTAATCAACTGAGCCACCCAGGTGCCCCTGTTCTTTCCTGTTTTTTTTTAAAAGTTGGCAGCTCCAAAAAAAAAAAAAAAAGAAAAGGAAAAAAAAGTTGGCAGCTCCCTTCTCCAAAGGTAACCAAGAAGTTTCTTTCCAAGCATTTTTATAAATGAATGGATTTGGACGTACCAAATATGTTTGAATATGTTTGAATTCCTTACAGTTATTATCTTTATTGATATTCCATTGTTCCATCCTTCACCAGAGGAATCTTAAGTCCTTCTGACCTGACCCTTTGATGGCTTGCTTGCTTTCTGCTGTGACAATGTGTTCCAGAAACATCGTGCACATTTATTGCTCCGGACTCAGACTCAGCCGTTTTCCTGAGGAGCCCTGTGTCTTTTATTCACAAACAGTATTTTGAGACACGAGTCAAGGTTCAGGGAGTACTGATTGCTTTCTTCAGCTCCTTAAGACTCTGACATGTGATCATGCCCTGATTTTCCTCTCCATGCCCGTCATGGTGAACATTTGAGTTCTTTCTAGTCTTTTGCTAATACAAGTAGTGCTGCAACACATATCCTGTGCAAATGTCTTTTGGTATCTCTTGGGATTGATTGCTGGAAGTGGGATTATGAGAACAAAAGGTAAATGCATATGGCATTGGATGATACCCAACGCCCCTTCATAGGATTTGTACCGTGTTACATCTTCACCAGCAGTGACTGATGGAGCCCATTTCCCGACAGCCTTGCCAAGTATAGTCCATTGGACTGTACTTCTGGACTGTTGCCAATTTGTAAGTGACAGATAGTGTAGTTTTAATTTACATCTCTCTCATGAAGTTGATAGTTAAGTGCCACTTGCATTTCTTTTCCCCCCAGTTTTCTTGATATATAACTGACATAACATTGTACAAGTTTAAGGTATACAGTGTAATGATTTGATATATGTATATATTGCAAAATGATCATGATACGTTTAGTTAATATCATCACCTCACACAGTTACAATTTTTTTCTTGTGCTGAGAACTTTCAAGATCTACTGTCTTAGCGACTTTCAAATATTTGAACTATGGCCAGCATACTGTGCATGACATGACACCCATGCATGCATGCATGACATGACATTCACAAAACATTTATTTTATATGCATTTCTTTAACTATGAACTGCCTGATTATACTGTAGCCTATTTTTTTAAAATAAAATTGTTGGTCTTTTGTTTTTCTGTTTTCAGAACCTCTTTTATATTAATGATATGAGCTCTCTGAATTAGAATTTACATAATTTTCCCAATGGATTTGTCTTTCTGCTTTGCTTAGGGTGGTTTTTTAAAGCAAAGCAAACATTTTTATTTTTAGGTAATCAAAGTTATCAGTCTTTTCCCTGGTTTTGTCTGATTTGTCAGAGAAACAATTCTCTTGGGAAAATACATATTCTTATATGTAAATGTCTCAGAAAGGTATATTTTAATTTTAAAAATGGAGTTTTCTCATTTTTTAATAATTTTTTAAAATGTTTTATTTATTTCTGAGAGACAGACAGAGACAGAGTGAGTAGGGGAGGGTCAGAGAGAGAGGGAGACACAGAATCTGAAACAAGCTCCAGGCTCTGAGTTGGTTGTCAACATAGAGCCCGACATGGGGCTCGAACCCACGAACCATGAGATCCATGACCTGAGCTGAAGTTGGATGCTTAACCAACTGAGTCCCTCAGGCACCCCAGGAGTTTTCTCATTTTATTGTCATTGTGAAGACCTAAAGCATCCAGGGGCTAACATGGCATTCGTAGCTCTCTGTCTGAGTCAACAATGCCTGTACAGAGTTTGGTCAGGTAAGGACTAGTGACACGATGTAGGGACCATTATTTAGTGGTGATTGGGGCCATACAAATGTGTTTGTCTCATATTTATAAAACTTCTCATTTAAGTGCAGAACACCACATTGGAGGCCCATCCACAAAGCTTTGAGAGTGCCCCACTCATGCTTTCATCCATCCATCCATCCATCCATCCATCCATCCATTTGTGCTTAAAAACATTGCTTCATTGAATACCTCCTGTGTCCTGGGCCTACACGGAGCCGTTCACAATTTATTATTTTTATTTATGTTAATCTGCTTTCATTGGTATAAGAGGCATCAGCTACAGCAAAAAGGGACATCAATTAAAAATCTATGGTTAATGGTTGCCTATGTGTTAGATGTTATGTAAATGTATCTAGATGTTTTTAAGGGTATTTTTCTAGTTCACTCTCTGCTGTGACACAACATGGTTTAATGTGTGTTATCCTGCTCTGTCCTGTATCATCAGTAATTGGGTCATTCATGAACTGTAATGGCCATCCCTTGTCACTGTCATTCAGCTTACTGGTATTTTCAGCCTTTTATGGAAAATGGGAACGAATTACATGAATATTCAGTCTCATAGCAAAATACTCTTCCTCTGAGTAAGCTTGGTGTTTTAAGTATTCAAATTATGTTTCATACTTTGGAAAGTCTACACAACTTTGTGGCTTGTGTGAGAGAGTGTATGCTGAGCCTCTATAAGCTTTCAGACCTATCGCCTTAATTTTTAGCCCCGATGGAGAAAAACTGAAAAGTGAATCTTTA
Source organism: Hyaena hyaena (assembly GCF_003009895.1). NCBI lineage: Eukaryota > Metazoa > Chordata > Mammalia > Carnivora > Hyaenidae > Hyaena > Hyaena hyaena. The sequence continues at coordinate 245,965 of NW_024080951.1, read as the reverse complement.
ATCGGAAGGAGATTTTAATATTTTGAGTTTTTAAGACCCGGCATTTTGTCTTTTTCACCAACACATCTCACAATGCCCGTTGCTTAGCGTTTGGTGCCTACAGGAGACCCATGAGTGTGGCCATCAGGCGGGGCTAAAGATTGATCAGAGGATGCTGAGGCCCATCCAGCTCCAGAATGACCCACAGGCTGATGCTTGACTTCTAGGGCCTGTGCTCATTTGTTCCTCAAAGGGGACCGAGGAGACAGGCCCATGGACCAGGTGAGGAATAAAGAAAAGAGCACACAACAAGTAACCGATTACCCAGAGTGTGCCGTCAGCCAGGCTCTGCCCTCGACAGACAGCTCTGACGTTGCCCTGGGGCTTGCTAGAAGGGCCGAAGTTCAGGGGCCTGTCCCACATAGACCTGCTGAATCAAAATCTGCATTTTGACAAGATCCCTAGGTGTTCGCTGTACATGTGAAGTCTGAGAAGCGTTCTCTAGAGAACCAACTTGGGCAGTACCCAGTCCCTGCCTCAGAGAACCAGAAAAACAGACTGGCAACAGGAGGCAAGCTGGGTAATCCTCACGCATCCCAGGAATAGATGGCGGAGAATGTGAGACACAGGGTGGATAATTTGACAAGCGAGTTCACAGGAAGGGGAGCCCCTCAGGCTGGAGCTGTCAGGATCGGCCTTCTGAGGGGGTTGAAGCTCATTCCAGAGTGCTGGCTAGGATGTGAGCCGGTGGAAGGCAGAGGACATTTCTGGAGGCGAAACCATTGCCAGGGAGGGAAAGGAGACCCCAGACATATCCTGGGCTCAGGGAGTTACCAAATGTGGCCGAGGCCAAATGTGTGGCTAAGCGCTTTTCAGGGCTCTTCATGTCAGAGTAGAGAAGTAGCCCTGAAAAAAGAGAGTGTTTGGGTGGACTAGCAAATGTATTTCATTTTATAACTTTTTTAAGTTTATTTATTTCTTAGCATGAGTTGGGGGATGGTGTGGAGACAGAGAAGGAACCCCAGTCCCGCTTCCAGCACAGAGCCTGAACCATGAGATCATGACCTGAGCCGAAGTCAGACGCTTAACCAACTGAGCCACCCAGGAGCCCCTCATTTTATAATTTTAAATTAGGCCATTCTAGAGGGTCTGTTATTAGTCAGTTCATTAGTCCTTGCCCTGAGGTGGGACTCTCAACTAGAGAGTCTAGCTTGGCAGGGTGTGGCTTTGCTCAGGGAGCCCACAGACCATCACATTGGGAGCCCCTGGAGTGGCTTCTGCCCTGGAGGCCAAATGCTACCCCCAGGGCCACTCTGCAAAGCCCACCCCGCTTTAGCGGTTATGAGGCTATGGCGGGGGCTTGGGAGGGGCTATTTGGGGAACCCTCCAGTGGCCAAGACATCTCAGGTGTTCACTGTGAAGGTACTTAGCACTTCGGTACCCCTAGCCGTACCAGCGTCTGAGAACCCGCTCAGTCCCAGGTCCATGCTGATAGTGGTGTTAGTACATGATCACGCTGTCAGTCCCATGTGAAGACGAGAATCCCCCTTTTCACTCTAGCCCTGATTCTTGCGTCCCTCTCCTGACTGAACAGCTTGTGGTTTTAATTTCCACTGTCTGAGAAAAGAAGACTTAAGAAAGCCCCCTGTTTTACATTCTTGCTAACATAGGCCGGGTGCTGTGTGGATACTAGGTGTGAGGCGGCATTTTACAGGAGGTCATCACTGACAGAGACGAAACGAGGCACAGGGAAGGGCACCCGCAGTCCTCTCAGCCACGGGGAGGCCGCCAGCTCACACTCCTGCAGGTGTTTGGCATGTGGCTCACCAGCAGGGTGCAGATCAACTAAGCCCACGTTGCACGCATATTCCTGACTTGCTCTAAAGCGGTGCTCAAAGGCACAGTTGCCTGGTAGTGGCCAGTTGCTCCTGGGTTTGGTTGTTACCACTAAGCAGACTTCACGCTGACCAGTGCTTGGTTTTTAAGATGTGGCCGGCAAGCAGCCAGTGTAGGGACGGAGGCCGTGTCTCAGCGGGCTGAATAAAACCCAAGCATAGGCCTGACTTGGTCGCCACTCAGAGAGTGGGTCCGGCAGAGTGTCCTCTCCTAGCCCTGCTCTCTCCCCCTAGTCTTTCTCTCTGTGGGCCAGGCTGACACTCCATTTGAGCTGAGATGCAATGTCCTAACACCAGGAAGTGTCCACTGGCAGATACTGAGGGGTCACATGCCATTGGGATCACTGGCCATGGTACTGACTCTTCCCCATCGCCCTGATCTCAAATATTCTGTGCTAGCGACACACATTGAGTGCTATCAGGGGTCCACAATTTCAGCAGTTACTTTAAATAACAATAGTAACTTACTAGTGCCAAGTGCCATGCTGGGGGCTTTATGAACATGTCTCATGTCAGCCGACAACACCCCTGCCTTGATGAGACAGCATGGCAGAGGGCCTGGGATGAGCCCAGTGTGAGGTGTGCTCAGGCGTTGGAGCCTCTTCCCTCCTGCTCTGGCCCCCTCTGCTCTCTGGGCTGGCTCTGGGTCTGACTTCCCTCTCATGCATCCTTTCTCATCTCCAACTTCCTCTTCTCCTTTGTGGAGCCGCCCCTTCTCGCTCTGGATTCCAATTCCAAGGAATTGGCCCAACTCTCTTAGCAACTCTCCCACCAAAAAGGGAAAATCCATGGTGGGTCCTCAGGATCTGATTCTGGGGGTCTTCCCCCCATTGTCACTTTCCATCAACCTCTGCGGGGCCCCCCCTGCTATTGCAGGGAGCCAACCACCACCCCAGTGTTAGATATATTTTTAAAGTTTATTTTTATTTTTGAGAGAGACAGTATGGGGGGGGGGGTTGAGAGAGAGAGAGGAAAGTAAAAGAATCCCAAGCAGACTCCATGCCATCAGCCCCCCGATGTGGGGCTTGAACACACAATACCATGTGTGATCATGACCTGAGCCAGAACCAAGAGTCAGACACCTAATCAACTGAGCCACCCAGGCATCCCTTCCTCCACCGCACCAGTTTTTAAATCAGATGTTCTTCCTAATGTTTCCAGCCTCCTGGGTAGAAGGAAAGCCACCCAGCCATGCCCATGTAAGCACAGGGTTGTCAAGGAGCAATTCAACTGGAGAAGAAGAGAGGGTTCCAGACCAGGAAAGCAAAATGAATGAGCATCTCCCAGATACACGGAGGGTCAGCCACGGATGTGGGCACCAACGAGGGAGACTGTTCAGATGTCTCCAGACCCTGTGATAGGAGATGACTCGCCTATTTCCTCCAACGCATCCTGGTCTCAGAATGTTCCAGTTCTGATACTTTTTAACCCATTACCCTATTTCTGTTAATGTTAGCCCACCCCATCCCCAGTCCTACAGGGAAGAGATTAGAAAGACAGATAACAGCCTTCTGTGGGATCAGAAAGAACGCACATAATGGGAGCCACTCTTGGCCCCCAAACTTTCCGCATCTCTCCTTCTAGCCTTCCGGTGAACGCCGACTCAGACACTTCTTTCTGAGTGAGGGGTACAGCAGCAGCTCGACATCCTTCCCTCTGAAAATCACACCGGCCCTGAGAAGGACAAGCAAGACCCACCGCACCTTTGGAGCAAGTGAACACGTGGAAAGGAGCGACCAGAGGACACATGTGGTCAGAATCCTTCCACATGGGGGCATCTTCCTTTGCCCCCGCCGCTCTCCCGGCCAGCACTCCCCCCCCCCGCCCCCCACATCAGCAGTTGCCAAATAGTCTTTGTCAGAGAAGTCACAAACCAGCTCACCCTCCGCCAGTCCCTCCACAATGGTCCTGAGCCCCACATTACAAATTCATGTCTTGCCTTATTTCCATCGAATTTCCACAGGACCGTTTCTTCATCGAAACTTGACTTTATTCCACCCCGTCTCCCGCTCTTTGGGGTCCCAAGCACGACCCTGCCAGGGGCAGGAGAAAATAAGGGGATTTTTTTTTTTAAATCCAGTTTTATCAAGGCCTCCGGTCGGTGTGGTGTGGGTCCCTACCTGCTTTTCCAACCTCGTCTCTCAGTGTGCCTCCTGCTCACTCCGTTCCAGTCACACTGTCCCCCTCGTCTTGTGTCCCCTCTAGCTGGAACCTTCTTCAACCAGCTTTTTAAAGCCTGGTTTTTTTCTTCCTTCAGTTTCCAGCTCAGTTTTCACGTTCTCGAGGAGACCTCCCCTGACACCCACAGACCTAACACATCACCCCTCCTTCTCCTTTTACTTGCTTATTGTCACTGATTTGTAAGGCCCAGGAGGGCAGAGGCTTTATCTTGTCAGAGATTAATACAGCCAGGTGGTAGTTCAAACAGGCTTATTTTTTTTAATGTTTATTTATTTTTGAAAGAAAGAGCAGGAGGGAGGGAGGGACAGAGAGAGAGGGAGACACAGGATCTGTCAGCACAGAGCCCGACGCAGGACTCGAACCCAGAAGCAGTGAGATCAGGACCTGAGCCGAAGTCAGATGCTTAACCAACTGAGCCACCCAAGCACCCCAAATCAGGTTTTATTCAGTGATTGCTGACAGTAGCGGAAAGTGCTGAGCTCCACTCAGATTTGTGCAGAGGTGACCGAGTGATTTGAAAGGAGAAGAAGAGGTTAGGGAAGAGGACATGGTAGAGTCAAGGAAGGGGAAAATTGCAGAAAGCAGGAAGTAGGGGCATCAGTTTATACAAAATGGATCCAGGTTTTGCTAACCTCTACTTACCAAGTTAGGCTCCTACCCTCCCACAGAGGTTGGACAATGGGTGTTGACTGGAACAGAGTCAGTTCTTCTGGCAGCCTTGAGTCTTCTCATATGGGCACTGGGTCATCCCAGAGACGTAGGCTTTAGATGTTAGAAACAGTTAGTGTTTGCTCAGGTGTTTGCTGGCCAAGATTGAGGCCTGAGGGCTCAGAGGAGCCTGGCTAGAGTTTAGGTAAGAAGGGAATCTTCATCAGTCCTTACCCACCAGTACAGTGCTTGGCACCTAGGAAGTGCTCAATTAACATTATTGAATCGGTGAACAAATGAGTGATGAATAACAGGAGGGGATGTGGATAGAGGGCTGGGTGCGGAAGGGAAGGAGAAGCTCTCTCACCCATGGAGGACCCCAGGGTGGAGGGTGACAGCTTAGCAGACCCTTAGGTTATAAAATCAGGCCACACCCCTGCCGTGGCTCACGCACAGAGTCCTGCAGTCCCTGTACAGTGAGTGTCTGCAGAGATTGCTTTAGAATCTGCGTCGACCTTGACTCAATGTCATTGATTTGAGGGGAAAGAAATTTCAAAAGAACCAGCAGCAGGTTTTAATGAGAGCATGTTTGCAGCAATAACACATCTGGTGTGTTGAAAGACCAGCCAGAAAAACAGAGGCAGCTGAACAGCACCCACATTTTTTATTCTTAACAAGATCAAATAGACTTATGCCTCTGATAAGCTATACCAACTATGGTTGTAATTAACATTGAGCTGTTAGAAATCCCGGCCAGGTCTTTCCTTCACCTGTGATATACTGTAAATATAAATACAGGAAGATGCTTTGGCATATGGAAACCCCCTTGAACTCCAGGGGCATTGGGAGATGTTAGTAGTGTCAACTCTAGCAGCTGAGTGACTTCAGAGGAGAAAGAAAGGAAACATCTAGGACAGCCATCAGTAGGTATTCAGATGCATTGATTAGCTCCTTTTGCTGCTAAGTAGGAAAGTAGTTCCTGCGGAGACATTTTGTTCATTTTCATGTTGATTACCTGGATTATGTTGTGTTTCTTTTCAAAGGTGAAACTGCTCATGGGAAACTGTGTTGGATGAGAGAATAAGACATTAATGACAGTCGCTTGGAGGCGGGAAGGAGCTATGCTCTAGTATCTCAGTTGCTGTGGAGTTGATCTTTATAGGAATGGAGCAGGAACTCAGCATCCCCTGTTGAGCAAATATTTTGAAAAAACAAATGCCAGACACTCCCAACTGTTAAGCTTTTCAGAAAAAAAACAAAAACAAAAACGAGTCATAAGAGGGAACAAAAGTATTCAGTGATTTGTTCAAGAAACACATACGAATGCTAAGAGTTTGCCAAGTAGCAAAGATGGAAAGCTAAAACAGGCGTACCTCGTTTTTTTGTGCCTTGCTTTATTGCACTTTGCTGATATTGCATTTTTTGTAATAAATGGAACTTTTGTGGCAAACCTGCATCCAGCAAGTCTATAGGCACCATTTTTCGAACAGCATTTGCTCACTTCATGCCACTGTCACGTGTTGGTAATTATCACGATATTTGAATTTTTTCATTATTATATTTGTTACAGTGGTCTTATCATCAATAGTATCTAATATTATTATATTTGATATGGTGGTCAGTGATCTGAACTCACTGAGAGCTCAGATGATGGTTAGCAATTTTTTAGAAAGTATTTTTAATTAAGGTATGTACATATTTTAGACAGTACTTACTAGACTACACTTAATAAAGTGCAGTATAGCATGGATATAATGTTTATATGCACTGGGAAACCAAAACTTCATTTGACTGCCTTTATTGTGATATTCTCTTTATTGCCATGGTCTAGAACCAAACCTGGAATACCTCCAAGGTATGCGTACAATTACAGCAACTCCCACTGTACAGTATGGGGCTGGGGGAAGTAGGTCTGTGATCACATAAGTATAAGAGGCAGTGAGGAAATCAGTTTCGGTGCGTTTTTGTTTTGTGTTTTTTAAATTCTTATTGTAGGTCTTCCCAGAGGCTTTCATAAGCTAATGTGCCTTGTGGATCTTCGAGGCGGGGAGGGGGATGTAAGTTGTGCCACATTTCCCATTTCCTGTAGCCCCCACCTGAGTAGCTAGTGTTCCATGGAACACCCTTTGGGAACGACACGCGCCACCGTAGGTTCTACATACACACAGTGTTGATAGAAGCATGAAAGACAGCAGCTCTGCCTTGGAGAATCAGGAAAGCCTTCTCAGAGAACGGTGTATCCAATCCGGGTCTTCAAGTGAGGACCAAAGGGAGGGAGAAGTGGAAAGAGGGCATCTACATTGTAAAGTTGATTGTAGAAGACGGGAACGTGAGAGGTTGGGTGGAGGAGAGAGGTTGGGACACATTGGGTTTATCCTGTTGATTCTCTGCAACAGAATCACCAGGGATGCTCTTTAGGACTATAGGTACCTAGGCGTGCCTCAGCCCCCAAGATTATTTAGTTGTTCTGAGGTGGGGCTTCACCATCTATATTTTCAAATAATCCAGTGAGCAGCCAGGGTTGAGAACTCCCATCATAGATGGTGGAGAGCAGTCCAGGGGCTTAAATATAGATCCTTCCTCCATCCTTCCTTTTTCCCCCCCTGGGTACCCATTCTGGCCCAACCTTTTATCTGCATTGCAGTGGCGAAATATCTTTTATTCTTTGAGAAATAGTCGACACACATCACTGTCTAAGTTTAAGGCATACAGCATGAAGGCTTCATTTATATATACTGTGAAATGATTACCACAGTAGGTTTAGCCAATGTATCCATCTTCTCATATAGATACAATAAAAAAAAAGAAAAGAATAAAGGGAAATAATCTCCTTTTGATGAGAACTCTTAGGATTTTTTCTTTAACAACTTTACCATGTGTCATACAGCAGTGTTAGATTCAGTCTCAATGCTGCCCATTACATCCCTAGTACTTACTGATCCTCTAAGTGGAATTTTGTGCTTTTTTGACCACCTTTCTCCAGTCCCACCCACTCGCCACCATCCCTATGCTGCCTCTAGTAATAGTAACCACAAATCTGATCTCTTTTTCTATATATTTTTCTATAAGTTTTTTATAATTTTTTTTAGATTTTACATGTAAGTGAGATCATAACAGTATTTCTCTTTCTCTGTCTTATCTATTTCACCTAGCACAATGCCTTTAGGGTCCATTCATGTTGCCACAAATGGTAGAATTTCTTTGCTTTTTTATGGCTGAATAATATTCCAGCATGTATACATATGTGTGTGTATACAACATATGTGTTTGTGTGTATATGTGTGTGTGAGTGTATATGTGAATATTCCATCCATTGATGGACTAAGCAACGTATTGCTGGATTTTGCTTTTCTGTTTTTTGTTATGTTTGTTTTATCCATTCAGGCATTCTGTATCTTTTGACTGGATAATATAATCCATTTACATTTAAAGGAACTTTTGATAAGTAAGGACTTCCTATTGCCATTTTGTTAATGTTTTCTAGATGTTTTGTCATTCTGATTTTTCTTGTTTCTTCATTCTGCTGTTTTTGTGTGTGTTTCGATGTTTGATCTCAGTATGCTTTAACTCTTTTATCATGTTCTTTGGTGTAATTACTATATAATTTTCCCTTACGGTTGCCATGAGGGTTACATAAAATAGCTCAGTAGAATTTGTAAACTTTACACTTTTACTTCTCCCCCTCACATTTTGGGTTATTGCTGTTACAATTTACATGTTTTTTTTATATGGTGTAACTTAAAGCAGATTGTTGTAGAATGGTTATTTTTACTTATTTTTCTTTAACTTTTAAACTAGAGTTGTAAGTGAATTATGTACCACTGATACCATATTGCTGAATGTAACTTTGACTATTTATTTACCATTACCAGTGAGATTTACCTGCCTTTTATGTTGTTAATTAAATTAGCCTTCTTTTACTTCCACGTGAAGAAATAAGTCCTTTAAGTATTCCTTGTAAGGCAAGTCTGGTAGTAATGAACTCCTTCATCTTTTATTTGTGAAAGTCATTATCTCTCCTTTGTTACTGAAGGACAGCTTTGCCAGGTGTAGGATTCTCGGTTGACACTTTCTTTCAATATATTGAGTATGTCATCCCATTCTCTCCTGGCCTGAAGAGTTTCTGTTGAGAAATCACGCTAGGCTTATGGGGACTCTCTTGAATATAACCTCTCTCTCCTGCTACCCTTAAAACTCTTTGTCTTTGACTTTTGGCAATTTAATTATAATGTATCTCTGTGTAGCTGTGAGACCATGACCTGAGCCAAAGTCGGACACTTAACCGACTGAGCCACCCAGGCGCCCCAAGAGGATTATTCTGAAGTCTTTGTCTGACAGTGCATAGTTGTCCATTTTTGGGGGGTCAGTTATTAGAGCTTTATTAGTTTCCTTTGGTTGCACCATATTATAAAATCGTATAAAATCAGATTTTTCATGATCTTTTGATTCCTTCCATTGGGAGATGTGCATTTGAGTAATGGGACTCCTCTTCTGGCCTTTACAGGTTTGCTTCGGCACAGACAGATCTTCACTAGTCAGCTCCGTTTAGGTTTCTGAGTGTCTCTGCCAGCAATGTCCTTGAACATAGGGAGTGCTGTATGTTCTGTGTTTAGGTGAGGCCAGTGTGGGTTTGAGCTCTGAAGACAAGGATAAGGAGGTGAGCAGTGCCACTGACTGAGAACAGTTGGATAGGCCTCCTGGTTTCTTTCACTGCCCAACTGAGGCCATAGCATGGGCTCCATGCCTGCTTGGATTCTCTGGTCAGCCCTACTAAGTGGTCAGAACTGGGTCCTATATTCAGTAGAAGGTGCTATGAATTAGCCTGCAACAGGCCGGGACCCAGAGCCTGTCCATCTCATTGTTTGGGAACCTGCATCAGGCCAGAGTGTGCACTGACCTCCCTGCCCAGATGAGGACTCTGGTTTTGTTCTGCAGGTGAAGGAAACCACAGGCTGGGCTCTCTATTCAAGGGCCACTGTCTGTAGGGCTGTTGAATGGGCTTCCCAGCTTCCCATGTGCTCTGGCTAAGTTCCCCTGTCAAATACGCCGAAGGCTTCGTTCAGCAATGAGCAGGGCTATGAATTAGAGACCCTGCCCACGAAGCAGCTCTAAAGCTGGAAAAGCTCTTTCTCGCCTTAACTCAAGCTGACCTAAAGCCCAAGTTCTCTGGCCAAAGAAGGCCACTGGCTTTGATCTGCAGACTATCAGCTCTGCCCACCTGCCTCTCAGCTTGAGTGCCTATGGGCTTTATAGGAATTGTCTCCGGCCCTTCTGGTCGGATGGGGCCTGAAAACATTCTTCACGGGGCGGGGTCTCTGTCTCGGCTCACTTCTCAGGGAGGGAAGAGGAGGAGCCATTCCAGGCTATTCTTAATTTCCCAAACAGCCTTTCCAGTTGGGAGGGGCCGGGCGCTGCCCTCACTTTGGCCGTGAATAATCCCCCTTCCGGTACACAGCGCAGGAACATTCCATGCTAAGCACTGGCTTTGCGCTGGGAGGGATCAGTCCTGCCTGCCTGCCTCTTGGCTGGAGCGCGCTGAGCCACACAGCCTCCAGGACTCGTCACCAGCCCTTTGGGTCTGATGGGGCCTGGAAGACATTCTCCGCAGCAGGTGGGGCTGTGACTCAGCCGTTTGGCCCGGGCGTGGGCAAACTGAGCTCTCGCGCTGGCACAACTCATTTAAGGATCTGGATCAGGCAGACTTGTGTGGTGCCAAATTCCCTGGTCAGAGCACACCTCCCACCTGATTCTGCAGAGGAACAAAACCACTGCCGGGGATTACCACTTGGGCACTGCAGGCACGAACTTCATCTGCCAGGATCCGCGGGCTGGTTGTGGCAAGCCCTCCCCCCTCCTCCATCACAATTAGATTCCCAGTGCAGATTCACCTGTGGCCCCCATGGTACAAGGAGATCAGAGTGGTGGCTTCTGCAAAGTGACCCACAGTGCCAGCGGGGACCGGTTTTTCCCACTGGCTTCCCACTGGGGGACCCAGAGGCCCAGGGGAGACCTCTCTGCACGGGGTTGAGCTGGCCTGGGGGAGGGGCAACATGGTCAATGCATGAGGGCTTCTCTTGTCCTTCTAACAGTCTATTTTAGCTTCTGTGGTGGGGGCGGGGGGTCTTCAGTGTCACTTCCATGTCTAAGAGTCTCACAGTGGTGTCTTATTCTTGAATAATTGTTGGTTCTTCTTGTGAAGGGGATCGAAGTCAGGAACAACCTATGTCGCTGTCTTGGTGACATCGGGAATCCATTCCTCCTTCCTTAATGCCTGCCATCTGCTCCCGCACCAGTGTTTGGACAGCTGCCTCTGTACCCTGCATCCTGCAAGCCCCGGAGATCCGGCTGTAGACCAGACTCCTGTCCTCCCGGAGCTTACTCAGAGGAGAAAGACCCAAGACTAAGCAAATATGGGCACAGCTGCCGATCGAGGGAAAGAGCAGATGCTATGGAAAGGGTTGAAGCTGGGACACCTGGTTGGCTCAGTGGGTTAAGCATGTGACTTCGGCTCAGGTCATGATCTCATGGTTCGTGAGTTTGAGCCCCGCGTCGGGCTCTGTGCTGACAGCCAGCTCAGAGCCTGGAGCCTGTTTCAGATTCTGTATCTCCCTCTCTCTCTGACCCTCCCCTGTTCACTCGCTCTCTCTCAGAAATAAATGAAACATTGAAAAAAATTAAAAAAAAAAAAAAAAAGAAAAGGCTGAAGCTGACCACTCATGAGTGACCACCAGGACACCGACCTACTGGGGGGTGAGGGCCAGGGGAGGCATCCTATGATAAGTGATGCTGAGGACCAAAGAAGGAGTAGGTCCTATGTGTCAGGAAGAAAGCACGTTCCAGCCAGCAGAGAAGAAGGTGCCAAAGGAAGATGAACAGGTCTGCAGGGAGGAGGCAGGAAGGTGATGGGCAGGGACTGGATCACCCGGGCCTGGAGGGCTTACACTTTAGAAAGACTCCTCTTGGGGCACCCGGGTGGCTCAGTCGGTGAAGCATGCAACTCTTGATTTCGACTCAGGTCATGATCTCATGGTTCGTGGGTTCGAGTCCTGCTCTGGGCTCTGTGCTGACAGTGCAGAGCTGCCTGGGATTCTTTCTCCCCTTCTCTCTTCCCCTCCCCCACCCACTCTCTCTGTCTCTCTCTCTCAAAATAAATAAACTTAGGAATGTAGGGAAGGAGAGAGGGAGGGAGGACGGGATGGAGAGAGGGAGGAAGGAAGTCCTCTGGTGGCTGTGAGTGCAGAAGAGAGAGGGCAGGACTCAATGCCCAAGTGGCCAGTTAGGAAACTTTAGCCATGGTACTGGCCCGTGCACTTTGGAAAATGAATTGGAGTTCATTTAGAATAGACACAGAGGAGAGACAAGAGCATTTGAGAGAGAATCAGCAGAATTTAATGGAAAGCCACATTAGGAGGAAGAATGTTTAAGCTACACTAGACCAGATTCCCAGTCTCCTCCACTGCACACAGCCAGGTGATTAACCCCTGATGAATAACAGATGGGCCTCGCATCAGAGTCTGAGAGCCACCATAGCCCCTTAGGGTTAAAGAAGTCTAGTCAATTCACCCTTCCTCTCACGGATTTGTGCTTGGACTGGGGTGCTACAGTTGCTGAGCTGGGTGGTCTAGAATTTTATTATCATTAACGTGTCATTAAATACACCTGGTAGTGTGCTGAGGCTCGTGGTATGGTGTGACATGGCATGGTGGCTCATACCATCTCCTTCCAGTTATACCTCCTCCCAATTTCAAGTTCAGTGACAGCACATTGATAACTTGAAATCATCAGTATTTACACCAAAGCAATTGGAAAAGGCCACAAATCAGGGCTTTTCTTTTCAGAGCTGGTTTGGCGCTTCTCGGGACATATAGTACATCATCTAGATTGTTCTGTGTGTTGCCTTCAAGGATTTTGAGAAAGAAGTACACACACGATTCTTTTTTTTAATTTTTTAAAATATTTATTTATTTTTGAGAAACAGAGAGACAGAGCATGAGCAAAGGAGGGCAGAGAGAGAGAGCGAGACACAGAATCTGAAGCAGGCTCCAGGCTCCTGTCAGCCCAGAGCCCGACACGGGGCTCGAACTCACAAACCGCGAGACCGTGACCTGAGCCAAAGTCGGCCGCTTAACCAACTGAGCCACCAAGGCACACACAAGATTCTTTTTAAAACCTTTCCTTGTGTGCTTAGTTATTTAAACCTCACCCTGCGTGGCTCTGATAAATGAGTTCCCTTGGGAAGCCTTTTGCTGGGTGACAGAGAAGTTGGTAGAAGGTACGAGTCCTACTGAGTTTTACTTCCAGTTCTAGGTATCTTTGTGAAGGGGTAGGTGTTTTCATTCCAAGAAAGAAAGAAAAAATAAGGCAATTATGCTCTAGAAAATCATGCCTTGTAGGAAAAGGGAGAGTGGGTCCCTGCTTTTTTTATTATCTTCCTCATCTTGGCACTTAGGGAAAATATACAGAGAGAATATAAAGTCTTGGATGAGGGTTGGCTAGGAGAACACTTATTGGAAAACTATAGCCACCCTTGACTTACCTCTTGTATGTTCGCTTTGTGGAAATACCCTTGGTTCCCAGTGATGTAGGCATCTTGTGCTTTGCTGGGAGGCGGAGCAGACGGCACCAGCTGCCAGGCCAGTGTCTGGCAGCCTCACCCAGCCAACAAGTGAGCCGAGCATTCGGCCCCCGGGCCCGGTCGCTGCAGTGCTGTGGAGTTCTGATTAATGCAGGGTCCCACTGAATCCTCCCCACCACTCGCAAGGGGAGCCATGTCCACTCCAGAGGCAGGAACTGAAATACTTAGCATAATCATCATCTATCGTAATTTAATGGGCTATCAGAACAAATACTGCAAGAATGTCAAAGGCCAAAGGCATCCATGATATCAAGCAGGTGCATTGAACATTTGGTCTGAAAGACTCTATATAGTCACCTGTAAAACCTGGCCAGTTTCCTTTTATAACATTTTTAGCACATATTTGCTTAAGAAAAATCAGTCCAAAATAAAAACAAAAAGGGGGACAAGAGAAATAATTTTAAAAGTCACCTGCAGTGCCACCAAACACAGTAGCTATATTTCACAATATTTTTGTGAAAACCCTCACTATTTAATAATAGATACCAATAGATCTATGTGACTGTAGTTCAGAATAAACTTTTTATCATAGGTTTTAAAGAGCATAGAATTTTTTAAGTAACAGCTTTATTGAGATGGATTAACAGACCATACAATTCACCTATGGAAAGAGCTCAACTCTGTGTTTTTTAGTATATTCACAGGGCAGTCTAACGATCACCGTGATTAATTTTATTTTATTTTTGTAATGTTTTATTTATTTCTGAGAGAGAGAGACAGTGTGAGCAGGGGAGGGTCAGAGAGACAGGGAGACACAGAATCGGAAGCAGGCTCCAGGCTCTGAGCTAGCCATTAGCACGGAGCCCAACATGGGACTTGAACTCATGGACCGTGAGATCATGACCTGAGCCGAAGTCGGACGCTTAGCCAACTGAGCCACCCAGGTGCCCCACCATGATTAATTTTAAACATGTTTGTATCCCATAAAGAAACTCCATACACATAAGCAGTCACCCTCAATTCTCCCTTCCCCTCTTCCTCTACCAACCACCAGTCTACTTTCTGTATCTATGGATTTGCCCTTTCTGGACATTTCACGTAAACGGGATCGTACAAGATGGGCCCTTTTGTGTCTGGCTTCTTTTACTTAGCATACTGTTTTCAGGGTCTTCAACGTTATGGGATATAGCAGTACCTCACGCTTTTATGGTCGAATAATACTCTATTTGTTGGATATACTGTGTTGTCTGTATTCATTTATCAACTCAGTGGACATGTGTGATACTTCCACTTGGGACTATTGTGAATATGCTGCTATGAACATTCACGTACAGGTGTTTCTAGGGACATGTGTTTTTATTTCTCTTGGGTATAAACCTAGACGTAGACTTGCCGAGTCATATGGCAAGTCTGTATTTAACCTTTTGAGGAGTGGCCAGCCCGTTTTCCAGAGTGACGGTACGTGTTACAACGCCACCAGCGCTGTATCCATTTTTCTTCTCAGTTTCTCCACATCCTCTCCAACACTTGTTGCTGTCTGCCATTTTGGTTCTAGCCATTCTAGTGGGCATGAAGTGGAATCTCATTGTGATTTTGATTTGTCTGATGTCTTTGATGTTGTGTATCTTCTTGTGTGCTTATCATAAATTTCACGATTCGTGTATCTTCTTTGGAGGACTGTGTCTTCAGGCCCTTTGCTCATTTTTCTAAAGACTTTATTATTTTAGAGCAGTTTGGGTTTACAACAAAATTGGGAGGAAGGTACAGAGATTTCCTGTATACTCCCTGGCCCCAAGCATACATAGCCTTCACCACCATCAACATCACTCACCAGAATGGTATATTTTGTACCAAGGATGAACCTACATTGACACAACATAATCACCCCAAGTCCATAGTTTACCTTAGGGTCCACGTGTGGTGCTATGTGTTCTGTGGTTTGAATAAATGTATAATGACATCCATCCATCATTATATTTACTATACAGACTATGTTTGCTGCCCTAAAGATGCTCTGTGCTCTGCTTACTCACCTCTCCTCCCTTTCTCCCCACCCCTGGTAACCACGGATCCTTTAACAGTCTCCATAGTTTTGCCTTTTCCAGAATCCCATATACTTATATGTCATATCGCCTTTTCAGATCAGCTTCCTTCACTTAGTAATATGCATTTAAGGTTCCTCAGTGCTTTTCATGGCTTGATAGCCTTTTTTAGCAGTAAATAATATTCCATAATATGGACATACCACAAGTTATTTAGCTGTTCACCTCCTGAAGGACATTTTGATGGTTCTCAGCTTGGGCAGTTAGGAAGAAAGCTGCTATAAACATCCACATGCAGGTTTTTGTATGAATATAACTTTTCACTTCCTTTGGGCAAATACCAAGGAGCATGGCTGCCAGATCACGTGGACAGAGCATGTTTAATTTTGTAAGGAAACTGCCCAACTCTCTTCCAAAGTGGTTGTGCCATTTTGCATTCCCACCAGCAGTGGATGACCGTTCCCGTTGCTCCATGTTCTTTGCCAGCATCTGGTGATGTCGGTGTTCGATTTGACCGTTCTGACAGTTGTGCTGTGGTATTTCATTGTTGTTTTAATTTCCATTTCCCTGACGATATAGATGAAGACCATCTTTTCACATGTGTATCTGCCATCTATCTATCATCTCCGGCGAGGTGTTCATATGGTCTTTAGCCCATTTTAAAATCACCTTTGCTTTCCATATGGAAACCAACTTGACAACAAACTATTTAAGAAAAAGAAATAAAATAAAATCACCTTTGCCTGGTTTTTAATTGGGGCTTTGTCTTTTTTTATTATGGAGTTGTTAGAGTTCCTTCTATATTTTAGGTAGAAGTCCCTAAGCATTTATATGATCTACAGCTATTTTCTTCCATTCTGTTTCTTGTGTTTTCACTTTTACCACTTTGTGGTGAGAAACAGACGAATTTGCCGTTTTGCACATGCCTACAACCTTTGTGACAGAACTGTCTCAGAGCCGTTTCCAGGTGCCCTAACTCACCTTCTGTCTCCCGAAAGGCTCCACTTGGAGTTAGGAAGCACTGACCTCGTCTTTCATTTCTTACAATGATTGGGGGGTTTTTTTGTTCGTTTGTTTGTTTTCCTCGAGGACAACTTCCTTTCCTAAAAAACAAGGAGTCGCTTTGAAGGCACTGTAATTGTCCTGAATCTTGTCCAATGTTTAAAATTGAAGTCCAAGAAGGAGTGGCCTCTTTATTTAACCTCCTGATGAGTCTCGGAAATACAGGCAGGTCCCATCGATCTAAAATAATCTGACTTCGTAGCAGCGGCGACTGAGAGACGGACCTCATCATTTGGTCCTTGTACATTTCTGGAAGTATATTTCAGTTGCTTCTCTTTAGTGTTCCTGGCATAGCCAGGGTTTTTTTTTCTCATAATGCTCTTAGTTTTATCTTTCCTGGCCCAAACTAAGGGTGATGCACTAGGTGATTTCCAGAACTCTTTCCACCCTGCAGAGTCTATACTCTTAAACAGTGTCACCAGGCCCTCCTTTGCATGGCCACAGAGTGTCACCTAGAAGCCATACCCAAAGTCTACTAGCAAGCAGGGAGTACTGTCACCCAAATGCAGAAGAGACCCCAGGGCTGTGAATTGGCTCGGCCCATGGACTCTGAATCCCACTGTGACTTGATCACTACTATTCAGATTCATAGAGAAGTTTCCTGCAAAGTTGTATGTCTGGTTGAAAATAACCATGCTTACCTATAGCATTTCTGGGCAGGGCTATAGATAAACATTTTGCAGTGAAAGTGATTTTTTTTTTAAATTCTAGTTTATGCCAACACATAACAAATATACATATTTGTTCATCTTCAGTTAGGTCCAAGGACAGTCGATCCCCTTGTGGTTTTTTTTCTCTGGTGTCATTAATGAATCAAATAATGCTTCAGGGGCCATGGATGATGTGAGCCTTAAAGTCTGCAAATATCACTGCTGGAAACATATTTTCAAGCTACAGTTATCCTTCGTGTCTCAGATATTTTAGGTTGTTACTGATCCCAAATTAGAATTCTGCTATCAATAGAGCATTTGATGCTGGCTCACTTTAAATAAGCAGTCAAGGTTAAAACAAAGATCGATGGGCTTGTCTTGTGAGTATTTCCCATAAGCTAGGCTCCACACAGAGCTGCCCCCATGATCGGTCCCCTCTGCGGTGAGCAGGGAGCCCGAGCCTTGAGTGGATTGTACATGCGTGACGAGTTTCTTTTGATGGCATGTTTTTTTGTCTTCTGTTTTCATTTTGGTAACTTTGCAGAAAGGGTGGGCTTGGAGTGGGGAGTAAGGTATAGAGAGGGACCGAGTTTCAGGCAGTAGCAAGAGAAGAAAACTGAGAGATGGGGGTGAGATTGAGTTGTGTCACGTTTTGTTCATCTGAGTCTTCAGGAAGTGGCAAGAACGTATCAGACCAAATAAATACCTGCCAAGAAGTATTATATTTTATTAATACAGCATACAGAATGGGTACACAAAAATCCAGTGGTAAAAACTATGCCTAATCATTTCTAGCCAGTGCCCTGCCGTGAAGCTGGTAGCTGTAGTTGATGATTAAGACAGATACTGACACAGTAGCAGTTTCACTCACATACACCCAGGGGCAAGATCTAAGACTACACATGAGCAGGAGTGAAGAGATGAAGGAAAGGATCAGACAAGAGTTCACTGAGGTTGGAGCAAAGACAGAAGCATTCTGAGGAAGCGGTCAGAAGGGGAGGCACCTGGTCTTCGCCAAGGCAATAGGGCATCCCTTCCCCCGACCCAGGTAGGAGGGCCGCCAAGGACTCTACCAACTCAAAGCTGTGGGTGGCCCTCCCTTCACTCTTGCAGGAAAAAGCCAACACCGCTCTTCACTCTCCCTTCTCTTTGTCTCATTACTCGCACCTTCTGAAAATTTGCACAGCACGGATATAAAAAGGCTGTGAGAAACAAAACATTCAGAATGTGGAAAAAAATGGAACTGTATGTTCCTTTTGATGTTGGAATGGACACTTCTAGACAGAGAGAGGAACAATGGCTTTGAAAGCATGGATCTGACAGAGTTTTATATAAGAACAGAAACTATCTAAATATTTGTTTAAGTAGGCTCCACGCCCAGAGTAGAGCCCAGTGCGAGGCTTGAACTCTCAGCCCTGTCATTAAGACCTGAGCTGAGGTCAGAAGCCGGTCGCTTAACCATCTGAGCCCCCTACTTGCCCTAGAAATTGTCTACTCATTTTAAAGGATTTATTTTATTTTATTTTATTCATTTAACAGTTGCAGCATTATTTTATACACTCCTGTACAGGAAGGCTTTTCCTGTTTTGTTAGTATTTGTGTCTTTTTACAAGAGACGCACCCTTTAAACTCGTCTCAGGCATCGATATTGGTCTCAACCCCATCTGCTATGGAACTGAACTTCTAAACTTAGATAAACTTCTCTTTTAGAGAATTCTCAAGGAGAAAGTAAACGAATCACTATTCTTGTGGTAGTTAGGGGGAAAAAAACAAAAAAATGGTAGCCTATTTAATTTTTTTTCAAATATATGTTATTTATACGTACGTGTGTGTATATATACATATATATATATATGAATGTATGGCCTGCATATAAAACAAATATGTGATATATGTAAAAATCTATTGGACATAAGTGCACACCTTGTTTTTTCTCCTTAACATTTCCCTTGTGTTATTGGATAAACTTGTTTTATCAGCTACAATATACCCTTTTGTGTAAATACACCAAACTTTATTTCCCATTTCCCTGTTAGTGAACCTTTATATTATTTCTACTTTTTTACTTACTCATATTAAAACTTAGATGGAGGAGAGCCTGGATGACTCAGTCGGTTGAGTGTCCAACTCTTGGTTTCGGCTCAGGTCATGATCTCAAAGCTTCATGAGTTCAAGCCCCACATTGAGCTCTGCACTGACAGCACGGAGCCTGCTTGGGAATCTTCCTCTCTCTCTCTCTGCCTCTTCCCCATCCATGTTGTCTCTATCTCTCTCAAATAAATAAACTTAAAAAAAAAAAAAAAACCTTGATGGACATCTTTGTCCATGAATCTATGTTCACATCAGATTACTTCTTGGGAAATTCCTTAAAATGGAAATACTGGGTAATAAGCCATAAACATTCGTATTTTTAAAGGAATTTTGATATACTTTGCCAACCTTCAGGATGGGCGTTCATGTGACATTTCCAAAGATCATTATCTTAAAATCAAAATGGGGATTCACCAAAAAATTCCAAGAACAGATTTTGACTAGAAAATTTCAGAAGGCTCCCAGCAAGCTGGAAAATGATACAGTGTTGATGTGCTGGGGCAAACCCAGACAAGCCTGGTTGTCTCATCAGCAAGTGCCCTAGGCTGGTCACTCAGTGTCACACAGCCTCAGACGCTCCCCGGGGGCACCAACAAGCCCATCTTTGTCCAAGTAAAAGGGAGCCAGTGTTAGAAGGTAGTTTTGCAAGTCACAAGATTCCATACATTTAATCCTCCAAACCTGACCAAGAGCTCTAGAGAATTCTTGAGACTTGTCCCCTTGCCGGTCATTTTGGGAAAAGGCAGGACTAACTGCCTCAGTCAGGAGCAAGGTCTCCAGACTTCTGGCTTCTTGCTTTGGTCCAAAATTTGCGGGACCTTCTCCTTCAGCCCTAAAGCAAAAAAACAGCCTTTGCCTTAAGCACAATTTTTGTTTGCTTTGGGGGGAAAAATGAGATGTATTCCTCATATCTGATTAAATCATGGAACATCTCTCTCCACGTCCTGCCCCTACTTCCGCTGAAGAATACAGTTTGTTGCAGGTTCAGATGTCTACCAGTGCCTACGCACGCCCAACGTAGGGCAACTAAGATCTTGCACAAAACAAGGGAGGAGCAAAGGGCAATTCTCAAGGCTTATTTTGGGGAAGACATGATTATTTCTTGGGAGTATTTTATATTTTTTGGCCAGGGGAGTCATTTGGTAGCCCCTGACGTGCCAAAATGTTTCCTCTCTCCCAGTGAGTTCACAGTGTTATGGGGATTTGGTCAGCCACTGTCTGAGCTCCCTGCATGTCGCACATGAATGTCATTGGCCAGAACTCAGCTTCATTGTCGCTGAGCAGGAAGCACACCCTTGGGTACATGGAATCAGCACTTAGTTGAAGGCTTTCAGTGAAGTGATGGCTGAGAGTGAGTCTGGGGGCAGCTGACAGCAGGTTTGTTGCAGTCACACGCTGACCCCGCCCTCTCCTAGAATGTGGCCTTGCTGGCCTCCACCAGGGTCCCATCTTTCTCTGAATCCAGCCCGAGGTGGCAGAAAATAGCCAGAAACCAGGGGCAGCACCTGGGGGCTTCTAATGCCAGCAGTTTGGCCAAGAACCAAACCCACTGCTGTAAGCATTGTTGGTTGGTCTGTTCTTCGGGGTAGGGGAGCAGAGGACACCATTATGCAGAGGACAGTCCCCCCTTGGGGACAAAATGAGCCTGAACCAGGACTTCAGGGAACCAAGTCTAGCAGGGAGGAGGCTTTTCGTTACTGGGATGCCAGGGAGCTTCCCCTTTCTGGTCGGGTCTGCAGAAGACACTTCCCAGGAGTTTCTACTTTGCCAGGCTGATACTCTATTAAACCCCTGCACCTTGGAGGTTTCCGGTGATTTGAGAGTATATGGAGGGTCAGTGCCAGGCCACGCATCAGAAGGGCCCAGCTGTTTCCTGGGTCTGTCCTAACTGGGGAATGAAGGATGATAGCCAGGTCCTCAAGAGAAGAAGGAAGCCATGGGAATCAGGGCCCGTGTGAAGAATGGGGTACCCAGAGGTTGCCCACACACGAAGGGGGTTTGTGCTGCGTGGGGCTCCCTTAGCCAAGGGGCAGGACTTTCCTGATCCCCCGAAGGGGCTGTTTCCAGGACTAGTTCAGGAGGCTGATCCTAACAGTACCTGCCCCTGCCCACCTGCGATTCTGCTTCTCTGGATTCAGCTCTTCGTTTACCTACGGCACTGGTACATCCCTGCTTCTTCCTGTCCTAATGATTTTCCATTCATTCATTAATTCATTCATTTATTCACCAGTGCTTATTGAGGCGCAGTTCATGGACAAGGTCCCTCGCTTCCAGTGCTTATGGCCAGCAGGAAGCTAAGGCAGGTGTACAGAAATCTCTAGGGCAGGGCAGAGGTGATCACTGCCTTCAGAGAAGTGCAGAGAGCCAGGTGACTTAGAGGAGGTCTCGATCCCAGGGATCAGGACTCCGGAAACTCTATCTGCCCAACTTGGAGCCTCCTCTGTCCTTGGTGAACATGACCCTTGCCTACTGATCCTGGCCTGCTCTGTGCTCAGGAACTAAAGAATAGAGCAGGCGCCTTCCCAAACCCATACGTCTTTCTCATTTTCAAGTCGGTCTGATGGCCAATCCCCTTGATTCACCCTTGGAAACGAACACCAGCCAAGGGAGTGCACCTCTGGCCTTGACGAGGATCCGATGTAGGTCAGTATTCTAGTTCCTGCTCTACAGAGGAAGAAGAGCCAGAGGAATCAGACAGGAGTCCAGCTGTGGTCGATGAATCATCCGGAACACAGCAAGCAGCTATTTCTGAACTAAATGGCATCAGATCTCCCTCCTCACCTTGAGTCCAGTGTCCTGGCCTCCAGGCACTTCCTCTGAGATGAAGCCAGTGAGGGGCAGAGAGCCATGAGCAGGAAGGAGATGGCCAGGCATGGTTGTTTTTGTCACTGTTGCTCCTGTGCAGGCACAGAGGGATAGTCTGGGAGGTGGCGGAAGCCGACAGTTCTAGAAAACTCCAGAATTCTGGGTCCTGTGAATATGCTCCTTGTTTGCTTCCTTCCTCCCTTCCCTTCCTTCGAAACTTCCTGTTTTGAGCACCTATCTCATAAGCCGTATATGGTGCTTGGTACAAACCAGAGATGGCCCTTCCCCATGAAAGAACTTAGTGGGAGACTAAAGATAATGACCGATGCGTTCTGAGTGCTGCTCTTTACCGGGAACTCTTACATGAACTTCACGTGTATTCCTTTTCCCGATCTTCAGAGCAACACTTTAAGGTATCTACTGTTGTTATCGCCATCTTAAGGATGAAGTGTCGTGTGTGGAGAGATTAAACGACATGCCCAGGTGAAACCATAGATAAGAAGTGCCCCCTTTCCAGTGTCGGAAGGAATTCATGGAATTTGGCATGTTCATTTCCCAAAGTAGAAGAGGATGATCACCTCTTCAGTATCTTCTGGGGACCAGACGTGGTGTACTTGCTCTATGCTCATGGTCTGTGTTGGCACCTAGGTAGGTCTCCGAGGTCCCAGGAAAGGGAGCCCCCCACCAGCCTACCCCCAGGTGTCCTTTCTGGCCTTTCTGCTCTTCCAGGGACGCTTCTCAGCTCCCATGATGCCACCACGCCATGGCCTGGTCTTGCAGAGGGCCACCCTGTGATGTCTTCCACTGGACAAAGGAGATGTTCCTGACGAGGATCCACAAAGAAAGTGACCAAACATCCCGTTCCCATCTCTGTGTGTCTCTTTTTGTTCATCATGATCCTGACTCTGGGCTCAGAATGGCCACAAAGCTAGCTATTGTCCAGTCACTGTGGGACAGTCATGGATGCTTGGAAGGGGTGTGTCTGCAAATGCAATCTTGACATTACTCTCCAGCAAAAGAGGACGAACCCTAGTGGGACCTTAATGAGTTCTCACTTTATCCTGTTGATGCACATTGCTGGAGAAGGGGCATGGGAGGATGGGAAGGGCCCCCAATGATCTGTCTATTGGTTCTTGTTTTCCTGAACTTGCACTTGGAGTTACTGAAAAAAGTTATCAATTCTTCCTGCCAGATCAGGGGAATGAGCTGCCCAATGCATGGAGTTAATTTCTTTCAATCTTTAACCTTCTCTCCTGTTGGAAATGCCAATGCATGAGCTCCACTTTGAAAGCTTCTAATGCTGCAGACTGATTTATTTGGGTAAAAACTCCATTTCTGGTTCTTGGAGCTACTTTAAGTGATTATTTTTAAACATGGGTAACCACAAAAGTAATTTGTTATTCTCACTGTTTAATACTACAAAGGACTATGAAGCAGTGTTAATATTT
The DNA here is from genome assembly GCF_003009895.1 of Hyaena hyaena. Lineage (NCBI taxonomy): Eukaryota > Metazoa > Chordata > Mammalia > Carnivora > Hyaenidae > Hyaena > Hyaena hyaena. Next base: position 222,589 of record NW_024080951.1, on the reverse strand, counting down.
CAGAGCAAATTAATTGAAGCGGTCTATTTTCTGACTATTGAAAACCTTTGCTGGATTTAAAGTTTTTTATTATTTATTTTAAAGAGATTAAGTAAAGCTCTCTACTTAAAAATAATATCATTTTAATAGTATTTTTCAAACCATATGCATTATGACCCATGAGTGGATTGTACTAAAATGAACTTAACTTGATCACAATCAGCATTTTTTTGGCAATGAACAAAATAAATGGAACAGAATAGAAATAGAAATAGAATAGAATAGAATAGAATGAATAGACATATTTATACATGGTAAGAGTAGTATTTTATTAAATATTCAGATCAGTTATATATGTTTGTATATATGTATATTTATCAAGTGTTAAGTTGGTAGATGGTTGACAAACAGTAAAATTCATCCTTTTCAGTGTAAAATTCTATGAATTTTAATAAGTGTACATTGATTTCTGACTATGTCAAAAAAGTGAGAAAAACATTTAAAGGGAAAGTCTACTAACTGAGATATTCATGAAGGATAAGGTTCCTTTTTTTAATGTTTCTTATTTATTTTTGAGAGAGAGATAGAGACAGCATGAGCAGGGGAGGGTTAGAGAGAAAGGGAGTCACAGAATCTGAAGACAGGCTCCAAGCTCTGAGCTAGCTGTCAGCACAGAGCCCAACGCGGGGCTCGAACCCACGAACCGTGAGATCATGATCTGAGCTGAAGTTGGACACTTAACTGACTGAGCCTCCCAGATGCCCCAAGATAAGATTCTTTTAAGATCTTTGGAGGCAGTGACAACTATCTTTTCTTGGAAGATAAGTTCGTACACCTCAAATTTTAAAGCCAAGTGGGACCTTGGAGATTGTTCAGTTCATGGTTTTTAAAAGTTTCTTTTTACAGTGACAACTATTTTATAAACTGCGTCTAACATGGACATAGAAAAGTAGAGTCGACCTGCAGAGAGACCAGGAAAAACAGTCTGAAAACTACCAATGGGGTCTAACTGTCGTGTGCCCAAGTTAGAAAACTGAGGTCAGAATAGGCTGAGTGACCCCTCGAGGTTGGCCGCTCTTATTGGCAGAGCTGGTGCTCAAACTTGAGCTTTGCTGCCTGTTAGTCAGGGCATTTTCCATGTCTCTTCAGCTCAAGAGAGTCCTAAGTGTTAGTTAACCCCACCAAGGAGATCGCATGCTTATTTGGAATAGTGCGGTGGGTCTATAGATACGTACCAGTACAAAGATTGAAATGGCCAGTGACCACCATGAACGGCAAAAGTAGGAATCAGTCCAGGAAGACCAGACTAGATTTTTGGGGCAACACAAGTTATTTAGGGAGGCCGGAGCCTGAATATAGAGAGAGACCTGGGAGCCCTGTACCAGAAAGAAAAGTGGTAAGCCTCCAGAACTTGACAATCAGCCAAGTCCTTAGAACTACACACTTCCTTGATGATTCATCCCAAGGTCACCCGCCCGTCTCTTCCTAAAGGGCCGTGGCTAGATCCCTACATAGGGTTGCAATTTAAATATAGACTATTGAGTGTACAAGGAACTGGCTGATTTGTCTTCTTTCTTACCTGGGACTCCTCTTTTACTTCCTTACTCTGATTTGCGAGTGGGAAGTGGGGGTTAAGCAGGGAGGCTGTTGTGGGAAGGCCAGGGAGTATAAAACTCATACCCATGGTATGTAAGTTCTGCGTAATAGACTCATTATTCCCTGTATCTGCTCAATGAATTTAATTCATTGTTTGGACCATCATATTAAGAACACAAATCCCACTGACTCTTTATGAGCCTACTGTACAAGAATGCCACACATTGCCATTAAATATCCCACCTTGCCAACTGCAGCGATGAAAAGAGAAAACCAGAGAGTGGGGTTAGTGACAAAGAACATTCTTCTGTTATAGCAGACGCCTTGTCATGTAAAGCTGAGGGAGATACTGGGTTTGGTGAGCAAACCATTGACCATACCTTTTTAGAAGAAGACATTTATGAATATGATCTTGAAAAAGTCACACTCCAGTCCCTCTTTCAGATAAATTCCTCTAAGGTTAAAAGTAAGGCAGGTAGATACCCAATGACATCATTCAGTTATTAGCTCACACCAATATCCTCCAAAGAGGAATAGGGTCAAATGAGCCCACCTCTTGCCTAGATATTATATATACAGGGTTGTTTCCATTGATACTTCGAGGACCATGTCTGTCTTTACAAAAAGAATTATTAGCACCCTTTTTCATGTAATTTGAGATTTGGGTTTTTAAGTGGGGAGCTTGTGTGATTTTTAGGTATCCCTGAGTTAGGTCATGGTAGTCTCACTTTAGCATAGGGTTTTAAATTGTTGGAATTTTCAAAATATTAGTGTGTGCTCATATACCAGCACACAGTTAATGTTCTAGAATAATCTTATGTATATGAGTTTGTAAATATGCAGCGTCACCATGCTTACTCCCCCCCAGAAAAGTGTGCAATCAGGATTCTCAGCTCTCACATGGTCAAGCCACAGGAACTCCTTTTTTAAAAAAAGAGTAGAGGAAATATTTGCAAGAGTGGTAAGATTTTTTTTTTTTTTTTGGTACAAAGTGCAAGCGAATAGAGTTGAGTATAGAAAATGAGAAACAGCACTCGGTTCTTAAAAATCAGGGGAGGAATTTGATGAGAGCTGGTACTGCCTCTTTGATAAGCAGAAATCAATAGACACGAGGAGGTGATGACTTCTCAGGTATCAGAAGGTCCTGCAGTGTCCTGTGGGAGGTGGGGGGAGGGGAGAACGTTTAGGCATCACTACTGAATGAGTTAAGTTAACAACAGGGATTTTTAACAACACTTAATGATCTGGGTGCCTGAGTGTCTCAGTCGGTGAAGCTTCCAACTTCGACTCAGGTCATGATCTCGCAGTTTGTGAGTTCGAGCCCTGCATTGGGCTAGCTGCTATCAGCTCAGTGCGCCCTTTGGATCCTGTGTCCCCCTTTCTCTCTGCCCTTCCCCCACTTGCTCTCTCCAAAATAAATCAAAATTTTAAAAAACCACAGTACTTGATCATCTGTTTAACTTGTGTATGACATTGCAATAAATAGAAAGACACATTTTAAAAAAAACAGACAACTATTTATTGAGCACTTTCATTGTGAGCTGCCCAATAGAATGAGTGTGGATGGGCTAATTTTAAGTGCCAGGGGTAGTTGCTTTAGCACCAAATAAAGCTAAACATTGAAGTGCTAGGGGAGACCCAGACTCCAGTATGTTCAAGAGCATGATGAAATCTAGTGAAACCCACAGACAAGCAAAAGGAAATGGATTATGGGTCCCTTGATTAGTATCTCCTACCTGAACTGGAATAGTTAAGTGGACTTTCTGCATTTTACATCTCTAGCAGAATAGTACAGAACATTTTTCTGAGTACAATAGTAATTTGTTCAGACTGGAATGTGAATCCCGGCTTGGCCAGTTTACTCACTCTATGACCCGGGACATTTTACATAACCTCTTTTAGCCTCAGTTTCCCCATCTATAAGGCAAGGCAACAACAATCTCACAGGGCTTTTTTAAGTAAATAATGAAACAATTTCTGTAAAACAAACTAACTTGGTATTTGATACCTAGTAAGTCCTCAAAAAACAAGTATTTATTATGTGATATTTGTTTTAGTTGCTGTATATAATGTTGATTGAGGAACTTGGTGAAACAACCCATAAGAATATTATATTGCATATTAAATAGGCCCTCGTTATATAAGATGAAATGCTTTTGCTTTAGGCCTATTTATGCTTCATTTTCACAGAGAAGGGAATGAATAGCTTATTGACTTAGGGCATCATCTAGATCGAAGGGGACTTGGGACAAGTTCTTATATGTAAGAGGCATATATAATGTAGAGGCTACCACTAGAGGGCTCTGCAGAGACCTGAAAATCCTTTTCCTTGGCTATAGTGATGGGAGCGATCTTAAGAAGCCATGGCCTTTCGCGGAGCCAGGGCCATTCTGTCGTGGTGGCTGTCCAAGAGGACAAGTAATAACAAATCCCTACAACGCAACCTGTACAAACCACTTCTTCCAGGGACCTGAGGGTTTGTGCGTGCATGTCACCAGAAACAGCTGTTAGGTACCAGGCTAGGGAAACCCCATCGCTCCGAGGTCCCCCTCTGCCTCTCGCCATGCCACTGAGTCAGCCTCATGGGGATCAAGAATGACCTTGCACCGTAGAGTATCAACTTTGAGACAGGAAACCAAGCAGAGTGGGAGGTCCTCAGACTCTGGGGAAGGACTTAAAGACAACAAAACCCACCTTGAATGACGGCTGAATCTTCCTCTGCCCAGGGGAGGCGGAGACCCCCCCTGACTGGTGCCTGGGCGTGTGTGAGCGAGATGCCCATTAGGTCTCACGGAGTTCTTGGGCTGCCCCAGCCCTGTGCATCCTACCTGCAGGGTGATGGCTCCTCTAATGATGCATTATCATTGGATAAACGCCCCGGGGACTCGGTGGTCACTTAAGGACCAGCCCAGCCAGTGATGCAATAGGGATGTCATTGCTTTTTAACACGCATCATTGGCCAGTAGCTTGCAGCTGGGTCTGAGTGGAACAGTGAGACCAGTGTCTGCACAGGCCAGTGCCAGACCAGCTACAGTAGCATGAACCTGGGAGCTGGGCAGAAAGGAAGTTTCTCCACTTCCCAGGGAGTTGGGGCTCGCTGGACCTGGGAGATGGGACAGGAACGGAAATCTCAAGCCTTCCTCTTCTTGTTGCTGCTTTGCTCCATGGACTTTGCCTCTTCCTCCCCGCCCCCCCCCCAAAACTGTTGTCCCCCGAGGCCAGACAAGATAATGTGCCCATAGACTCTTTCAAAGAAGTTCACACAGGCCCTTGGGAAGCTTTGCTTTTTTCCTGACTTCTTTCGGTAAACCACAGCTCAAGACTCTGTGCAGGGAAGTCAGCTCTCAATTCAAAGTCAGACGCCTCGCTTTTTAAACTCTGAGGCTAAGTTCTCCGGTGTCCCCTCCCGTGAGCTGGTGATGGCAAAGGGCCGACCTGGGAGCTGATGGCCAGCCCTGCTGGAGGCCACTGCCTGGCCAGGGCTGGGAGGGAGGGCCCCGGGCTGCTGCGGGGCCGGGCGTCCCGGGGCGGGGGGCGGAGCAGGTGAGCCCGCGGGGTGGGAGTGGGGAGCGCACTTGTACGTGACGTTGGAGTTTGCAGCAGCCTCCAGGCGGGAGGCTGTGGGCGCGTGTGTGGAGTGGCTGCGCGGCCGGGGAAGATGTGCTCGGAGGGGCGGCCGCCGCAGTGAGCCGCACGGCTACAGGAGCCCCGCCGGCAGCCTCCGGGGCAGGGCGTGAGCGGCCAGCCGCTCGCGCTCCTCCGCGGCGGAGGCCACCGGGACCGGACCCGAGAGGCGCGCCCCGGCCGGCCCCAGGATGTAGGCGATCAGCGGAGGCGCTCCTGCAGGCGGACGGCTCATCATGAAGAAGCACTCGGCCCGGGTGGCCCCGCTCAGCGCCTGCAACAGTCCGGTCCTTACCCTCACCAAAGTGGAAGGTAACGGCTCCCTCCCGGGGCGGCGGGGGCTGGCGCGAGGTCGCTGCACCCCCGCGGGGGGCCGCCACCCTGCTGGGGCTGCCTGGTCGCGGGTGCTGCCGCGCACCCCGGGAAGCGTCGCCCGCAGTGCAGCCCCATGCCCGATGCCTGCAGGGGGTGGCAGCTCGGTAGGTAGCGCCAAGGCAGGGCTGAGCTGCTGTCGGGGAGGGGGGGGTGATCTGCGGGGGGGGTGTGCCCCCCTGCGGCCAGAACACAGGGCTGGCGCCTCCCTGTGTGGCCCCCAGCACATCTGGCGACAGGAGCGGGCAGTGGTGGCCTGAGCTCCTGCCTGTCCTGTCCTGAGGCACCTGCCAGCTGAGGCTGAGGAGGGAGGGGTCTCGCAGACACTAACCAGTGCTCTCCTGTACACACACCCCCACCACATTGCACACACAGGCGCACACACCCACAGTTGAATCCCCTGGGTTTGGAGCATCCCCTCTGCCCCCACCCCCACCCCAGGCAGCCCAGAGATATTGCTCAGCTGGTGAGGAAGGAGATATGCATATGCGGCAGCCCCAGATCAGCTCTCCTACCCCCAAGCCTCCCAGCCCCCAAGGAGTGTGCGTCCCCAGCTTCCCCAGAATGGGTGGAATGGGCGGGCAAGCAGGTGAGAGAGAAGCCCGCACCAGCCTGTACACAGGTCCTTTCCCCAACTCCAGGGACACACAGACATTTACACACAGCTGTTGTCCTGCTGGAGTAAAGGGGACCTTCCTTTCTGATGGGGCGGGGATGGGGGGTGCAGAGAGAGACCAGTCCTTAACTGCTTCTAACAGGAGGTGGAAGGCCTGAGTCTTCCTAGAGCTGGCCAAGTTGGCCAGGTGAGGGCAGGGAGGGAGCCGCCGGCCAGCGGGGAGAGGAAAGCAGACACTTCTGGGTTCCAGGCCTTCACTTCTCCCGAGCTAACAGAGCCCAGAGCAGCCAGTGTGTAAGAGAGCCCAGCTTCTGCCTTGTCCTTGGGACTGCAGCCTGGAGCCCAGACCTCTGTCTGATGGCTTCCAAGGACCAGTATCGCCTCACAAGTTCTTGCGTGTTTCAGTGAGGCAGAACCGGTAAGAACAAGATGGAAGCTTAGCAAGGCAGCTGTGTACTCCGCACGCAGCCCATCCGCTGAGGTCCGCCAGGAGCCTTCCTGGTACCATTACCCCCATCCCACAGCTGAGGACTGTGAGACCCTGAAAGGCGGATTGACTTGTCCAAGACCCATGGCTAAACAGTGGTGAGACAGGAATGGAATCTTGGGCCCTCTGATCCCAAACCTATGCTTTTCAGGACACGATTTTTCAACAACTTGCAACTCTTTACCTTTTTCATCATCTTCTGTCTAAAGAAGGTTGATGTTTTTTCCCCGCTTTGTGTAGCTGTCTCTGCCCCTCCCCCATCCCGATCTTAGGAGTGACTTGGCATCTGTCATCTGCACCTGAATTCAGTGCATGTGCCAACTTTCCCAAGGGGTTCTGCCTTCACGGGAACACTGCCCGGGCATACGTGCAAGATGGGGAGGGGAAGGACTGGAGGATATGTATGTCCTGTAGGGAAGCTGGAAGTGTCTGCCCACTCCTGGGTCCTAGGGGGGGGTCCCCCCACCTCCACCTTCTAAGGACAGCAGGCTGTTGCTGCGTTCCAGCAGGAGAGTGTCCGCCTCACTGCCCCCAGCAATCCCCAGCCCATCATGCAAGTCAGGTCTGAGCTGCTCTCCGAGTCAGGCTGAACGTGGATGGTGAGGCCACCCAGGCTGGGTGCCGTGACCCCACAGGGGCTAAAGGAGGCAGCGAGGGACATGCCAGAGGGACATCCCAGGTTCACCTTCAGGGAATAAAAATGGGGATTCCCCAGTTCCCTTCGGTTTAACTGTCAGGTGAGCATCGAGCTTCCTGTCCGCACTGATGACCTTAGCAAGCCGTGGACTTGGGTTTTTCACCAACGTGTGCCCGCCCATACACATCTGTAGATAGCGGAAAGCGTATGTAGCTGAGAATTGGAGAGATCAGGGATCAAGACTCTGCTCTTCTCCCCCCCTCCCCCCACCAACTTGTGTAAATCATGAGCATTGAGCCTCAGTTTCCTTGTTTTGAGCCCCAGTAAAACAGAAGTAACAACCCACCTCAGCTGGCTTTGGGGACGCAGTGAGGCAGGATGGGTGGTAACACGTAGCGCACATTAGGCGCACAGTAGATACTTAATAAATATCTGGCACTCCTCCAGTCACAGACTGTCTTGCACCTTCAGCAGACCTTCTTGTTCTCAAAGAGTGCGTGTGTGGTGACGGTATCTAGAAGCATCCGCAGAGTTCCAAGGATCCTAGAAAGCCCCCGATTCCCTTTTGCAGAGGACACCTACACGTAGGTCAGCAGAAGTCTGCAGGCCGGGGCCTGCTAAAACCTGCCGTTGGTATCTCTGGGACTCCATGTAGCACTTTCTCTCTGCCTGTTTTTTCTTTTCTTTTTTAGCCTGGTGTTTTTGTTCAGTTTGGCTCTAGGTCTATTTTTTGAAACCATTTGCATCTCGTGTGCTTGCTTTGGAAGTGCTGAATCATTTTGTTTTGCCTTGGATGCACAGGGCAGGGTGGTCCCCATCCTGAGGCTGTGTTTCTGTGTGGATGGCAGACGGGCTATAGTGACGGAATGCAGCCAGCAAGGAATATTTATTGGGTTGTGGAGCGTGTCTTCTATGGGGAGGCAAGAAGGCACCAGCGTGCAGTACACAGAAAACCAAAATAGAAAACGCTGTGCTGGGCTGAACTGGAACACAGAAAAACGGACACGCGGACTTCATTTACTCAACAGATACCTCATCCAACCCTACTGTGCATCCTTTGTCTAGTTAGTGAGGCCCTAGAAATGCAAAGATGAACAACACTAGCTTCGTTCCCATAAGGAAGTTTTCAGTCTAGTGCAAAAGAGGCATGCAGATTGATATATTATCTAGGGTAAGATAGTAAGTTCTGGTACAGAGCTAAGAACATAGTGTCACAGGGACACTGATAATTGAGGAAACTAAGGAGGCCCTCCGGAGGAGGAGACCTTCTTGAGGAGACCTTCCTTTCAGGAGGAAGAGGCCTGTCTGGGGAGGAAGCCTGTCTGAGGAGGAGGCCTGTCTGAGGAAGAGGCTTCTCTGAGGGGGAAGCCTCTCTGAGGAGGAAGCCTCTCTGAGGAGGAACCTGTCCCAGGAGGAGGCCTCTCTGAGGGGGAAGCTTCTCTGAGGAAGAAGGCTCTCTGAGGAGGAGGCTTCTTTGAGGAGGAAGGCTCTCTGAGGAGGAAGGCTGTCTGAGGAGGAGGCCTCTCTGAGGAGGAGGCTTCTCTGAGGAGGAGGCCTCTCTGAGGAGGAAGCCTTCTGAGGTAGAGGTGTTGTAACTGAAGTGAGAAAACTTGTCAGGCACAGAAGGGAAGGCTGTTTCAGGCAGAAGGAATGGTGTGTGCACAGCCTTGGCCAGGAAGCAAGAGAAGGGGAGAGCATCTGGGCCCCAGAGAGGGGTTGAGGTTGGAAAAGTGGTTTCCAGCCAGGTTGGTAGCATCTGTCCCATGTGACAGCATATCTTGTTCTCGTATCCTTTTCCTCACTTTCCCATCAGACGCAGACCCTGAGCATCGATCAGCAGCACATCTCTGTAGTAGAGGAGTATTTACGGGGATCGTCTATGTTCACAACCGGCTTATTCACGTTCAATACAAGCACATTCGGTATGAATTGGTAGTTGAGAACAATAACAACAGGTTTTCCCAAGAGGCTGACAGTATGTAGTATTCTGGAAAGAGTGAGGGCTTTGGAATCAGATGGACCAGGTTTAGTGCCCACCTCTCACGGTGAACCAAGTAACTTTGGCAAATGATTCAAGCTCAGTGCGAGCTTCTCTTATATAAAAATGAGAGGGACGCTCTGACCCTCTTAACAGTGATTGTTTTTGCTAAGGAGCCTTCCATGTTGCAGGCACTTTGTTTGGGGTGATTGCTCCCTGACTGCTATTTCTCCCAAAGGAAGGATAAGCATTGTTACCCCAATATATAGACAAGGAAACTGAGGTTCGGAGAAATCGTTCATGCAGGGTCATGTGGTTTGAAAGCAAGGGTGTCAGGCTGCATGTCCGTCTCTCCACTGGCTCCAGAATGTTACAGAACCTTTGTACCACTGCGTTTCACTTGACTGGCAGTGGGAATTCCACCTGCTCGTGGCCCTTTGGAAGAGCTCAGTAAATGTTTGCTCACCGGAGCTGCCACGACAATATGGCGTAGAGGACCGGACCGTCCCTGGGGCTCACGAGGCCAACTGTCATTGATATTCTTAGTACCTCTGCTCTGGGGCTGTCAGCCCATCTCAGCCGCCCCCAGCGCAGGTGTGGCTACTCGGTTTCTATTAATGGGGTAGGACTGTCATCCCCGGATGCCCCTTGTCATGTAAGTGGATCCCCAGTCCCGTTGGTCTCATCTTACAGGAGTCTTGAAAAATATACCACCAAAGGGCTCCTGTACCCAAAAATGTTTCCCACGTTGGGTTGTCCTGGACCCCAAGCTTCAGTAACAAAAGTCATTTGTCATTTGTATATTGAACAGACATGTTACCTAATTGGTGCAAGAGAATGAACTAGACATTGCTTGAGGACACTCGGAGGGGTAAATTACACAGAGCTTCCAAACAAATTACACAGAGCTTCCAAACAAGGGAGAACTGTCACAAATTCCATGTTGGAGTCTTTTTTTTTTTTTTTTTTTTTTAACTCCATGAAAGGATTATAACATAAATGACGTGTTTCGGTTGAGGGCAAGCGCACTTCTGGCTGGGACGCAGATGGCCACTATACAGCTCTTGGCCACCAGTCCCCCCGACCTTTACCAAAATGACCTAATCTAAAGACACGCTTTCCTGCTGAACCTGGATGTGGCTTCAGGATCCTCCTCATCTCCAAAATGCAGGTGATGGCTATACATTCTTTGGAACTGGACTTGAGCATGATCAGGGTGGCATGGTAGAGGCTATTTCTGTGCCCTGTGCTGTCAAGGGCGGGAGGTGCAAACACAGCGTTCCGGGCAGAGGCAGCCCACAGACAGAGGTGCAGAGCTAAGAAAGGCTGGCACCTGGCAGTGACCTGTATGCACTCTCCTGGGGCCAGAGCTCACGCTATCTGAAGAAGTAGTGGGGGAAGAAGGGGCCAGGGTTTGGAGGCCTCCTGAATTCTGGGCTCAGGAGAGCAGATTGAAACAGGTAGGAAGGGGAAGCCAAGAAGGGAGGAAAGACACCATCGAAGTCTGAGAAAAGCGGACAGTCTTCCATAGCTGTGGCGTTCCAAATGGGTCATGAAGTCCATTTCATCCGTCACAATAAATGTTTTTTAGGGAAGAAAGTAGGATAGAGTCAACAATACCAAAGTATATCACAGATAGTTTCTGTTGGAGGCCTGGGAAGGGAGCCATCAAAGACAGCCCTGAAGGTTAAGCCTGAGCAACTTGGGGGACAGAGATGCCACGATCAGTAGCATCAACAGCAAGGGTAGGAGGGGGGTGCACATCCGTGAAGGAAAGATGGGAATCAGAGTTAGATGGGCCGATTCAGAAGCCTTGGCGGTGCCTTCACACGCAGGTGTGGAGCAGGCCGCGAGGTGGAGAAAAGGGTAGTAAAGGCTGAGTGATGAGGTGACAGACGGCTGTGGGGGAGGGAATGGGCAGGCGCAGAGTCCTGACGGCCACATGCACCTGGGAGACAGGGAAGGCAGGAAAGATATCCCCACGGGCTGGACCAGAGGACCCACATCATAGGGCATCATAGAAACCACAGGAGGAAAACCAAGAAAGAACGAGTGTGATGTGGTATCAAGTACAGTAAAACCTTGGTGTGCGAGCGTAATTCCTTCTGGAAACATCCTTCAAAGCACTCGTCTGTCAAAGCGAATTTCAAGAACCACTGGCTCCGTTGTGATCACATGACATTCGGCATCACTTACTACCCGGAGTGCGAGACATCACTCGTGTATCCAGTTAATGTTGATTAGAAACGTTTGCTCATCTTGTGGAACACTCGCAGAACAAGTTCCTCGCAATCCTTGCTTTTACTATACGGCCAAGGAGGGTGTGTTTGTAGAAGCGATTTCAAGTGGGGGTGCAGGTCTGCAAGCCACCTTGCAGGGGGTGAACGTGGAGGAGGCAGAGGAACAGCGGATGTGGGGATACTTGGTTAATGTGTTTGGCAGTAAGAGCAGCTCTTTAAAGCTTATTTACTTATTATTTTTGAGAGAGAAAAAGAGAGCATGGCGGAGGAGCAGAGAGCAAGGGGGACAGAATATCCCAAGCAGGCTCCATGCTGTCAGTGCAGAGCTCAAGGTATGGCCCGAGCCCATGAACTGCAAGATCATGACCTGAGCCAAAAAATCAAGAGTTGGATGCTGAACTGACTGAGCCTCCCAGGCACCCCCGGCTGTGAGAGCAATTCCCCACCTTCAGAGAGAGGAGAGAGTTTTGAGAAAGCAGAGCATTGCTGTAGCCCAGAGGAAGGAGGCTGGTGCCAGCACAAGAGAAGAGTCGTTGATGCAACAGTGGCCAGGATTGGGGGCACGAGAGAAGGGGGCAGTTGGCCTTGAAAAAGCGAAGAGGAAGAGATGATGGGCAAAGACACAGGGAAATGTGGACATGCCGGGGAGGGAAGCCAGGGTCCTGAGCTGGCAACTTTGACCTTCTTTGCAACATAGGACGCGGAATTATCTGCCGAAACTCGTGGATGTGGACTGAAGGCTGCGGAGGAGGGAGAGGGTTCAGAAGAGCTGCGTTGGGAGAGCCAAGACGAGATGTAATTCTTAAAAGCCTTTTTGGCGAGTGATACATTCTCACTGGTTAAGACGTCATGTGACTTGGGAAAGCGTGTGTGAGGCCGAACAGCGGGGGAGGGTCAGGACGCTGGCGTTTCCTTTCCTGCCCCACCCCCCCTTGCTGATTAATATACTGGACGTGTCGCCTCACCTCTTGGAGCCTCGGCTTTCTCTCTGAAACGATGGGGGATTGGAATAGATCTCCTCTCCGTTCTCTTTGCAAGAAACATTCCGAGTCTCTGAAGTAGCTTCCTCATTAGCAGAGATGGGTTTATCTGATTAAAACCCTTCACTAGCTACACTCAAGAGAGCCGAGCTCTGAGGAAATGAAACCCGGCAGAAATAAGAAATTCAGCCTGAGTGCGTGCGTGTGTGTGTGTGTGTGTGTGTGTCCATGAGGCATGTACTCTCAGGGGTGGCTTTGGTATTTGAACATGGGGAGAAAAGACCAGCGGTTTGAGTACAACTTGCCCCTGAATCTTCGGCAGCGGGGACCTGCGGGGCTCCAGAGAGCACCCCCAAGTGATGGGGCCGTGGGGGAAAAAAAAAAAGTACAGGAAGACCTCAGAGAGAAGCTGCGACTTCCAGGCCTTGCTGGAGGCAGACCTGGGTGTCCTTGTAGAAAAGGCTCCGGGCTCGGGATGAGCTGAACCACCCGCCCCCCTCAGTTGTGCACAAGGTGGGAGACGAAGCTTAGGAGGGAGAGCCTCACACCTTAAGGCCGACCCCACATCCGGTCGGGATGCGTTCAGTCCTGCCCGTGCTGAGTGACCTTGCTGAGAACTTCGTGGTCTGTTTCGGAAAACTGTGCTTTTGTTCTTCAAGAGAAATCGGATCAGAGCCCATGGCATCAGCTAAAGCACGGCCCCGCTGTCCTGTTCCCGTCCGAGGCGCACCCCTTCCTGCCTGTGGAGCTGGATTCTGCCCGGAGGGCCCGTCCCTGCATGCAGTGTGCCCTCTTGGGAAGCCCTGGCACCCCCCCTGAGCTCTGCCAGCCTGAACACCAGTCCACACATGAGTCGCAGGGGTCCTCTGACGAGGAAAAACCTCAGCGATGGGGCGAGTGTGTGTGCTGGCCCGTGTGTGTGTATGCGGGTCACTCACTGGTGCCCCCAGAATATGACCTGCTGTGATGCAGAGGTGCCGCGTGCCCGGGGCCGTGCGCAGTAAGGCTGGGTGCCCGCGAGCTTGCTCCCCTCCCAAGCCAGACGTGGACTTTTCCTTCCCTGGGGCTCCAGTGGCTGCATTTAATGAGCTTTCTTTTTCTTTTTCTTTTATTTTATTTTTTGATGTTTTTGAGAGTCAGAGTGTGAGTAGGAGAGGAGCAGAGAGAGAAGGAGACACAGAATCCAAAGCAGGCTCCAGACTCCTAGCTGTCAGCCCAGAGTCTGACATGGGCCTCGAACCCACGAACTGGGAGATCATGACCTGAGTCGAAGTCGGACGCTTAATCGACTGAGCCCCCCGGGCACCCCTCCAATGGCTGTGTTTAAAGCTCACCTGTGGCCAGTCTCTTTCTCCAATGTCACGTTCGCCTGAGGCTGCATACGTGCGGGGATTGTCTTAAAGCCGCTGCATGGGGTGCTGGTGTTCGGAAACTTGAGTGTCATCGGGGGCCCTCTAAGGACACGCGGAGCGGGGTGCACATGCCAGTGCAGATATCTGGGATGTGTTTCCTGAGAGGGTGGCTATGGCAGGGGGAGCTGGCTGGCTGGAGGCCCAAGCCAGCCTCGCTCTCTCACTGCCACAGGACAGGGCTTCAGGGGAATCCCGGAGAAGCCTCCCACCTCCCCACTCCACCCCCCCCCAAAACACAGGCTTCATTCACCCCCCAATTCTGTATCCATACCCGGGAAATGATTGGTATTTTTTGTTTTTTTAATGTTTGTTTATCTTTGAGAGTCAGTGAGCGTGCAAGCGGGGTAGGGGCGGAGGGAGAGGGACACAGAGGACCTGAAGCAGGCTGCGTGCCCAGAGCAGGGAGCCCGACGCGGGGCTCGAACTCACAAAGCACGACCTGAGCTGAAGTCAGACGCTTAACCAGCTGAGTCCCCCAGGCACCTGTTTGGGTTTTTAAAAACAACTTTGCAGCTGCTGTGCGTTCTGCAAACTGCCTCTGGGGGCCTCTGGGACTCACTTTCCAGCTAAGACCTGAGCAAGTCACGGAGGCGCACGCATTTGAGATAGTATCTCAGATTCCTAATCAAATGATCGGTGTGGTTATTTCTTCTCCTAAAAGGTTATACAAATAAATACCGTGTCCTCTGCAGCTTGGCCCCACATCATGCACAGTGGTGCTCACGGTCTGTGTTCACACACACACACACACACACACCCAGGCACGGCACACGGCGCTGTGCCACCCTCGGGTTATTCCGCTCAGGCTGCTATAACTAAGCACTGTGGACTGGGCGACTCAGAGAGCGGACATCGGTGTCCTTGGTTCTGGAGGCAGGAAGTCCAAGATCAGGATGTGAGCAAGCCTAATTCCTGATGAGGGCCTCTTCCGGGCTTGGAGATGGCCACCCCCTCACTGTGTCCGCATGTGGCCTTTCTTCCACGTGCAACCACGGAGAGAGAGCGTGGTTTCCATAAATTGCCTATCTCTGGAACAGAGCTCTGGGTGGAAGTTCATACACAAGTGTGGTTACATCTCACCGGGCCATGGACTACACATGGCATCTAAGAGAACACTCCTCTGACACAGGAAAGAGCCCCCCTGTCCCCCAGGGCTTCTGAGTGAATTAGGTGGCATAACCGTAGGGAGATGCGTGAGTCCACGGTGACAGCATGTGGCCACAGGGCCAGAGCGTATGGTCCACTTTGCATTGCCCCCAGAGCTGTGGGCTAAAGGGTGAAGTTACAACGGAAAGCACAGGATCATAAATAGAAGGGTAGTTACTAGCTGGCGGGAGGGGGTGTTGGAAGAGTGAAGGCGACATAAATAGCGTTCCTCATCGTACAGTAATGGTCAGAGGAGCCGGGACAGGAAACAGCACGAGGCTCATTCCACACTGATTTCTTTGAGACAATCTGCACTTCCTCTTTCAGCTGTTCCCCTAAGGCGTGAAATCAAAGGCAGAGGAATTGCTTGACTTGCAATTTACGATGGGAGGGAAAGTCAGCAAAAGATTCCTGCCCTTGAAGATTTGAGAGGCTTTTGAAAGAAGGGATACTGTACCCCTTGTTAAAATTCCTTCTCTCTGAAGTCTGAGCATAAATTGGACAGTGCGTTTAAAATGACCCTGAGAATGGTACCTGACATGGGGTGCATTTGCTGCCTTGCAGATAGCAGAGAACCAGAGGCGCCTGGGTGGCTCAGTCGGTTAAGCATCTGACTTGGGCTCAGGTCATGGTCATGCGGTTTGTGAGTTTGAGCCCCGCGTCGGGCTCTGTGCTGACAGCTCAGAGCCTGGAGCCTGCTTCAGATTCTGTGTCTCCCTTGCTCGCTCGCTCTCTCTCTCAAAAATAAACATAAACGTTTTTTAAAGAGCAGATAGTGGAGAATGAATGCACCTGCAAACCAAATTTATCATGTCACTCTCTATTTACTCCTTAACTAATTCTATCTGTTTGTTATAGATGCTGGGGCATATACTTCCTAAATAAAGTAGGACTAACATCTGAATTTTCTCCCGTCCTTTCGGCCACCCTGGCTGAATGTCTGACCGAGGCGAGAACACTGTATGTTAACTAACTTGAATTAAAAAAAAAAAAAAAAAAAGATTGGGTATCCAGGTGGAGCAAGGTGGCAATGAATTTCAGATCCCACTGCCTTCCTCACTGCCCCTCAGCAAACCATGTGTATTCCTGACCCTGAACTTTGCTCCCCTGTTTACTCAGAGCCTTTCTCTCTCTCATCCAGGCCAGACGTCTGCTTTGTCTGGTTTCTTTTCACCAGTATCACAGCCCATGCTGGTGGTGCTCTGTTCAGAATTCCCCCTACGGTCAAAATCTCTGTTTCACACAGGATTGTTCTGTAATTCTTTCACAGGTGTGTTTTGTTACTCCCAGACAGACTGTAAGTTCCTGAAGAACAGTAACCACGCTTTATATTTCTTTTATTGACTTCCCGGAGCTGTGGGTCCAGGGCAGATGTTTTGTGTGGCTCCTTAATCAGCTGAGATGTCCCTACCATATGTCATACTGTATGTAGCCCTTTGAAATTTACGAAGTCCGTGCTGTTAAGCAGACAGTTAAATGAATACTGGAAGAAATACAATATGATCCCAGTGTTGCTGTGTGTGTGTGTGCGTGTGCGTACGTGAGTGTGTGTGTGTGTCTGTTACAAAGACACAAAAGACCAGAGAGAATGTAGCAAAATCTCCATGGTATTATTTATCTCTGGATAGTAAGATTTGTCTGTAGTCCTTATTATTTATGCTCGTCAGCAATTTTGTAAACTATTTGTAAAGAATATTTTTAACATCTGGGAGGTAGATCTAGTATTAGGAATGAATGAGGTGATGAAATTGATAAGTCATGATTATTATTAGCCTAAGAAGCCCAGTACTGTGAAATGGAAAGTTGGCAATGAATTCGGCTTGGATGCCTAGGACTCCTTGTGGGTCTGTTCCATTGTTTCCCAAAGTGTGTTCCAAGGGACACTGTTCCTTCCAGAGGTGTTACATGTAAATCATATAGGAAACACACACTCTGTAGCTGTGGAAATTCACAATGTCCGTCAGCCCTGAATATTCCTTAAGCAAAGGAACCTGGCTCTGATCTGTCTACCTAGTATTCCCCAAACTTTTCTGATCATGGAATCCTTTTTTTCCTTATAATGCCTATTGGGACACATTGTTCCATCTTATTTTTAAAGAACGGCATAGATTTTAGTTTTGAATGTCTTTATGTTGCCTATCTATTTTTTTTAAGATTTTATTTTATTGTAAGTAATCTCTACACCTAATGTGGGGCTCGAACTCACAACCCTGAGATCAAGAGCTCTTTACCAGCTTGTGTATTCTTAATATTCCCTTGGTTAAATGATCCAAAAGGCTAAGTATGACTTCTCATGTGGCTCCTGGGTGTCTCAGTTGGTTAAGCATCCGACTTCGGCTCAGGTCATGATGTCACGGTTTGTGGGTTCCAGCCCTGCACTAGGCTCTGTGCTGACAGCTCAGAGCCTAGAGCCTGCTTTGGATTCTGTGTCTCTCTCTCCTCTCCCTCACCCAGCTTGAGCTCTGTCTCTCTGTCTCTCTCAAAAGTAAATAAACTTAAAAAAACCTTATAAATTCATCAGAACAGCAAACAGCATCTGTCACCGCGTAATTCTTTAAGAGTTTTTGTTTAATGTTTATTTATTTTTGAGAGGGAGAGAACGAGCAAGGGGGGGAGGGACAGAGAGAGAGAGACAGGGGATCTGAAGCGGGCTCGGCACTGACAGCAGAGAGCCCAATGTGGGGCTCAAACTCATGAACCACAAGATCATAACCTGAGAGACTGAAGTCAGATGCTCAACCAACTGAGCCACCCAGGCGCCCCTAATTCTTTAAGTTTTGAAACTGTATTCACCACAAGGGACTCGATTAAAAAAAAAAATACCATCAACGCATGAATGGATGAAGAAGATGTGGTTCATCTATACAATGGAATACTACATGGCAATGAGAAAGAATGAAATCTGGCCATGTGTTGCAACGTGGATGGAACTTGAGGGTTCCAGCATCCAGAACTTATGCTGAGCAAAATAAGTCAGGCAGAGAAGGACAGATACCATATGTTTGCACGTATAGGAGGATTAGGAGGAACTTAACAGAGGACCGTGGGGGAGAAGAAGGGGGAAAATAGTGGGGGAGAGGGAGGGAGGCAAACCATGAGAGACTCTTGAATGCTGAGAACAAACTGAG
The DNA here is from genome assembly GCF_003009895.1 of Hyaena hyaena. Classification (NCBI taxonomy): domain Eukaryota; kingdom Metazoa; phylum Chordata; class Mammalia; order Carnivora; family Hyaenidae; genus Hyaena; species Hyaena hyaena. Next base: position 204,394 of record NW_024080951.1, on the reverse strand, counting down.
GGCTCATGGGGGTGGGGGAGGGGAAGGAGGGTGATGGGAAGGGGGGTGATGGGCATGGAGGAAGGCACTTGTTGGGATGAGCCCTGGTGTTATATGTGAACCAACTTGACAATAAACTATTTAAGAAAAATAAAATAAAAATTTTTTATCTTTTTTATTTATATTTATCTTAAAAAAATAAATAATAAAACTAAAAAAATTTAAAAAAAAATACCAAGCCGCAAGCCTGCATTTGCTCCGTCTCCTCCAGAGTCCATCTTCAATAGGAAGTTAGTCGTACGAAATCCGTGGACTTTTTCTTTCGCCTCCCTAGTTGTCTTTTCCGTGAGTTTTTGACAGCGGTAGCAATGGCTGAGAAATCACTCCCAACACTGCTTGGAAAGTATCCCCATTAATGAAAGCTTACAGGGTTGGCCCTGCATGTCAGGTAATCGGTGTATAAAATGGAAATACGCGTGCTTCTCTCTGAAATTCCATTTCCCTGCAGTTGCGGGGATTCACTGGGAACAAAGCCAAGCCATACTGGTGGGAGGGCATAGCCCACAGGACGGGAACCTGCTTGCTTTCGCCCTTCTGTGTGTCTCCCTGCCCTCCAGCCCATGACAGAGACTTGCCACTTGCTGGAAGCTCAGAGGGTGATTAAGCATTTGATTTTCCACAGGCTTTCTCATTAGCATATACACTCGCAGGAAAAGTAAGAGGAAGAGGGAAATGAAACATTAACAAAGCAGATGAGGAAGCACAATACAGATGGTGGCGAGCAGGCGTTGAGCTAGTAAAGGACCTGATCCCTCACGTGAGTAGCCACGTTAAGACCTTGGGCTAAAACAGATACAACCGGGGCTGACAGTTCATAACAGGATTAGCCAACACCTGCGGAATAGGCCACTTTCGGCAGGATTCTTGCCTCATCCAATTGTTGTTTTATTTTTATTTATTTATTTATTTATTTATTTATTTTTTAAATGTGTTTTATTTATTTCTAGGAGAGAGAGAGAGACAGCGCGAGCAGGGGAGGGTCAGAGAGAGAGGGAGCCACAGACTGAAGCAGGCTCCAGGCTCCGAGCTGGCAGTCAGCACAGAGCCCGACGCGGGGCTTGAACCCACTAACCGCGAGATCATGACCTGAGCGAAAGTCGGACGCTCAACCGACTAAGCCACCCAGGCGCCCCTATTTTTATTTATTTTTTAATTTTTTAATGTTTATTTTTGAGAAGGAGAGAGAGGCAGATTGCGAGCAGGGGAGGGGCAGAGAGAGAGGGAGACACAGAATCTGAAGCAGGCTCCAGACTCCGAGACCCGTCAGCACAGAACCCGACGCGGGGCTCGAACCCACGAACTGTGAGATCATGACCTGAGCCGAAGTCGGATGCTTAACTAACTGAGCCACCCAGGCGCCCCAACAATTATTCTGTTCTAGAGAGTATCATCAACGGAACTCAGTTCACTGTCATGAAAGCCATTTAAATCACCACTGTGTTTAAACAAAACACAGAGTGCGCGTTTGGCCCCAGGAGATTTTGCACCGTCTCCTGCACCCCTGTGGCAGACATGGCCTTTTAGCACGGGGCGCCCCCATCCAGCTAAGTGCCAGGCTGACCTGCGGAAAGGCAAGTGAGCTGGAAATTTGCATCTGTCCGTGGTTACACCCTACGCACGTTACGGCTCTGTTTAAATTTCCAGCTGACCTGCACGCACACAATCATGAATGAAAACCAAACAGTGGAAAATAACGTCTTTTTTTTTTTTTTTAACCTCCTCATGGTCTGTGGGAACGACTCTGGCCCCAGAGTCAGGCTTTGGGCTGCAGGCCGGCTCCCAGAAGTCACATGGCTTTGAACGGAGTGTCTGAGGCCTCAGCCGGCCTCGGCTGCCAGGGGCTGTGGTTTTTAAGTAACACTTGGGAGTGGGACTGGAGGCCGCCGCGGGAAGACAAGGCGCATAAAGAGATGACAGGGGAAGAGTCTATTTTTGCTATACGTGCAAAATAAGATGAGCTTCTCTGCGTTCGTGCGTTTAACGGGCAGAAGGGGTTGGTGTCAGTGGACTGAGAGCTTTTAGAGGTCGGGGCCTGTGCCCTTCTCAGGCAGGACTCTCCCCCCCCTCCCCCCCGCATGTCCAGTGCCCCTTAGCACAGCGGGGCGCGTGTGCGGACACACACTGGAGTGAAAATATTTCCGCCTCTGTGTGTGTGCTGGAGGCGTGTTTACCAAATACACTCTGCATGCAGACCACCTGTTGAAAGGCAGATTCTTTTTTTATGTATAATATAATTTATTGTCAAGTTAGCTAACATACAGTGTATACAGCGTGCTCTTGGTTTTGGGGGTGGATTGCCGTGATTCATCGCTTAGTATAACACCCAGTGCCCGTCACCCATTTTCCCCTCTCCTCTGCCCTCCCCTACCCCACCATCACCCCTCAGTTTATTCTCCGTATTTAAGAGTCTCTTACAGTTTGTTGAAAGGCAGAGCCTGATTCTGAGCTTCTGGAGTGGGGCCTGAGAGTCTCCCGTTTCCACCAAGCTGGGACGGGGAGGGGGAGGGGCGCTGATGCTCCTAGCCCCCCCTCCACCACGCTTTGAGGGTCAACATCCTGGAGGGTAACTAGACCCAGCGAAAATGTCTTCTGCTTAAGTTTTGTTTCAGACAGCTGCCACCACCCCTCAGCCCCTCCCTGGAGTGGGGGGGGGGGGGGCTTGACGGTGGCAAGTGGGGTTCCACCCACGCCTTGGTTTCGGGGCGGCGAGGTGGAGGCATGGTGGCCCCCAGGTAACCAGCCCCTTCTCTTCTTCCTCCAGGGGAGGAGCGCCCCCGGGACTCCCCGGGCCCGGCGGAGGCCCAGGCGCCGGCTGGGGCGGAGGCCGGCGGGAGAGGCAGCCACCCCTGCTGGAAGTGCTCCCGGGCGCAGCTCAAGAAGATCTTCTGGGGCGTGGCGGTGGTGCTGTGCGTGTGCTCCTCGTGGGCGGGCTCCACGCAGCTCGCCAAGCTGACCTTTCGGAAGTTCGACGCACCCTTCACCCTGACATGGTTTGCCACCAACTGGAACTTTCTGTTCTTCCCGCTCTACTACATGGGGCACATCTGCAAGTCCACGGAGAAGCAGTCTGTGAAGCAGAGATACAGGTAGGCACCTCCCCAGGGTCAGGCCCCGCCCCCTGGGCCATTCTGCTGAGTGTGCTGGCCCTGAGAGGCCACGGTGCCACCTGCCGTCTGGGGGGTGGAGGGCGAGGATCAGAATTCTCTCTCCTCGGGGTGGTGAGCACCTGCTTCCTGTGGCTTCGGCCCTAAGGGCTCCTTTATGTGAAACAAAAGGCAGCATCTTTTAGAGACAGCCTGTAGTCAGACCCCAGAAAGGGGGGGACCAGACAGGTCTGTAGTTTCACCTCCGCTCCTCAGGCTAAGGTGAGCAAGCGGGAGACCCTGGCGCCAGGTGACACCACGGCTTCCTGTAGCTTCCCGTCCCCCATGGAGCCCGGCACTGCAGAGACTCGATGGCGCATCCTCTCTCTAGCCTGAGACAGTCCTTTTCTGTTGTGTGATTGCTGGGGCTTGAGAGCGGGGCTCTCAGAATCAGAGCTGAGTCTCAACTTTGTTGACTTGACATTCTCACGTGGAGTCTGCTGGTGTGACCTTCCTTTCCCGAAGAAGCCAGAAACCCTGACAAACCTTGCATCTCAATATACAGCAGGGTCCTCCCGCCCCACCCCCACCTTCCTTAGATGTCTCGTTGTTGGCATTGACCCTGAGCCCTCATCCTGTGCCGGTCGCTGGATCTCCCGGCTGCCCTAATTGGAGGCCCTCTGTGGGCTGAGTCAGGCACTTCCTGCTGGCCCAAATCAGATCTACTCAGGAAAACAAAAAATAGGCAAGAATGCTGGCCAAGGGGGCCAGGTGGGTGGGCCCTGGGCACTGAAAGCTGAAGAGTCTTCACTCCTTTACCCTCTGCCTTCTTTCTCATCTCACCCCCACCCTACTGAACACATGCCCCATAAAACGGCCGTGTCCCATGTACCATCTGCTCTGAGCTTCAACCCTGTTTTGAAGCTGCCATTAGAAATCACAAGATAACTCAAAACATCATGGGTCCAAGGAGTAACAAGTTTAGAGAATGGAGGTCTAGACTCAGAATCTTTCTGCAGGAATCTACCTACCATTAATGAATGCCACTGTAAAGGTACAGGTGGATGTGTGAGGTGCCTGGCTTTTTTACCGTTCAGACAGACAGAATCTGGACTGGAAGACCAAACTATAAATCAGACCACTGATTCCAGAAGAAGGGGCTCTGGTGGAGCATAGACTGAGTCACAAGGCCGGCCTCACACATCCCTCTTAGGGGCAAGGATTCAGAGCAAATTCCGTAGACAAGGCCCATAGGAGGAAGGAGACTGAAGCCTGGGACGGGGGCCCAGGCCTGGGGCATTCTCAGCATTTAATTAAACCAGCGGCCCATGGGCCAGCCAGAAATTGCCGAAGAGGGACTTCACACACCTCTCCTGAAGAGCAGCTGAACGCAGACTGAAACAGATCGGTCTAGAAGCTTCATTAGGACCCAAGATTGTCCCCAAGGCAACAGAAAAATAACAGTCTGCTTTTGGTCACAGACAAGAACAGATAGATACTCAGTAAATGATGTATTTAACAATCATGTGGCTCAAAACAGAGTTTGTGAGGAAGAGTTTGCCTTTCTTGAAACTGACTAGACGACGAAGCTCCTCTCAACAAAGAGAAATGAAATTATGTGTCCTTTCTTGGGAGAGAATCACTGGCAGAGAAGATGACTTGTTTCTCCCTGCTCCCTTCACCCCTGCGTGCTATAACGGGGCCTCCCCTGAGGTCAGCCCTGGCAGCTGCCTGACACACGTGTCCTCACACGACCATCACTCGCCTCGGGACAAGACGGGCACTGCCGGCCATCCCGGGCAGGCCTCGCACCACCTAACCAATTGCTGAGAACAGCTCAGAAGGAACCAAGCTCAGTGGGGGTTCAAAAGCCCAGGTAGGGAGAACGAGAGGTCACTGGAGTAGATTAGCTAAACACAGACATCCGCCAACACCTACTTCAGCTCATGGTCTTTGTGCAGAACATGTCTGGAGAATCACATCTTCCTGCAGAGTCATGAAAAGGTTTGTGGAGGCTGAGCGAACCGGAGAGTGGTAAAGAGCAGGGCCAATAATCACAACGTGGTCAGGGAAGCCAGCTAAAACCTTGCCCAGGCTCTGTGATACATCTTATGTCCGCCTCTTTAAAAGAAAATCTTCCTAAACGTCTTTTTCAAAATCAGCTCTAAGCAGAGCTGCCCACTTACTAACCAGTTGACTAGGTAGCTTAGTCAGGCCATGCACACCACTCAAGGGGCAAGGGATGATTCTTTCTCAGTAAAAGGGAGAGAAAAAGTTTAACATCACAGACTTCACTTAGGAGATCATGACTCTGTCACACTCAAATTGAGAGTTCTCTAAACAGACTTCGGGATTGCCAGGAATCAAGGAAGACTGAACTCACATCTCCCCTTTTGGTGCTTTTATCAGAATTAGTGCCAGAGGGAAGGATCTAGAATCAGTGGAGGAGATGGGTCTCTGGCCCAAGGTGCTTGGGCAGGAAGCTGGGGAGAGGTGTCACAGAGAGGGAAGCAGTTAAGCTAGCTCTTGTGGCTATCAGGAAGCAATCAGATGGAAGTCTCTTTTCCCCAAGCCCTCCCCACCTGGGCTGTGTTCCCAGCGTGAAGCTAGAAAAGTCAGCCAAAGCAGAGAGGAGAGCATACATTGCCTACTGCACAGCCCCTGAAACCCACCATGTCCGCCTGGGATCTTGCCGATTGAGTAGTTCTGGGTGGATCTGAGATTTTGCTTTCCTAACGCATTTCCAGGGGTGCTGGTGCTGTTAGCCAAGGGCCGTGCTTCGACTGAAACGGCCCTGGAGTTGTGAGTCTTACTTACAAGGTTTTAAATGCAGCTAATCTGACCAGCTGTAGGAACGAGGATTCACCATACCACGTAGAATGGATGAGTGACTCACTTCGGGCCCGGGGATGTTTGAGCCCCGTTCCTGTGCCACTTTCGAGAGAGGAGAGGCTCCATGGGCAATCATTTAAGCTGTGGGAGCCTCAGATGCTCATTTGTAAATGAAAGGTGATGACACATGTACTGTCTTACACACAAGATTGTTGTGTGATCAGCAGAGCAACATCCACACAAGCTCCCTAGAAACCGTGAGTTGCTGTTAAAAGGTGTGCAGCTGTCACCGTACCGTGCAGGCTTCTCCTGGGTTCTGTTGTCAGGGATTAAGAGAATAGGTGCGAAAAACTCCGGCCCAGCTGAACTGGGTTTCATGCCTCTGGTCCCCCGTTTCTTGCTGACAGCGGGCCATGGGGACGCACCAAGGAAATCGTGGTGCCTGGGACCCAGGGCGGGCACATGGAGACGTGTGTGGGCGCCGCAGAAACTGCAGACACAACTGGAAGTGGGGGTTCCTGTGAGTCTCCTACACAGCTGGGCACCGGAGGGGGGAGGCTGCCTCAGGTCCCTGCCCTGAAGAGGGATGGCTTTCTAGATCAGGACAACAGCTTCTCAAATCCCAGGGCTCACCACGGGGAGCGGAAATCAGCCAGAGCAGATCTGGGGCTCCTGCGCTCTGGTCAGAAAGGCTTCTAGGAATTTCTTCCAGTAGTGACCTGTTTTCATAAGCAAATGCTAGAACCTTCTGCTATCGTGCAGCTGCCAAAAAAGGGAACGATACAGTGGTGACAGATGTTTTGCTCTGCCTTTTGTCGCTTTAGGCTTCTAGAAGCTAGCCAACAGATTCTGTTTCAGAAACAGGGAGAAAGGTTCTGAGCCAAGGGGCAAAGGCAGTTCTGATACCTTTCATCTTATATCTTACCAGGGCCCAGTGTGTACGGAGTTACATGGACTTAATGCAGGAGCCAGCTGTGTGTGTGTGTGTGTGTGTGTGTGTGTGGTCCTGTACAACTGTGTTATTCAAGGTCAAAGGAGCAACTTGGGGCAATTGCAATCCAGAGGTTTATTCGTTCTGAAAATGGCATTGCTGTCTTCTCCGGGCGAGACACTAGGGACACAATGATCAACGGTCCGTCTCCTCAAAGGGCACCTGGTGTGGGAGTCACATGGGCAAGCAAGGTGGGGATGTGTGCGCAGGGGAGCCCAGGGGAGAGGCCAAGAGTGTGGGTCCTGGGGCAGGATGGGAAGGTTTCTTAGAGTAGATGCCGAAGGAACAGCCTCTTTAAAGCCAAAGCAGAAGGAGCTTGGGGCACCCTGGGCAGGCAGAGTAGCGCAGGGAAACACAGAGGGTACACGAAGAGCAGGGCATGTGAGGGGCTCTGGCTTGGCCGTGGGAGGTAAGCTAGACAGGAGCAGCCCCTGGTGATCCTCCCACACCTCGCACAGAGGTTTGAAATCTCACATGGATACTGGGGGGAGCCAAGGAAGGGTTCTAGGTAGGGCAGCGGAGCCATCACATTGGATCTAGGAATATCACCACCTCCATCAGACTAAATCTAGAAATATCACCACTGACATCAGGCTGGATCTAGAAACACCACCACCACCATCAGGCTGGATCTGGAAGGACCACCACCACCATCAGGCTGGATCTAGATGTACCACTACCACCATCAGACTGGATCTAGAAATACCACCACTGCCATCAGACTGGATCTACAAATACCACCACTGCCATCAGAATGGATCTGGAAATACCACCACCATTATCAGGCTGTTTCTAGATGTACCACCACCACCATCAGACTGGATCTGATGATCCAGTAGATGATCTACCGCCATCGGGCTAAATCTAGAAACACCACCACCACTATCAGACCGGATCTAGAAATATCACCACTGCCATCAGACTAGATCTGGAAACAACACCACTGCCATCAGGCTGGATCTATAAGGTCCACCACCACTACCAGGCTGGATCTAGATGTACCACCACTGCCATCAGGCTAAATCTGGAAGGATCACCACCACCATCAGGCTGAATACAGAAATACCACCACTGCCATCAGGCTGGATCTAAAAATACTACCATTGTCATCAGACTGGACCTGGAAGCACCACCACCACCAGGCTGGATCTAGAAACACCACCACCACCGAACACTGGTTGACGGCAGCATACCCGGGGCACCTGGACAACGTGGGTAACGCAGGTGCTGTTCTTCCCCTTGGGAGCCCACAGCAGAGTTGGGGAGAGACCCACGTGAAAATCAGACGAGCCGTACGGGATGTGAGGAGGAGGCAGGCAGGTTTTTTGGCTTAAGGGCACTTTATTATTGTTCTTAAGGCTACTTTTAAGTACAAAAAAAGATGGCCTGCCAAACCTTTTTTTTCTTCTTCCAGAAAAACAGGCCACAGAGAACGGTATATTACACAGATTTACAGATGTGGGGAGAACGGTCAGAATGTGCAGCGGCGGCGGGGCTCTGCGAAGGCCTCCCTGTGCTCCTCCCGGGGCCAGGGAGCACGGCCCTTCCCAGTGAAATGTCTGGCTCGCTGCTCCCCGCGTGCCCGGCGTGTGCCCGGCTGGCTGGGTGCGTGGACAGGGCCCGATACGCATTAGAGCTATCGGGCAGACCCAGGCCCAGAGGGGAGGGGCTTTGGGTGCTGCTGGATCAAGGGCTTTATTCTCTAAGCAGTGGGATCCTTAGGGACGTTCTGCGTAGAAGACAGATGCAATCAGAGCTGCTTTCAAAAGTGAGGCTTCCACATGCTAATTACACAACTGGTTACAGCATCTGCCCCATTTCACATCTGCGGTACCATGATTTCTGGCGGTTTCGTTTTTGTTTCTTGGTGAGGTGTTTTGTTTTGTTTTGTTTTGTTTTGTTTTGTTTTGTTTTGTTTTGTTGGCGGGGAGAGAGAACCCGGTTCCTCAGAAATGGCAAGCTCCTGAGTGTAAATCTTGAAGTATTGCAAAGCCGCTCTCTTGCTTTGAGTTGTCACTTCTTTACCCTAAAGAACAGCACTTCAGTGGTTATTGTCTCGCCAGACTCAGGCATTCTGAAAACGGGGGACGTTTTCTTTTCAGGAAACATTGGTACATGTTTGTGAGGCCCCCCGTGAATGCCAAGGCTGCACCACGACGGCCCTCATTAGCACACCCCTGCCTTCCCAGCGCCATGGGACCTTCTGCGTGATGCAAGCTGGTGGATTTCTTTCCTTGCCCTGTCTCACCCCAAGCCCCAGACATACTCTGGCCCATTCTCCCATCAGCAGCCCTTTATCGGGTGGAGCACTGTGAAATCAAAGCAGCCAGGATCTTTCCCTCTGGGAGGATGGAGATGCCCCTTCGTTCATCTTACACACTCTGCCAGGGTTTATCCTACACAGTCTTCCACTGCTGTATCCATAGCAGTGACCAAAAACAATGGTAAATCCCTGCCTAGGGAGAGAGCTTACGTTTTAGTGGGGAAACGAACACACACATAAAATAGGTCAAATGAAGCAAGGCTAGAGGGTTGGCATTGGGGTGCCCAGTAGGGCGATATTGATTTCAGGCCGGGGACCCCCCTGTCTCTTGAAGGGGCCTGTGGTGAACTTAACACCTCCCCATCCCACCCAGTCCCAAATGCCAGGGCTACCCCTGATTACCCATGGCTTGTTGAGTCTCATCCCTATAAGCGTTCATTTGCACAGTAAGGGTTCACCAAATGCCTCCTCTGACCGTGCTCGGCGGAGCACTGGGGAATGGAAGTTCCAAGCACATTTCTGCCCCTGAGCTGCTCATAACCCAATGGGTGCTTTGTACCCCTTGGATACAGGAGTCAGGTGGGAAGGAGGCCTGACCTGTTTGGCCCCCTGTGGGACCCAAGAACACCAGCTCGGAGGGTCTAGCAGGCAGAGGGAGGGTCAGGGTGTCCTGTTTTCAGCACATGCTTCTGCCTCCACTCTTTCTCCTGACTTGTAGCAGTCTTGTTTCCTGTCTCATCTTCGAGAATTGTCAACCCCCAAAGCAACGATACGTCCAGGGCCCTTGCAATTGATGTACAATGTTTTGTTGTTTGTTTTTATAACTGGTTTAGAAAAAAATGGGCAAAATATTTGGGGACGTTAGGTTTTCATTTGGTCTGTGTCTTCTGCTTGGTGGTAAATAATGGCAATGCGATATAGCCATCTTTAGGCCAGGGGATTTTGGCCAGGCTTGCTGCTGAGGCGGAGTACCTCCCCCCATCCCCTCCATACACACCACAAACACTGCGCGCATGTGTGCGTTCACATGCATGTGCACATAGCCATCTGAGCACAGAAGCAATGCTCCAAGTCTAAATGGGAAGTCATAATGGAGCCCGGTTTCAGCCAAAGAAGAAATGAGAGGGGGTGGCTGACATAGGTTTAGATCATCTCTGCCTGTTTTAAGATATCATTTGTAATATTCAAGGATGCATTCGTGGAGAAATGAAGCACAGAGCATTGTCCTCGTGACCCAGATGGTGACAGTGCCCAAATGCTTTTACACCAGGTCCCCCTTGCTCTACACGGTCCACCTCCAAATCCTATCATCATGGCATTCACAGTTTGGCTCCTTTCTTTCTCTTCATGCATCATCCCCACCTCACCACCACATCTCAGTTAAACAGCTCCTGGCTCCATCCCAGTGAAATTCAGTGACAACCAGACTCTCCTACAGATGAGTCTAGAATATTCCACAAGTTATTCTTCAGCTTTCACTGAGGCAAGTAGGAAATACCGTGTTAGCTGCTGATCTTCTCTGTCCTCATGTACTTCAGCCTCCATTCACCATGCTCCCCCGCCCCCTACCAGTTATCTGAGGTCTTTGATAATCCCCAAAAGGATATCAAGGATTTGTCTTGGAAGCTCAGCAGTTTAAGGAGGTTATACGATTTACCTTTGTAATTTCAGAGCACGTATAATTCAGCTGCAGCAATGTTATTCTTTCCCATGCAGTTTTATGGAAATTTTGCCATATTGGTCGGATCCAATTGGTCTGATCCAATGCACTTGCTTATGGGTTTGAAGAATAGCAGCTATTTAAGTAATGGCCCTATCAGTGTGATTGGGGGTCAAGGTGCCCTTGGCTAGACTTACCAACAAGAGAAACACATTTTTGACACAAAATGCCAGGACCTTGTGACATTGCAAGATCAGCGTCACCATGGCAGAGAGGTAGAGCAAGGAAGGATGGCTTTCCATCCTTCAGCCAGTGGGTTGAGGAGCAATTAACATTTGTACAAGTAAGACGATGGAGAAGGGCTCCATTGCATGGATGCAGGAAGGTTCAGAGAGACGTGTGCGTGGATCAGCTGCAGAAAGATGCATGCGGCTTATGTGCATAGGAGACACACTCCACATCCCGTCCCACCCAGCAAATGTGAGACATTTCTTACTTTTCTGTGTAATGTTTAGTCATAAACTCAAGGCAAGTAAGCCAGCTCACAGGTGTATTGAAAAGTTAAAATTTTACCACATTTAGAGAAAAGATCATCTGCCTAGAGATCTCAAAAGATCAGGAAGGGACTTTGAGGATTTTCTGACCCGACTCATCTATATTATCAAAGAGACCACAGATGCTCAGAGAAGGGGCATGAGACCTTTGTCTTCATCAGCTCTAGACTTTTTCAGAAATGCCACCAGAAAGGAAATAGGTCAACACACTCTTTCCTCAGAGGGAAGAACATGGAGGCAGCTCCTGGGCAGGATGGAGCAACAGTGAGTAAAAAAGCCACTGGCCTACATTTGGGGCACAGTGATAAAATGGAGAGAATGCAGGCTTGTCATTAGGCAGCTCAGATTTGAAGCCCACCTTCACCTTTATTTCACAATTTGGCCATACATTAGTCACCAGAAAGCTCCAAGCTTCACTCCTTCTCTGTAAAATAGAGTCCCCAATACCCACCTTGAAGGGTTGCAACTGGGATTGCCCTTCCTCTGGGCTCTCTAAGCTCTTTTTTTTTTTTAATGTTTATTTATTTCTGAGAAAGAGATAGAGTGTGGGTGCGGGAGGAACAGAGAGAGAAAGGGAGACACAGAATCCAAAGCAGACTTCAGGCCCCAAAATGTCAGCACAGAGCCCAACACAGGGCTCAAACTCACTAACCATGATATCATGACCTGAGCCAAAGTTGGATGCTTAACCGCCTGAGCCACCCAAGTGCCCCTGGACTTTCAAAGCTCTTGTCTAGATCTTGTGTTCCACCCACACAGACTTAAATGTGATAGTGTATAAAGCCCCAAACTGTACTTCGTCCAGAGGTTTTATGTTCATCATCAGTTGACTTCAAATGTGAATCCCTAGACTCACACAAACCATGGCTCCTGCTCTCTGCAGATTGTAAAATGATGATGATAGTAGTGGTGGTGATGGTGATGGTGATGGTGGTGATGATGATGATGACGATGGTAATGATAGCGATGATGATAGTAATGATGATGATGATGATTGTGATGGTGGTGATGATGATGGTAATGATGGTGGTTATGATGATGGTGATAGTGGTGATGATGATAATGACGATGATGATGATGATGATTGTGATGGTGATGATGATGGTGATGGTGGTGATGATGATGGTGGTGGTGATGATGATGGTGATGGTGGTGATAATGATGAACAATATTCCAGCCACAGATAACTGACCCTTTCTCCTCATGAACACTCAGATAAGCAGTGTAGCTGGTGTGGAGCCCACAGCACAGAGAACAGCCTTATGCCCTGTCATGATGTTGGACTGTCAGGATGGGGACATTTCTTGGCAGAGGGGAGTTGTGAGACAAGATGGACAGGAAAAGGGCAGGGAGCTCATGCTGTACATGAGCCAAAAGCCAGACAGATATTCAAGGCGACTCGTTTGTCTAAAGATCAGTGTCAAGCTCTCATTCTTTTTGGTTTGGGGGAAGCTAAACAAAGGCAAAGGGTAACATGCTGGTCCTGTATAGATGCTAAAGCAGATGCGTGTCATTTTTCTTGCACTGGCGCTAACTCAGCCTTTATTGTAGACAACTCTTAGCCACACTGGAACGCCCACTGTTCTATAGGAACAGACATTATAATGGCTTCCAAAGCCCTCGTCCCGCTTCCTGCCCCATACTAGAGTGTACCTACTAGTACCATCCCCCATCGGGCCCCAGGGATACAGGGGAAGGCCACATGGCAGAGGGAAGGGACCCCACGCACTGGAGTCAGGCTGGTTCATGTTTTCAGATTCACCACTTACAAACCGTGGGACTTTGGGTAAGTTGTTTATAAGTGCTCCTTTTGCTTCAGTGTCCTCATATTTAAGAACGAGGCCAGTAAAGCCTGTTTTCACAGGCTGGCTGCAAGGTTGGGGGCACTGTGCCCAAATCAGCTTGTCCAGAACTTGGCCATATTTTGGTGTTGAAATGATGGTGGTTGCTGCGCCCCCTACTGCTGGAGCAGTGGTTACTGTGGTGGTGGTTGTTAATTTGCATTCTCTGCCTTCACAGCCTTACTGTGCCCACCATATTGTTTTTAGCTGTTTCCTTTCTATTGGACCATAGAGCAAAGGGACTTTTGATACTTAGATTTTCTCCTATATTATTTCTTTTTTTTTTTTAATGTTTATTTACTTTTTGAGAGAGAGAGAGAATGAACAAGCAGGGTAGGGGCACAGAAAGAGGGAGACACAGAATCCAAAGCAGGCTCCAGGCCCTGAGCTGTCAGTGCAGAGCCAACACGGGGCTTGAACCCACAAACTGTGAGATTGTGACCTGAGCCAAAGTCAGACGCTTAACCAACTGAGCCACCCAGGTGCCCCTCCTGTGTTGTTTCTTTACGTTGCATTCCACATGGGCTTTCCTCAACTGAGGAATTGGGACCCTGTGGGCAAAGCAGTCACTGGAAATTGTCATGTCTGATTTTCAAAGCAGAATCAAAGCAAATCCTCTCATATAGCCAGCATCCATGCTGAGTGCTTCACAGAGTCAACCCCCTCCCCTTCACCAAAACATATTTTACCCACTTTGGGCATGAGCTGGAGTAGACCAGTCCACGTGCCCCGGCCCCCTCGGGCCAGCCCTCTACCCTACCGACCCCCCAAAGCCCTGAAGATCTGGGACTGGGAGGGTGGGGGCTCTCCAGCAGAGAAACTTCAGATAATTTTCTAGCCTGGGTCATCAGGCTGCAAAAAGTCAGGCCCCCAGCAAGTCGTGGGTTCCCTGCGCCTTAGTGCTGGTGAGCCTAGTCCTGTAAAGCTCTCAGTCATTGAAAGTACATATTGGGTTGAAGGCCACACCCCATACGATCTAGTTGAGTTTGTCACAGAAGATGACAAATGTGGCCCAAATAAGCTGCCTTTTTTTTTTTTTGGATGTCATAGAGTTTTATTTATTTATTTATTTTTTTACAAATAGTTTATTGTCAAATTAGTTTCCACATAACACCCAGTGCTCATCCCCACAAGTGCCCTCCTCCATGCCCATCCCCCCCTCCCCCCCACATCCATCAGTCCTCAGTTTTTGTCAGCATTCAAGAGTCTCTCATGGTTTGCCTCTCTCCCTTTCCCCCACCATTTCCCCCCTTCTTCTCCCCCTTGGTCCTCTGTTAAGTTCCTCCTAGTCCTCCTATACGTGCACACATATGATATTTGTCCTTCTCTGCCTGACTTATTTCGCTCAGCATAACACCCTCAAGGTCCATCCATGTAGCTACACATGGCCAGATTTCATTGTTTCTCATTGCCATGTAGTATTCCATGGTATAGATAAACCACATCTTCTTGATCCATTCATCTGTTGATGGACACTTAGGCTCTTTCCATGTTTTAGCTATTGTGGAGAGTGCTGCTATGAACATTGGGGTACATGTGCTCCTATGCATCAGCATTTCTGTATCCCTTGGGTAAATTCCTAGCAGTGCTATTGCTGGGTCATAGGGGAGTTCTATTGTTAGTTTCCTGAGGAACCTCCACACTGTTTTCCAGAGGGGCTGCACCAGTTTACATTCCCACCAACAGTGTAGGAGGGTGCCCGTTTCTGCACATCCTCGCCAGCATCTAGAGTTCTCTGATTTGTTCATTTTAGCCACTCTGACTGGCGTGAGGTGGTATCTCAGTGTGGTTTTGATTTGTATTTCCCTGATGAGGAGGGATGCTGAGCATCGTTTCATGTGTCTGTTGGCCATCTGGATGTCCTCTTTGGAGAAGTGTCTGTTCATATCTTCTGCCCATTTCTTCACTGGGTTGTTTGTTTTTCGGGCATGTAGTTTGGTGAGTTCCTTATAGATTCTGGATATTAACCCTTTATCTGATATGTCATTTGCAACTATCTTTTCCCATTCCGTTGGTTGCCTATTAATTTTCTGGGTTGTTTCCTTGGCTGTGCAGAAGCTTTTAATCTTGATGAGGTCCCAACAATTTATTTTTGCTCTTGATTCCCTTGCTTTTGGGGATGTGTCAAGTAAGAAGTTGCTGCGGTGGAGGTCAAGGAGGTTGTTTCCTGCTTTCTCCTCTAGGGTGTTGATAGTTTCCTGTCTCACGTTCAGGTCCTTTATCCATTTTGAGTTTATTTTTGTGCATGGTGTGAGAAAATGATCTAGTTTCATTCTTCTGCATGTTGCTATCCAGTTCTCCCAACACCATCTGTTAAAAAGGCTGTCTTTTTTCCATTGGATATTCTTTCCTGCTTTGTCAAAGATCAGTTGGCTGTATACTTTTGGGTCCACTTCTGAGTTCTCAATTCTGTTCCATTGGTCTATGTGTCTGTTTTTGTGCCAATACCATACTGTCTTGATGATGACAGCTTTGTAGTAGAGGCTAAAGTCTGGGATGGTGATCCCTCCCGTTTTGGTTTTATTTTTCAGGATTACTTTGGCTATTCGAGGTCTTTTGTGGTTCCATACAAATTTTTGGATAGTTTGTTCTAGTTTTGAGAAGTATGCTGGTGCAATTTTGATTGGAATTGCATTGAATGTGTAGAGTGCTTTAGGTAGTAATGACATCTTAACTATATTTATTCTTCCTATCCATGAGCATGGAATGTTTTTCCATTTCTTTGTGTCTTCTTCAATTTCCTTCATAGGTTTTCTATAGTTTTCATCATACAGATCTCTTGTATCCTTGGTTAGGTTTATTCCGAGGTATTTTATGGTTTTTTGTGCAATTGTGAATGGGATCAGTTTCTTGATTTCTCTTTCTGTTGCTTCATTGTTGGTGTATAAAAATGCAACCGATTTCTGTACGTTGATTTTGTACCCTGCAACTTGGCTGAATTCTTGGATCAGTTCTAGTAGGCTTCTGGTGGAGTCTGTCGGGTTTTCGATGTAGAGTATCATGTCATCTGCGAAGAGTGAAAGTTTGACTTCCTCTTTGCCAATTCTGATGCCTTTGATTTCCTTTTGTTGTCTGATGGCTGATGCTAGGACTTCCAGCACTATGTTAAACAACAGTGGTGAGAGTGGGCATCCCTGTCGTGTTCCTGATCTCAGGGGGAAAGCTCTCAGTTTTTCCCCGTTGAGGATGATGTTAGCTGAAGGCTTCTCATAGATGGCTTTGATGATGTTTAAGTAGGTTCCTTCTATCCCAACTTTCTCGAGAGTCTTTATTAAGAAGGGATGCTGTATTTTGTCAAATGCTTTTTCTGCATCTATTGACAGGATCATATGGTTTTTATCTTTTCTTTTATTGATGTGATGTATCACATTGATTGATTTGCGAATGTTGAACCAGCCCTGTAACCCAGGAATGAATCCCACTTGATCTTGGTGGATGATTCTTTTGATATGCTGCTGGATTCGATTTGCAAGGATCTTGTTGAGTATTTTTGCATCCGTATTCATCAAGGATATTGGCCTATAGTTCTCTTTTTTTGCTGGATCTCTTTCTGGCTTGGGAATCAGAGTGATGCTGGCTTCATAAAATGAGTCCGGGAGTTTTCCTTCGATTTCTATTTTTTGGAATAGCTTGAGAAGAATTGGGATTAATTCTGTTTTAAATGTCTGGTAGAATTCCCCAGGGAAGCCATCAGGTCCAGGGCTCTTATTTGTTGGGAGATTTTTGATCACTGATTCGATTTCTTCACTCGTTATGGGTCTGTTCAGGTTTTCTATTTCTTCCCGTGTGAATTTTGGTAGTGAGTGTGTGTTTAGGAATTTGTCCATTTCTTCTAAGTTGTCCAATTTGTTGGCATATAATTTTTCATAGTATTCCCTGATAATTGCTTGTATTTCTGAGGGGTTGGTTGTAATAAGTCCATTTTCATTCATACTTTTGTCTATTTGGGTGCTCTCTCTTTTCTTTTTGATAAGCCTGGCTAGAGGTTTGTCAATTTTGTTTACTTTTTCAAAAAACCAACTCTTGGTTTCATTGATCTGTTCAATTGTTTCTTTGGTCTCTATGTTGTTTATTTCTGCTCTAATTTTTACTATTTCTCTTCTTCTACTGGGTTTAGGGCATTCTTGTTGCTCTGCCTCTAGTTCCTTTAGGTGAGCTGTTAGATTTTGGACTTGCGCTTTTTCTAATCTCTTGAAATAGGCCTGGAGAGCAATGTACTTTCCTCTTAGGACTGCCTTTGCTGCATCCCATAGATTTTGAATTGTTGTGTTTTCATTTTCATTTGTTTCCATATATTTTTTAATTTCATCTCTAATTGCCTGATTGGCCCATTCATTCTTTAGAAGGGTGTTCTTTAACCTCCATGTTTTTGGAGGTTTTCCAGACTTCTTCCTGTATTTGATTTCAAGTTTCAAAGCATTGTGATCTGACAGTGTGCATGGTATGATCTCTATTCTTTTATATTTATTGAGGGCTGCTTTATAAGCTGCCTTTTTTGATGTTTGCGCAAATTCTATTCTCATGCTTCCTGGACCTTTTAAAATAGAATTATAGTAATTACATTTACGTCCTCAGCTGTTTTCTACTTCAAGTAGAGAGAAAACAAAATGATTTATATATTTAATGTAACATTTAGGAGTGCATCAGGATTGTTTCACACTTTTCTTATCTAAGTGCCTTGCTTTATGGTACTTACATTTAATGAATTAAATGAGTTACTCTCCATCATAAATACGTTATTAATTTATAACATAAAATAAATGAAAAGCAATGGAAACTAAAACTCCCTTGTTGCAGGAATGTGTCGTTAGAACCATTATTTGGCATCATTCTGCTGTATGTATGTTTCTCTGGGGGTAAATGGAAGAGAATTTTTTCAGAGAAGGGCTTTATGTTTCCCACCAATAGAATGGGGACAGCCTTCTTAATATTTTATCATGAATTAGTGTTGAGGGGATGTGGGCATTTTAAATGCTTATTGGTTATTTTTTAAGCATTTGGTTTTATGAAAGTTGGTGTGTCGAAGCCCCCCTCTGAGAGTGTCCCTATTTCTTGGTAATGATGTTTTCTCCCGTGCAGGTAGCAGAGGGAATTGACAAAGCAGACTGATAGACGTGTGTACATATGCATTTTACAGAATCCTTTCTGCAGGTGCTCAGGTGGCTCAGTCGGTTAAGTGTCTGACTCTTGATTTCGGCTCAGGTCATGATCTCATGGTTCATGAGATCAAGCCCTGTGTCAGGCTCTGCACTGATAGTACAGAGCCTAGTAGGGATTCTCTCTCTCTCTTTCTCTCTCTGCCTCTCCACTAGTCATGCTCTCTCTCAAAAAAAAAAAAAAAAATCCTTTCTGGGGAGGTGTGAGGCTTTGTAGATATTCCTACAGAGATGGGATGGAGCTACCTAGGTTTCTTGGCCAAGTCCCCAGCTTTCAGGAGTCCTTAGCAAGCCTCTGTCATTCCATAGTACACTGACACCATGGTAGAAATTCTCCAACGTCACCCAAAAGCAGATATGGGGAACTACATAACAAAGATCTCTGCTTCTCCTGCCATAGTATCGGGTTGTTGTGAGGAGAGGCTGTCCAGTCAGGGGCTGTATCTCCCAGTCTCCCTTGGCATCTAAGTTGGGCCAAATGATTTCTCTCCAAACTGATAATGTATCAACCAAGGCAGATAAAAAGCATGTGGGCATTTCCCTGCCACTCTTCTTCCCTGCTCCCCTGGCTACACACACAGGATTCCCAGGCTCCAAGGGATGACAGAGCCACCACCAGAAGGAAAATCCCCAAATGGGGAAATGCCACCTGTCTCCCAACAACATGAATCAGAACTGAACTTCTGTTGTGCCAAGCCTCTGAATTAGGGGGTTTGATGCTGTAGCCGGCATCGTGCTAATTGATACAGTCCTCATCCTTCCTGCCCACAGAGTCAGAGTTGATCTGAAAACCCATATCCTCAACCATGTGTACATGGACATTATTACTACCCAGAAACTCCCATGTACTTTTATTTGTATTCTGAATATTAAAAAAAAAAAAAATTTTAAGTGGCGTCTGGGTGGCTCAGTCAGTTCAGCATCCAACTTGGGCTCAGGTCATGATCTCGCAGTGTGTGGGTTGGATCCCAGCTTGGGGCTCTGGGCTAACAGCTTAGAGCCTGGAACCTGCTTCAGACTCTGTGTCTCCCTCTCTCTCTTCTTCTCCCTTGCTCTGTCTCTGTCTCTCTCTCTCAAAAAAGAAAATCATTAAAAAAATTTTTTTAAGAAATATACTGGACAGAAAATGGCAGCTCCTTTTTACAATTTTTTTAAAATTTATTTTCGAGAGAGAGACAGACAGAGACAGTGCTAATGGGAGAAGGACAGAGAGAGAGAGAGGGATACACAGAGTCCCAAGCAGGCTGTAGGCTCTGAGCCATCAGCACAGAGCCGGATGCAGGGCTCGAACCCATGACTCGCAAGATCATGACCTGAGCCAAAGTCAGATGCTTAACTGACTGAGCCACCCACACACCCCAAGAAAGTGGCAGCTTCTACATACAAGACGGGGGATCACATCCTCCTTGCCCACCTGCATCTCCCCAGCACCTAGCCCAGTGCCTGGTGCAGAGTATACACCTGATGGATACTGAAAGGGAGGGAAGCAGGGGAAAGGCAGGAAAGATACAATCACACGGGCAGGGTCATGGTTATCATCCTCACACTCGTGCGGGAGCGTGCTTGCTGAGACAGGTCTTACCAGGCTCTCACTCTCCAAGGGGCAGCCCTGGAAGTGACCCTTTATCCTGACCGCAAGCGGTTCCCCTACCACGCAGAATGATAAACCGATCCCGTTCTGAAAGAGCTCTTTAATTATAAAACAGTATTAGAAAAAGAAGTGCTTAATTATCAGACATTTTTTAGGATTAGTCTGGTCTGAAATTTGGAGGCTCCAGCTCAGGGGTGAGGGTGCTCCTTTACACGATGTGATTAAAGCCAAGCCACAAAGCTATCCCCATGAAGATTCGAGTTGGCACTCACCTTGGCTGGAATCTCATATTCTCTGAAAACTGCACCCTTACTGTGTCCCAGAACAGAAGAATGTAGAGGAGTTGTGCATTTAGGATCTTAAAAGGGTTGCACATGTTTTAACCTGCTATGAAATCTTGAGAGTTTACATCTGTTCCCGTTACTATGGCTGTTTAACCACATGCCCTAAAACTTAATGGCATAAACACCCTTCTTGTTAAACTCCGGGACTTTGTGGGTCAGGAATTCCAGCAGCATGTCAGGGATGGCTTTTCTCTGCTGCACAAAGTGAGGAGCCTCCACTGGGAAGTTTCCTGGGGCGGGGGGGCAGTAACCTGACAGCCAGAGGCTATGGTTCCCTGGGCTGTCTCTCCTCAATGCCCAGCAGTTGTTGCTAGTTGTCACCCGTGACGTCAGCTGGGGCTGTCTACCTGAGCACTTTTCCATGGCGTCTTTAGGTGGCCCGGATTTCCTCGCAGCATGGCGGCCCAGAGTAGTCAGACTGCTTTCACGGTGGCTCAGGGTCCCCCAGCAGTGACGGGAGGCCTCATTCCTTGTTGCACCTGGCCTCAGAAGTCACCAGCGGCATCTCTGCCATCCTCTCTCTATCAAGGCAGTCACAAGCCCGCCCAGTTCCAAGGGAGACATACAGCCCACCCCCTCAACTGGAGGCTGACAAGATCCCTGGAGAAGGAACACTGAGTTCGGGAGGCATTGTTGTTACCGACTTGGAAAATACAGTCTTACCATAACATCTAAAGTACCATAGGGTGGAGAGGAGAGCAGTAGACCTGCCTCATCTGAAAAAGGTGTGTTTCAGGGTTCCTGGGTGGCTCAGTTAGTTAAGCATCCAACGCTCTAGATTTTGGCTCACGTCATGATCTCATGGTTTGTGAGTTCAAGCCCCCCATCGGGCTCTGGGCTAATGGTGCAGAGCCTGCTTGGGATTTTCTCTTTCTCCCTCTCTCTCTCTGCCCCTTCAGAACTCTCTCTCTCTCTCTCTCTCTCTCTCTCTCTCTCTCTCACACACACACACACTAAATAAACTTAAAAAACAAAAGAAAGAGGTGTGTCTGGGCTACACGGGCTTGGGATGTCAGAGGCAGAAGTGGAGGAAGATCACAGGGGAGGCAGCAGGTGCCGAGGAACCTCTCTCGCCCTGACCCGAGAGAGGGGTCAGAACCCGGGTGTCCTCCAGAATCTGGTGGATGCCAGCCAGGCCAGCCCTGAAGCCCATGTGGACATAGTGGGATCTTGGGGCCAGATGTCAGCTTGCTCCCCACCCCAGGCTTCAGCAGCTGCCTCAGCCACTCCTTTCTCCGAGAAGCAGAGTTTTTATCAGCAAAACAGAAAATAATATCAGCCTGGATGGAGAAGGCTAATAGAAGTGATGATAAATGACTCAGAGAGTGGAAAAGTACTCGGGACCTGCCAGAGTGGAAGAACAGAGACATGCCGTGTTGACTTCCCAGCTGTCTCCTTGATCCCTTTTTCCATACTGCTGTTTCCCCCTCTAAATACGTGAATTATGTTTATGCGAATGGTATGCAAGGACGACAGCGTTCCAGGCCACTGTTAACACAGTAATTTATAACCCGAATCACATCCCTTTATGCACCGAACCTGCCAGAAGACCTGGCATTAGCAAAAAAACCACAGAGAAGACCGAATCAGCCAGATGCTGAGTTAAGGCATGAATAGGAAACTGCTCCCGGAAGCAGCAAGGACAGCAGAGCATTCTTGTGGCTCAGGGGGTGCAGCGCTCTGAGAACTGGGAGCCTCTGGTGGCCGCCATGTGCGTTCAGGTCAGTGGCACACGTGGGGCCGGTAAGGCTGTTCTGGGACCCAGGGCGGGCACGTAGCAGAGGTGACAGGCGCGGCAGGATGGGATGCCTCGAAGGAGCAAAATCCACAGTCAAGTCCAAGATGGTGGCAGTTCACAGGGCTGGAAATCGAGGTGTGAACCCAAGTGGGGTGGAGTGCAGGTGTCAGCAGTGGCTTCCTAAAAAGTTCAGGGCTAAGTGCATGGGTACACTGGGTGCTGAATGCCTAAAACAGGAAAGAGAGGGAGGTGGGGGAGGATAGCAATGGTTTTATTTTTTTTTTAATTTTTTAAAAATATGTTTATTTTTGAGAGACAGACAGACAGACAGACAGAGAGACAGAGACAGCGCAAGCAGGGGAAGGACAGAGAGGGAGGGAGACACAGAATCCAAAGCAGGCTGCAGACTCTGAGCTGTCAGCACAGAGCCCCACACGAGGCTCGAACTCACATCCAGGAGATCTTGACCTGAGCCAAAGTCAGACGTTTAACCAAGTGAGCCCCCCAGGTGCCCCAGGATAGCAACAGTTTTAATCTTTGTTTGATGGGTTGGTTACTTGGTTGCTCAGTCTGTAGATTGGTTACTTGGTCAATTCTTCGGTCAGTTGGTTGGCTTCCTTGATTGATTGGCTAATTAGTTTTTGTTTATTTTTTGTTTAGCAAAGGAATGCTTGCTTTCTTCTAATAAAAACAAATCACACAAGGAAATGTAGTATAGAGGAGCTATCCTAGCGTTATGCAGACGGCACTAATCTTTCTCCTGGGCATATTTCTTCCTTCCTCTCTCCCTCCTTCCCTCCTTCCCTCCCTCCTTCCCTCCTTCCCTCCCTCCCTCCCTCCCTCCCTCCCTCCCTTCTTCCTTCCTTCCTTCCTTCCTTCCTTCCTTCCTTCCTTCCTTCCTTCCTTCCTTCTTTCCTTCCTTCCTCTCTTCCAACATTGTGAGACAGAATACAAGCAGGGGAGGGGCAGAGAGAGAACGAGACACAGAATCCAAAGCAGGCTCCAGGCTCTGAGCCTGTTCAGCACAGAGCCCGATGCGGGGCTCAAACCCACAAACTGTGAGATCATGACCTGAGCCAAAGTCGATGCTTAACCAACTGAGCCACCCAGGTGCCCTGCCCCCGGCACATTTCTGTTCCTCTTAATCAGATGCAAAAGCCTGAGATGCAAGTCTCCTCCCCCAGAAGCACCACGTCATAGCCTAGAAACCAAAATGTTTCTTGCCACTTAAGTGAACAGGGTGCCAGCCCCTGCCCTTCCGGAGTCGAGGACCCCTCTTAGAGTGAGAACCAGGTGAAAACACCACCTTTGCAGCCCTTGTAGGGACTTTCAGATCATCTGGGAGGTCTGTTCCAGGTTTCTCCTGACAGAGTCCCTCGTGTGTTCTTCTATCCAGAGGAGGGGAGAGTTGCTCTTTCCTTGGGTGGGTTTTAGGGAACAGGCCACTAGGAAACAAGTGGTCAGAGCTAAGTCAAAATTCTTAAACACCTGCAGGGAATTGCTGATCCTCACAGTCCCCTGCATATTCCCCTGGGAGAGGCAGGGGCCCAGGGCCCCGTGGGGGTGGGCATCATATCCACCCACTCACTAGGGCCTCCAGAGTCCCCTGGATTTGCCAGCTCTGGTGGCCGCGCCTCCTAAGAGGGCCTCCTCCTTCTCACCAGCTCCAGGCCATGAAGACTCATGTTATTCTGCTCCCCTTCCATCTTCCTCCTTACGTATTTCTAGCTTCTTTCCTAGTTGTCCCTTCTATCTCCTGTAGAAGCTTCCATCCCCCTAATGAGAAGGAGAAATCTCTCACTTCCGGTTTTTTCTCCTCCAGCAAGGAGGCCAGACCACGTGTGTACCTGAGGCGGGAGAGGGGCCTCCCTCTTGCCTTGCGGGTCTCAGAAGATTCCTTTTGGTTTTCACTTCCAGGGTCTCCATAGGGGCCCCTTGGCCACCCGTGGCCAGTACCAAGTGCATCTTAGAGTGGAAGTTCCAATCCATGTGGGGTCACCCATCAGCTGTGGGTTGGGGCAGAAAGCCTGTAGGAAGGGGGAGACTGAGTGCCCTCCCCGCCGACCAGGGCCCCATATTTATATTCCACTGAACATACAGGTAGGCTCTGCAAATGATGTAGTCGTCCTGAGGGACAATAAACAAACTTGAATGTAAGTGTTCTATTCCCGTTCACAGTTCATAGGTGAACTTGACACCTGAGCCCAGGTAGATAACTAATATCCCAGGTGTCCCGAGCAGAGTGACTCAGGCAGGCACGGGAACTTACGGTCTCAAGGCTCCATCCCCTGAAGTGTGTTCCACAGAATGTGAGTCAGGCAGTGTGTTAATTAATGAGGTTTCTGCGATCAAATCATTCCGTGAAGTGTGCAGGACTTCCCGGCCTTGGTGTGCACTGGGACCTCACAAGTGGCATATAGCATGGAGTACCTGCCAACACAATCTTAGAGTGCTTTTTGTACTGAATATAACACCTGCACTGGTATTCTGAGTAGCACGTTTTTGAAGATAGTATTGAAATAATGATTCCAAGTAGAAGAAGAAATTTGGAGGATCCTGAACTAAAAAGAGATGCGCTTTGTGGCAAACGGTGAGCCTAATGGTAGAGAGAAGTAGAGCAAAGGCCAAGCGGAGGCTAAATGGAGCTGGGCCCTGGTCCCCCAGCAGAGGGGTTACGGTATAGATTGGTATAGATTATAGTGCCAGCAAATCACTGAGAGCAGAGCAAGAGCAATGGGATCTTCCAATGTCCTGACCGTCTTTAGATGCCTTATTGAGCTAAACAGTGATCCTCTGATGAATCTCTAAACTTCTTCAGGATAATTTCACTTTTAGCAAAGAAAGGACCTAAAAGTGGTGCTCTTTGACTAATAAGGAAACACAGTGTCATGGGTGAAGTTTGCAGAGACATCAGGGAAACTGACCTTGTCCTCCTGAAGGTTGGGAAAGAGAAGCACGTGCTTGGTGGCCAGATCATTTAAGTGGGATCCTCTGACCCTAGGCTTCTCATGGGAATAGCAACCATAGAGAAACTGTATGAAAGACAAGAGCCCATTTACAGGCTTAACCAAAACAGTTCCAAGTCCTGGGTAATAAACACAATCAAAATTTATAAGACCTTGATGAAGAAAAATTTAGAACCCGCCTGAGACTCAACAACATAAAAATGTCAATCCTCCCTACATTCATTTATGAGCATAATGCTATCCCAGTTAAAATTAGGTTTGTTTTAGGAAGTGGGCAAGAAAACTCAGAGAAAGGGCAGTAAGGAGAACTCGCTGTAGCTAGCTGTTCTGGAGGTTGAATATGCAGCGAAGTCCCAGAGATTGAAGCAGTGTGGTACCGACATATGTTTAGACAGAAGACAGATCTGATGTAAGAGAACAGCCTCAAATGAACCTGACCCTGAGGAACCTTAGTATATGGTAAATATGGTGTCTTGTCTAAGTGAAAGAAAGATGAACTATTTAGTGAATGATGTTGGGACATCTTGGGGGGGGACAAGTGACTCAACCTCCTCCTGTAAGCCTAGCTAAATTCCAAATCGAATTTAGGTGTAAAATCTGAAATTTTATGAGTAGTACATAAAAATACTGGATAATCCTTTCACTACCCTTCTCATTTTGTTACAAAGCCTAGGAATCATCAAAGGAAAGATTAACAAGTTATAGGGTAAACTACATTTTTTTAAAGCCTTAAGTCTAGTCCTTGGCCAAAACCAAAAAATAAAAATCACCATAGACAGAGTGGAAAAAACCAACCTTGACAAACTGGGGAAACTATTTGCAATTCATATGAGAGGCAAAGAGTTCAGCTCTTTAACAAAGAAAGAGCCCGCATAAACCAATATAAGCAACAATTCACTAGAAAAAAATGTGCAAAGCACATGATGAGTAATTCATAGGAAAGGCCTACAAATATAGGCAAAAAATGCTTAATCTTACTCATGATGAAGGAAATGTAAATTAAAACTGATTGACAGAGAAAAATAAATGAATAAAGAGATTTGATAATATGCTATGTTGGCAAGACTATGAGGAGGGAACCTTTCTTCAACACATGGCTGGTGGAGTGTAGATTAGTAAACTTTATGTAAGGCGATTTGTAGAGTAGTGTTTGTCATCATCATAAATGTCAACTCACTTTGATCTAGTGCTTCACTTGTAGGAATTTGTGTTACAAGGAAGCATAGATCATGAGATATGAACAAGGTGTCACTGTAGCATTGTTTATAATTAGGTAAAGATTAGAAATAACCTAAAATATTTGCTAGTGGGAGACTGGCTAAAGAGGTACAAGCTTACAGTGGAACGCTGTTCATGACTGAACTGTAGCTAAAGAGCAGATTGGGGAGTCAGGTAAGCGTCTGACTTCGGTTCAGGTCATGATCTCAGGGTTCTTGGGTTTGAGGCCTACATCGGGCTCTGTGCTGACAGCTCAGAGCCTGGAGCCTGTTTCTGATTGTGTGTGTGTTTCTCTCTCTCCCCCTCCCCTGCTCGTGCTCTGTCTCTCTCTCCTCCAAAAATAAATAACCATTAAATACACTTCTTTTAAAAAAGCAGGTGTCCCCAGCCCATCTCAGTGAAACCACTTTCCATTCCCTTCCAACCCATTCTCTTTCTGACCTCAGTTTCCCATCCTCTACTCTTTCACAGGCAATAAAATGCCATCACAGATGCTGAATGAATTTGACACTTATTTCAAAAGTTTTCATGGATATTCACCCTGCTTCTGTTTGCTAGCATGGGGAGAACAACTATAACTCTTAAATGGCAAAGATCTGACGGTTTGATGATACCCCAGTGTAAGAGAGAGTGAGCAGATTTTGGTAGTCTCAAGCACTGTGGTGACAGAGTAGATTGGTACAATAATTTTGGAAGACAATTTGACAATATCTATTGAAATTTTGAATGCCCATTAGTCAATCGATTCTGCTTCTAGAAATTTATCCTGTTGATACCTGCATTTATAAGAAAACTCAGTGTGTGTTATTTAGCTTGGCTCTAGGGATTTGGGGTCAATGTTGAATGGCAGCAGGAAAAAAGGTCCTAATGCCTTATGTCTGTCAGTGGCTCATCT
The DNA here is from genome assembly GCF_003009895.1 of Hyaena hyaena. NCBI lineage: Eukaryota > Metazoa > Chordata > Mammalia > Carnivora > Hyaenidae > Hyaena > Hyaena hyaena. The sequence continues at coordinate 177,223 of NW_024080951.1, read as the reverse complement.
CTACCCGCAATGCTAGTTAGTGTGTGTAGCTAGCATTCCCATCGGATTACTGATTTTACAGCAACAGAGAAGAAACACCAGCTGCTGGTCAGTCAATTAGAAAGAAGAGTCCTACTGGTGGAAACCAAAGCCTCTTACCTAAATGCAGTCCTGTCTTCTGTCTTTCAACGTACAGTCTAGAACACTAGTTCTCTGGTGATGGTAATGTGGTACGCAGGGTGTTAAGAACTCATGACTATAGCCAAGAGATTCATCATGAGGTATATTCCATTTGACCTAATTGACTGAAGAAATTTACTCGAGGAAAAATAATTGAAGAGGAAAAACCAAAAATATCAGTTTTTACTCTCAAACACTGAAGTAAAAATTAAAAGGCTACTAGAGACAAGGAAGCATGGGGTGCATGTTGTTTTAAAATAAAGCCCCAAATTCTTTGATACTCTTCCCTTCAAGAGGTGGAGGTTAATTTCCCCACCCTTAGGTATGAGTTGGCCTTAATAGCTCTTCCAGTGAATAGACATGATGGAACTAATTGATGGTGGATGACTAGCTCATCAGAGACATTATGGCATCCTCCTCGATTTGCTCTTGGGAAAATCTGCTACCCTGTTGTGAAGACACTCAGGTGCCCTGTGGAGAAGAAAGACCCCTTAGCAAGCAGATGAGGCTCCTGCCGGCCCCTGCTGACATCTTGACAGCAAATACATGAGAGGCTCTGATCCAGAAATGTCCATTAAACCACTCCCAACTTCCTGACTCACAGAAATTGGAAAATGATAAATGCATTTCCCTTCAAGCTGCTAAGTTTGGGGGTGACTTGTTATGCAGCAACGGCTATCTGATACAAAGAGGGAAAAAGCAGTTTAGGGTTAATAAAGAAGGTGTGTCATTGGCGAATGTTCTGCCCATCTCTTGCTCAGGAAATGACTTTGGGTTTTTTGTTTGTTTTGTTTTAACTTTTTTTATGTTTATTTTTTGAGAGAGAGAAGGAGACAGAGCATGAGCAGAGGAGGGGCAGAGAGAGACACACACACAGAATCGAAGCAGGTGGAACCTGGAACCTGGAGGCTCTGAGCTGTAAGCACAGAGCCCGATGTGGGGCTTGAACTCATGAATGGTGAGATCATGACCTGAGCCGAAGTTGGATGCTTAACCGACTGAGCCAGTCAGGCGCCCTTCGGTTGTTTTTTTTTTTTTTTTAATATATAATTTATATAATATAATTTATTGTCAATTTGGTTTCCCTATAACATCCAGTGCTCATCCCACCAAGTGTCCTTCTCAATGACTTTGTTAAGCTCTATTTTCAAAGATGTGTTGAAAAGGCTCTACTGAAGCAAATATTATTACTATGGTCAGGGTTGGATGTTAGCTTATGGTATATAATTTGGTATAACAGAATAATCTCAAGAAATTTAAGACAAGAATCTTTTGATGCTTCTCAGATAGTATTTGATTGCCCTGTATTTTACCTTAAATGTTCATCTCTTGTATCCTTAATCACCAAAAAAAAGTGATCATTGACATTTTACATTACAATTTCCTTGTGAAATCTCATCAATTTAAATTAAAGACCCAAACTTTTAATGAATGAGTGAACAAACATTAGGTGTATATGCAATATTAAGAAAAGACCCCCAAGAAATACTTTTCAGGGTAAAAGAAAGGATACGACTAATTATATTTTAAAACATAAAATGAACAAAAAGAAAGAATAGATATTTATATCACTTGAATGTGCATTAAAAATCTCTGGAAGGATAAACAAGAAACTAAAAACACTGGTTACTGGGATGCCTGCCTGGCTCAGTCAGAAGAGTATGAAACTCTTGACTGTGAGTTCAAGCCCCATGTTGGGTGTAGACATTACTTAAAATAAAACAAAAAATGCTGGTTACCTGTTCATGGGATTGGAACAGAGCAAATAGTTGAATATATTAAGTAATCAAAAAGAAATAACACACTTTAAAAAAATTAAACAAATAAAATGAATAGAGGAACCAAGAACATGAGTATGACCACCCAGGGTGCTGTCTGATGAGCTCAGAGCTCTTTAAAAGCAGGTACAGAAAATAGGCACATACCCAAGGCTAGATGCCAAATAAGGGCAGTCATAAACCCCAGGATGAGCTAAGCCTTGTGAAAGATGTCAGGTACAGGGCTATTTTGGGTTGTTTTGAGTGAGAACGTAACAAGAAAGGGTCATGTCATCACTGCTATTAGTGGGTATGGCAAGATGCAAACTGGTGACAGACAGAAAGTAGAACTGCTTTCCTCTTGCGACCCTACTGCTTCTTACCTGTGGGGTTTTTAAGCTCTGCTTGTAATTGGGCCTCTTAGCTTCTCCCATTTTCAAAGCAAGGCAAAGGCTTCTCACGAGTTGGGGCAACATTTCCAGTAGGTACCCAGGTGATTCCCCTTCATGCGGCTGCCCGGGTTGATTGACTTGTGCAAAATCAATAAACTTTGGTCATCTCCTCTTCGTTTCTTTTCTTTGCTTGGCTTAATGTGGCGGCAGTATTGCATTTGGTCTGCCCGTGTTCCTTTGGGTTGGTTGCCCCCTTTATGCTTTTGGCTCCTTCAGAGCCAAAATGTGTGCTCTCTGTATCCTTAAATAGTGTTCACACTCTCGTCTGGTCTCAAAACTCATTTGGGACCTCATTTTAGCCTCTGGGCAGCTTCACCTGCCTGCTGGGTCAACTGTGAGTGCCTCCCCTGTGCCCTGGCCTCTTCTTTCCAGAGGCCACCAGTAGTGCACGTGTTGATTTCACCCTTCAGGTACCAAACCATTGGAGAGAAGTATGTCACCATCTTCTCCAGTCCAGGAAGTATAATCTTCAAATGGAGTAAGAAAAGTGAAGCATAGAGTATATGAAGAAAGAGTTAAAACTCTAAGAAAGGAGACAAGATTGAAGAAATACGTTTAACCATTCCAAATACCCTTAAGTCTTTGGGCCCAAGTTAATTCTGTCTATCCCAGGGTAGTGAGACACCTTGCAAACATGATTGTGCAAGATATTATAAGATGAGGAAAGACACTGGAAGATCATTCCTCGGTTTTCCAAATGATGGGAGAGAAGACTCTTTATCAAACAGGCATGACGTCGACTCACGGCAACACTCATGAATGAATTATTAAATCCTTTGCAAGCTCTTTTACAAGAAGGACATAACTAGAAACCACCATGGCTCATGTATGTCACATGAGCTATGGAATCTTGGTCAACATGTTTTATGTATATATTTTCTTTTCTGTTTGAGTACAGGTGACACACAATGCTAAATTAGTTTCAGATGTATAGCATAGTGATTGGACAACTGTATACAGTACGCTGTGCTCACCACCAATGTAGCCACCACCTGTCACCATACACTATTATAATGCGTTCACTATATTTCCTGTCCTGTGCCTTTTATTCCTGTGACCTATTCATTCTGTAACTGGAAGCCTGTATCTCCCACCCCCCTTGACCCATTTTGCCCATCCTTCCCTCTGGCAACCATCAGTTTGTTCTCTGTATTTTTAGGTCTGAGTCTTCTTTTTATTTGTTCATTTGCTTGCTTTTTTTAGAGTTTACATATGAGTGACATCATATGGTGTTTGTCTTTCTCAGGCTGACTTATTTGATTTAGCATAGTACCCTCTGGGTCCATCCATGTTGTCACAAATGGCAAGGTATCATTCTTTTTTGTGTGTAATAGTCCACTGTGTGTGTGCGTGTGTGTGTGTGTGTGTGAGAGAGAGAGAGAGAGAGAGACAGAGAGAGAGAGAGAGAGAGACAGACATCTTCCTTATCCACTTTATTGATGGACACTTAGATTGCTTCCATATCTTGGCTATTGTAAATATCACTGCGATAAACATAAGGTGCCTATATCTTTAAAAAAAATTTTTTTAATGTTTATTTCTTTTTGAGAGAAAGAGACACACAGCATGAGCAGGGGAGGGGCAGAGAGAGAAGGAGACACAGAATCCGAAGCAGACTCCAGGCTCTGAGCTGTCATCGCAGGGCTCAAACCCATGAACGGTGAGATCATGACCTGAGCCAAAATCAGACACTTAACTGACTGAGCCACTCAGGTGCCCCTATCTTTTTGAATTAGTGTTATCATTTTCTTTGGGTAAGTCGTGAAATTATTAGATCACTTAGTAATTCTATTTGTAGTTTTTTGAGGAACCTCCATACCATTTTCCACAGTGGCTGTACCAATTTTTATTGCTCCCAACAGTTTCAGAGCGTTCCCTTTGGTCTGTATCCTTGCCAAGACTTGTTATTTCTTATCTGTTTTTACGTTAGCCATTCTAACAGTTGTAAGGTGGGCTTGATTTATATTTCTCTAATGGTTATTAATATTGAGCATCTTTTCATGTGTCTGGTGGCCATCTACATGTGTTCTTTGGAAAAATGTCTGTTTATGTTTTAGCTGATCATTGTTTGCCCAGGAGGAAATATCCAATGCTCAACACTTTTGAACCATCCTATTCATTACTTTTGTAGTGACTAAGAGGTATAGACGTGGTAAAAGTCTGTTATCCCAGGGTAATTTGTTTTACATAGTGTATCTTAATGTCATAATTAATTTAAAACTTCTGCTTTGTGAAAGACACCATTAAGACAATGAAATGACAGGCCATAGACTGAGAGAAAGTATGTGCAAAACATCTGATAAAGAATTGGCATCCAGATGTGAAAAGGACTTCTGCAGCTCCACAATAGGATCTTCTCAACACATGAGGAATGACTACTCTCAAAACAAACCAAAAAAATGAGACAAAAATTAAAAGTCTTGGCTGGGATGTGGAGAAGGTAGAAGACTTGTGCACTCTTGTTGGGAATGTCAAGTGTTACCTCCTCTATGGAAAACTGTGTGATGGCTCCCTAAAAATAGAATGACCATGTGATCTCTCAATTCTACTTCTGGGCATATACCCAAAAGAATTGACAGCAGGGCCTTTCAAAGATATTTGTAAACCCATGTTCATAGCAGCATTATTCACAACAACCAAGGAGTGAAAGAAACCCAACTGTCCACTGATAGATGAATGGATAAGCAAAATGTGGTATATCCATACAATGGAATATTATTCAGCCTTATAAAGGAAGGAAATTCTTTGTTTTTTTGAAATTTTTATTTAAATTCTAGTTAGTTAATGTATAGTGTAATACCAGTTTCAGGAGTAGAATTTAGTGATTTATCACTTACATATAATGCCCAGTGCTCATTATAACAAGTGCCCCCTTTAATACCCATCACCCATTTGGCCCATTCTCTGTCCACCTCCCTCCATCAACCTCCAGTTTGTTCTCTATAGTTAAGAGTTTCTTCTGGTTTGCTTCCCTCTCCCTCTTTTTTTTTTCCCTTTCCCATGCATTCATCTGGTTTGTTCCTTAAATTTCACATATGAGTGAAATCATGTGGTATTTGTCTTTCTCTGACACTCTAGCCCCATCTATTGTTGTTGCAAATGGCAAGATTTCATTCATTTTGATGGTTGAGTAACATTCCGTTGTGTATATATACCACATCTTTATCTGTTCGTCCATCGGTAGACACTTGGGCTCTTTCCATAATTTGCCTGTTGTTGATGATGCTGCTATAAACGTTGGGGTGTATGTGCCCCTTCTAATCTATATTTTCATATCAAAAAGGAAGGAAATTATGACACAGGCTACAGCCTGAATAAACCTTGATGATGCTATGCTAAGTGAAATTAGCCAATCACAGAATGGCAAGTACTGTATGATCCCACTTCCATTAGATAGTCAGAATAGTCATCATAGAGAGAAAATGGTGGTTTCCAGGGGTTAGGAAAGGGAGCAATGGGGAGTGACTATCAAAGGGTACAGAGTTTCAGTGTTATAACATGAAAGAGCTAGAGAGATAGAGGGTGGTGATAGTCCCACAACATATGAATATATTCATCATCACTGAATTATACACTTAACAGTGGTTAAGATGGTACCCTTTATGTATATTTCACAGCAAAAACATTGAAAGAAAGAAAAAAAAAACAATAGAAAAATCCAGTTAAAAAGTGAACAAAAGAAACAAACAGGCAGGTCACCAAAGAAGGTATAGAAATGGCAAGTGAGGATATGAAGAGACACTCAACATGATACGACATCAGAGAACTGCAAATTAAAACAACAATAGGATATCACACCATACGTGTTAGCAGGGCTAAAAACAAAACCCTGACAACATCAAATGCTGACAAGGATATGGAGGAACAGGAACTCTCATTGACTGCCGGTGAAAATGCAAAATAGCCTGATGAAAAGCCAGCCCAAACAGTGCTTTGGAAGGCAGTTTGGCAGTTTCTTACGAAACCAAATTTACTCTTACCAGGTGCCCCAGCAGTCGTGCTTTTCGGTATTTACTCTTAAGAAGAGCACTTAGGGCCACAGAACGGTCTTCACAGGAATGTTTAGAACAGCTTTATTCATCATTGCCAAGACTTGGAGGCAAATAAAATGCCCTTCGCAGGCATGAAGGAAACTTACGTATATACCACTAAGTGTAAGACTTTTCTATCTAGAAAAGCTACATAACCATGATTTCAACTATAGGACATTCTGGAAAACGCAAAACTACAGATAGAGCAAAATACAGATCTGGGATGGGGATGTGGGAGGCGGGTGGGCAAACAGTAGGTGAAGCACAGGGGTATTTTAGGACAGCAAAACGATTCTGTATGATACTGTAATGGGGGATAACATGACATTATGCTTCTGTGAAAAACAAAAGAAACCCTGTGTAGTACAGAGCGAACCCCAGTTTAAACTATAGACTTTAGTTAATAATAATGCATTAATAATGTTTCTTCCATTGTAACGAATGTACCACCAGTGCAAGAGGTTAATAATGGAGGGGGCGAAAACTACATGGGAACACTGTACTTTTGTGTTCGGTTTCACCATAAACCTGAAACTGCTCTAAAAAATAAAGTCTATCCATTTTTCAATATCCAAGCTAAAAAGTAGAAACAATTTTTGATTGGGAACTTTTCTGAGAACGAAACCAAAAATTATGAAACGAAGCTCTCTTAAAATTACTTTAAAATTGCATCAGTGAATTAGAATGAACCAAAAGTGAATCAAGTAACATTATGGGGTGATGGAAATGTCCTTTAGCTCGATACTGTTGATACGATCATGGTTGTGTAAACTGATCAAAAATCATGGATATTTACAACTTAAAATGCATTCATTGTACTGTCTGTAGATTCTATTCAGTGACGTCAATTTTTTTAGTGAGGTGACTGATTTGGCATGGAATGTTATGCCGAAATTGTGTGGAAGTGGAGGAACTATCCTTCACTTCATGTTCGACTTTTCCTGAGTGATCCTGAAAAGAATTCTTTTCACCAGAGCATTATCAGTTCTTCACATATCCCCTCTAACTATTCTAATATTCAGTCCATTTTCTTTTAAGCCCTCTTTGAAATCATTGCACCTGTTAGTCATCATCCCCTTTAGTTGCTAACCCTTCTGGCCCCGCTGCCCTTCACTGACCAGCGGCGTAGTGTATGACCTTCTCTGTTCTCCAGCATCAATACCATGGAGGGACTATTGGTTTGTTTCGGTTTGGGGATTCACTTTGGTGAACTCAGTTTGGTTTCGCCATCCACTTTGCAAGTAATCACCCTGCAACTGCACTCAGCAGAAGATAGACAAGAATGTTAAATCAAAGGATGAGCACAGATGCTAGTGTTGAATGGGGAAAGATATCTGAGTAGGAAATATTTTTATATCGCTCTGGAGTTGGTGCATTAAGGACCAGTTTCAGGTTAGGATGATTTTTGCTTTCCTCTACAATGTTGTTAACTGCAGAGACTGCAATAATAAAGGTGTGAGAAGGCCTGAGTGAACCAGGATGCATTTTTTAATCAAATATGTCGACGAAACATGAGTGGATGGCCCTATCGGGATTCAAAAAGATATTGACAAGATGGAAATGATCAGCGTAAACAAGCAAAAGGAGATTTAATACATGTTACCTATAATCCCCAGCTGTTTCAGTTTAACATTCCCTTTTCGAGGGTTCAGTGAAAATTACACCTGTGGCTTTTTGCACCTGTGTTGACAGGGCACGGTTGCCTTTAGTTAGTGTCCAGATGAAGGCGAGCCAACAGCATCAGACAGCGCCATCAGACGGTCATGTCCTTCTATTTTGGGCTAATTACCGTACCCGGTCCTGACTGGTGGAGACAGGAGTCATGCTGCCTCCTGCACTGACGGGACCACGTGGAATAATGTGTGCTCTTCTGTGCTCCACCCTGTCAGAGGGGAGTGATAAATTTTCGTGTCCAGAGGAAGTTGAATGGGATAATTGCAGAGGGGGGAACCAGAAGCTATTCGTATGAAGAACGGTTGACAGAACAGAGAATATTTATCCTAGACAAAGCAAGACTTCAGAGAGCTTGATAGCTGCCTTCAGCCCTTCAAATTGAAAACTATCTCCAGCATTTTGCTGAAGGACAAGATGACCTCTAAGTGTTCTTCTCCCTGGCAGATTCTGATTCTTGCCGTTGTGTTAAATCTTCCCTTTAAAAGACATTGTCTCGTACATTCTGTTTCTCCCCGCAGTATTCCATGGAAGCCTTAAACAAAAGCATAGCACTGCAGTTTCATAGCAAGCTAATCACTTCCCACCTCCCATTAGCTAATTGAAACCAACGATAATAAGAGGGTTTTTATTCAATGCGAGCTGCTGCACACATAACGGAGCTTCTAAGTACAGTTTCAGAGTGCTTTCTCCAGATGCAGGCTGGGGGTGCTCCAGCTTCTCTGGGGCAGGGCTGCTTCAACATAAAGAAACCATCTCCTGATTTGTGCCGACACCCTTGTCTAGGCAGAGTTGGGCTATTTTTATTCTCTGGCGGTTGTGTCTCTATCAGTCAAGCCTGCTATAATCAGTGATATCTCTGTTTGGATGCTGATGCCCTTACCCAGGGAAATCACCACCTCGGCACTGCTAAATCTTAATTCAGGCACCTTTAGTTGAGAATTAATGTTGGCCGAGATTGAACCGCAGTATTTTGAGCTCCTCCTGAAGAAAAAGTTTGCTGAAGAAATGGATGGTGTATGTAAGTGGGGAAGGAAGGGCAGTGTCTGACCTCTGTGAAAAATAATGAACAGTTTTTTTCCGTCTGTCCTCCATCTACTTGAAATTAGTTGGTAGGATAATTGGATATTTTCTCTTCTGTACATCAGGCTCTTTAGAACCTGTTCCTGTGTCTCGCCAGTTCTTCAAGTTTGGTGTATCAAAGAATCACCCAGGAAGCTGGTTACAATGCTGATTCCAAGGCTCTGTACCTAGACAGTCGGAGTCCTGCCCAGTGCGGACCTGGGGCTCTGAATTTACAACAAAGGCTCTAGGTGATTCCACATTTTGTAAATAGCTGCAAATAGCAAAAAACTGCCCTGCCATTCTTTAATATGTTTTCACTTAAAGAGAAAGATCTGGGGCACCTGGGTGGCTCAGGCAGTTACGCATCCAACTTCGGCTCAGGTCACGATCTCAGAGTTCATGAGTTTGAGCCCCGCACCGGGCTCTGTGCTGACTGCTCAGAGCCTGGAGCCTGTTTCAGTTTCTGTCTTTCCCTCTCTCTCCCCGCCTCTCCCCTGCTCACCCTCTTTCTCTCTCTCAAAAACAAACACTAAAAAAGAAAAAGAAAGAAGAAAAAGATCTACCAGCTTAGACCAAAAGAGTGACGTTTTCCTTTGTCATTCAGAAATGAGTTCAGTAATAATCATCTGGAATTAAGGTAAAAGATACTTGGGGTTTTTGGGTTTGTGTCCTGTGAGTTCTGCTTAGGAGCCCAGAAAACTGACTGGGTGGAGGTTTTGGTCTCTGACTCCAGTGTCCATCCTCCTTTTTGGGATTTGGATGGTGAAGTCTAACTAGCCTAGGCTGGGGGATAAAACTCTAGGGTCGGGGCTTGGCGTATGGAATTCAGATATCTGAGTACGATGGGCAATTTGCTTCACCTTTGGGAGCCTGGACTTTTTCACGTATTGAGATGGGGAAACAAATCAATATAGGAAGGCTGCTGGGCGGGTGGGGGTGGGGGTTGAAGAGTTAATGATTGAGCACATGGCTCACGGGAGGAGCCTACCACATTAGCTCCTCGTCATTCCCTTCCCCTGCGCTGTGATTATCCAAGAACAGAGTACGGTGCTTGACTGGGCTTCTCTGTGTTTGTTTCCCTTCCTTGTAGCCTTACATATCCACAGCAGGCTTCCTAGCAGAGGGAAGAATGTGCGAATCAGAACATAAATATGGGTAACTTTTCCTTTTTTATTTTAACATGAGGCTAAACCAAGAAAAATGGAAAGGTTTCTGGACCGAAATTCTTTTTCTCTTAAAAATGAAAGTATACAGGGGCGCCTGGGTGGCGTCCGACTTCGGCTCAGGTCATGATCTCGCGGTTGGTGGGTTTGAGCCCCCTATCAGGGTCTGTGCTGACAGCTCAGCGCCTGGAGCCTGTCTTCGAATTCTGTCTCTCCCTCTCTTGTCCCTCCCCTGCTCGCACTATCTCTCTCTCTCAAAAAATAAATAAAAAACATTAAAAAATGAAAGTACAGTAAAACCTTGGTTGGTGAGCATAATTCATTCCAGAAATATGCTTGGAATCCAAAGCACTCATATGTCAAAGCAAATTTCAAGAACCATTGGCTCAGTTGTGATCATGTGACATCTGGCCTCGCGTATGACTCGTGTTGCAAGGGCATCATTTGTGTATCAAGTTAAAATGTATTAGAAACGTTTGCTCGTCTTGCAGAACGCTCGCGGAACAAGTTACCCACAATCCAACTGTTTACTGTAATTGTATTAAGTACATTTTGGTTAACACAATGCCAAACAGGGCTTGCTCCTGGTGAACCCCCTCAAGCTGCCTCCCACACCCTCTGATCCCCATGGTGAGCCTGCTGCTAAGGCTCAGGTGTTACTGTTTGGGGACGTTGCTGTCCCCGCCCTCAAGGATGTGTGTGGATGAATAAACAAAAATTAAAGGAATTGACTAGTGTCATCGAGCCAGCAGGACTGAGACTCCAGTCTGGGTTTGCAGGTGAGAAATCCTATGCTCTTATATCATCAGGAGATTGCTATCTCTCCAGCTTCTCAGCGCACCGCCCCCCCCCCCCCCCCCCCCATCCCGCCCCTGGACTGTCCCCTGGCTGGGTAAGAAGGAGGCTCTTGGTGTTCCGTATTTCCTTAGCACATAAGTGCAGCAAGTTCTGTGTTAAGTGCTAGAGGGTAAAGCACTGGCTAAGTCAAAGATCAGCTGTCCAGGCTTTCTGTGAGGCGGTTAGCACTGAGCATACCTGTGGTGGCACTGACTTCATTTATATCAAGCAAGGGACTTACTTTTCAGAGCATTGCTTTTCTTACCTGGGAGATGGGGCTCACAGGACTGACGTTACAGGCCTGTTTGCAGTGACTCTAAGAAGTAATTCAAGATGAAATGCATTAATAAAAAGTGCCTATAAAAGCCCTAGCCCCGGTGCCCGGCATGGGCGTGGCACTCTAGAATTGATGGGGGAGGGGGCGTTGTGATGGCAGCTTTTCAGGTGTGGCTCTTCTCGAAGGAGAAGAAAACAGCTCCACTTCCTTCCAGGTGAGCTGCCCTCATTAGTCCCCTCTTGGTCCTCGGGAGGTCCTCTGGCGTTTATTTTGGCAGAATCAGGACTTGAGTGTGCCCAGCCCATCAACTCATTTCCTGTGGGTAGGCTGTGACACATACAACAGCTTCCAGAACAAGGTTCTGGTTGTGGCTTTGGGGCCGGTGATACGACTCTCAGCAGTGCCAAGGCACAGGCTGGGATCCCCACTGTCTTCTTCTCACCCCTCCCCCAGGCCCCAGGTGGGGAGTGGAACTCCAGCTGCTTCAGGGAAACAGAACTGTTTGTGTTCTCATACTTAGTTAGTCAACTAGAGGTCAGTTTTTATTAGGCAAACAGCTATTTGACTAATGGGTTTGGCCTTGGAGCAAAGAGCAGGCTGTTTCCATTTCCTGGTTGCTTGGTTCTGGGTTACAGTTGGTATCTGGAGCAGGTGTGCCCCTGGGTATGGATGGGTCTTTGCATTTGGTTACCTTGCTGATAGGATCAGATACACACAGACAGGCAAGCACACAGAGATTGCGGGTGAAAGACAAGATCTGCTCTGTACAGTAACTCCGATGATTGATCCCATCAACTCTGCTCACTGTGCAGACCTTCAGAGCAAGGCTGGGTGAGCTCCTTCTTAGACAGGGGAGAGACACAAAGAGGCACAGGGGGGAAATCCCAGAGTTGGGACCTACAAGTTAGGGAAGATTCCAGTGCCACTGAGAGTGACGTGTGCTTAACAGAGAGAAAGAAGAGCCTGGGTGGTTCAGCTGGTTGAGCGTTCGACTCTTGATTTCGATTCAGGTCATGATCTCATGGTTTGTGAGATCAAGCCCCATGTTGCTTGGGATCTCTCTCTCCTTCTCTCTCTGCCCCTCCCCCCTCAAAATAAATAAATAAACATTTGATTAAAAAAGAGAGAGAAGGAAAATTTTAAAAGAAAAATGTGAACGAGAGCTGGAAGAATTTAAAAGAGGGAACAGAAATTTTGTGGTGTTAAAATGTCCATACCACCCAAACAGTCTACAGGTTCAGCACAATCCCTATTAAAATACTGACAGCATGTTTCACAGAACTGGAACAAAGAATTCTGACGTTTGTATAGAGCCGCAGGAGAATTTTAATTCTTAGGATCGTCGGTCGGTATGCAACATAATCCATCTGTTTCACTTCACATGTGAGACCTTGAGTAAAATGTATCTTGCTTGCTTCTGTGTTATTTTAAAAATAACCACAATGCCATTGCCATACCTAAAATAATTAATAATTCCTTAACAGTATCAAATATCCAGGCAATGTTCTGGTCGATAGGCCTTTTAAGCCTTTTGATCTATAGTCTCTCTCTCTCCATCTCTCACTCAGTTTACTTATTGAAAAGTTAGCATGATTCATTCTGCAGAGGATTTTGTCTGTGATAACTTGACTCCTTCAACACGCACCATCCCTGCTTTTTGTTTTAGTTGCTAATAAACATGTGACATTGTGGGTCACTCACCTCATTCTGCTTCTCATCTCATTTCACGCTTCTCCTCATTCCTTCTGACCCTGCCTCATCCCCTCACCCCCTTCTAGGAGCCTCACTCACCTTCATTCTTAATTGACAATCATGACCATCTACATAATTTCCCAGGCCCAGTGCAAAATGAAAACACAGGGCCCCTTGTTCAAAAAGTATGAAAAGCTCCAAGACGGTAAGAACAGAGCCATTAAATCCGTATGAGGCCCTCCTGGTCCTGGGGCCCTGTGTGACTACACAGGTGATGCCCATGAAGCCAGTCCTTCCCACACCACATCCCGGACCCTTACTCTGTCCCTAACTCCACCCCACCCCCCCACCGCTACCCACTGGTGGTGAAGTAAAGCTCAGGAATGAGGTACGGTTTGGGCCGACATAAAGATGCCCTTTCCCTGAGGAACTAGAAATACACTGTGGATAGCCCAGGAATGTGGCATGGAAGTCTATCACCTGCCCTGGGTCATAGATTCTTTTTTAAAGGCACCTATAAAAAATTAGAACCCTAAATTTTCCCACATTCAGTGGAGAAATCAAATCAAAATCTGCCACGTGAAACCCAGAAACTAGAGAAAAAGGTCCAGGACTGTGAATACCTCAGAGCTTTGGCAAAGATGCATGCAGACCCTCTCTTTAGGAAGTCCAGAACCCAGAACCCCCTCCCACAGCAGATGAGCTCCATGAAGATGAGCTTGCTGCTCTGAGAAAAAAGTAGAAGCTGGGAGGAAAAAGCTCTTACTCCATGAGCTACAGATAGTAGGGCAATGGAAAGAGCATGCTCAACATAAGTATGTTTAAAATAAGCAAAGAGAGGCAGCTGGGTGGCTCAGTTGGTTAAGCGTCCAACTCCTGATTTCAGCTCGGGTTGTAATCTCACTGTCGTGGGATTGAGCCGCGTGTTGGGCTCTGTGCTGAGCATGGAGCCTGCTTGATATTCTTTCTTCTTCTCTCTCTGCCCCTCTCCTGCTCATGTTCTTTCTCTCTCAAAATAAATAAACATTAAAAAATAAAGAGATAAAGGAAGAAATATAATCCGTAAAACAAGAGATATGGTGGGAAGAGTAATGCCACTCCCAAAGATGTCTGTGTCCTGATTCCTAAAACCTGTGAATATGTTCTATGACATGGAAGAGACTTCATGGATACGGTCATCCTTCAGAACCTTGAGATGAAGAGCTCCAAGATGAAGCCAGATGTGTCTGCCAGGGTCCTTAAAATTGGAAGAGACAGACAAAGAGTGAGTCAGGAGTGAGAGGACAGAAGAAGAGACAGGAGAGATTTGAAGTGTGAAAGGGATTTGACCTACTTTTGATGGTTTTGAATGTGGAGGAAGGGGATACACCAAAGAATGAGGCAACCTGTTGAAGCTGGAAACAGCAGAGAAATGGGGACCCCAGCCCTACAAACTGAGGAACTGAATTCGGCCAACAACCCAAATGAGCAAGGAGATGGACTCTTCCTCAGAGCTTCCAGAAAGGAACACAGCCCTGTGGACATGTTGATTTTAGCCCAGTGAGAGCTGTATCAGACTTCTGAGGTCCAGAACTATAAGAGAATTTGTGGTGCTTAAGGCTTTGTTTATGGTGATATTATTACAGCAGCAATAGGAGGCTAATATAGCACATTTTTAAAAGACAGGCTTGGAAAAGCATCAAGCAAAATCTATACATAAAATGTGTAATATTAAAAACTTAATAAGCAGATGAAAAGGTAGGTTATACTTGACTGAAGAGAAAACTCATAAATTCAAAGGAAGTCTGAAGAATGTATTAAGAATATAGCACAGAAGGATAGGAAGAAAGATACCATGGATGCACAAAGACATTGGTAATAATTATTGACTACAAAAAAAAAAAAAAACTAATGGAGGATAAAAATTGAAGAGGATCTAAAGTACTGAATTATAACAACATGTAAAAGTGAGAATTTCAGAGGGAAATTAGTCCATTTCTTATTCAAGAGAAAGCTAGAGATGTTGATAAGCTTTTTTAGACTTAAGAAAAATATAAGGTTATATTTTCATGCTGAAAATTTTTTATATGGAATGTGTAGAGGAAATCAATCCATTAAAACATGGGAAAGGAGAAAGAGAAATAAAAATGAAAAGCATGGTACATAAGCCCAATAAATCGGTGTAAGTGAATCCAGACATATCACTAATTACACTATTTACAGTAACAGATTAAGTTGGTCCACTAGGCGCAGAGACTAAAGTTAGACTTTTTTTTAAATGTCTTGAGGAATATTCTGGGGTTTTTTTTTTGTTTGTTTGTTTGTAATCTTTGAGAGACACAGAATCAGAAGCAGGCTCCAGGCTCTAAGCTGTCAGCACAGAGCCCGACGCGGGGTTCGAACTCACAAACCGTAAGATCATGACCTGAGCCGAAGTTGGATGCTTAACCAACTGAGCCACCCAGGTGCCCCTATAGTTAAGATTTTTAAAACTCGGCTATATGCTATTTTCATAGAGGTGAAGTAAAGTATTTGGACTAAGGACTGGCCGTGTTTGAATAGGAGAATGGATCTCAACCCCAGAGAGAAATGGCCTTCAGGAAGGGTCTCCATGTGGCCCAAGTAGCTGTCATCCTGAGGGTCACCTACCCAGCTCCACAGTGGGGAACATCCAGTACAAAGATGCGTCTGTGGCCCAGCCCACAGATGGTGGACGGGAGCTGCGATCCCCACCAAAATCTCTTCCATGATACCCTACAGCGAGGAGACTGTTCACAAATCAGAACTTCAGCCTTTCTGTCTCCAGTTTCTTTTTTAGAAACATCAGTAATGACTTCTGTTTCTGGCAGTGTTGTGTTGATATCCTGAAAAACCTCCCAAATGAAAATGATGCTGGATAAAACTTTTTTAAAAACTTCTCTTTTTAATGAAGAAGCTAAAACCACAGTGACAGCGAGATTCCAGAGCTATAGATGAGCCTTTGACACATCCAAAGCTTTATGGACATGTCCCCAACCCTAAGACTGTGAACTTCCATCCCGACTGTGCTGTGGGGCTCAAGGGTAAAGCAACCAATTTGGATTGGTTGCACATGGCCAGGGAGGACTTAAATAGGTCATAAAGTGCAGATTGGTCAACTTGTCTACCTTAAAATTAAGAATACCTTTCACTAAGAATAAATTGGGAGAAAAATATTAGCAGCAGCAGTGATTGACAAGGGACTAATATCCAGAACACCATTCACCATGCTCCTTCCTATCTGATGCCTACCCTCCCGGTGGATGCTGGGGACCTTCACCTTCTGCCTCCTCAAGTACCTCCCCCCAGCAGTTGTCTTCATTCTTTCCTGCTAATCAACTTCTACCTCTTAGTGGAACATTCCTATCAGCCAATTATAACATGATAGCACTAAGAATTTAAAAAACACTCTTGACCAAATACTGCCTCATTAGTCTCTCTAAATACGGCAAACTCACCTGAAGAATAGTGTATACTCTCTCCCTCCCTTTTCCTCTTAAACCCTCATTACTCCCAGTAAGCTCTTATCAAAGGCATATGTTGCCAAATCCAGTGGTCATTGTCCGTTCTGGTCTTCCATAACCTAATGCATGATCACTCCTCCCTTCCAGAAACACTTTATTCCCTTGGCTCCTCGGATACCACACTCTATGTCATTCTCTTTCTACCCTGGCTATTCCTTCCCAGGATGCTTTACTGGTTCTTCCTGCCCTCTGAACAGTCAGGCTTGGTGCTCATCCTCTATCCTCAACTCTACAATATCCGTATTCACTCACTGACAGGGGGAGGGTGTTTTCTGGTTTTATGTCTGCAGGATGAAGATTTCCTATATGTGTGTCCCCAGATGGGACCCCTTTTGTGAATTGCAGCACTTACAACCAACTATCCTACACAACATCTCCCCTGGGGTAGCTAAAAAACATCTCACATCGAAAATCAGACTCCTTAACCACCTCCCCCATCTGTTCTTTCCACAGTCTTGCTCCATTTCCAGTTACGACAACTTTATCCTTGTTGCTGCTCAGGCCAAAAATCTGAGCATTTCTCTTTGATGCCCCTCTTTCCCTCATGCCCCATCCAACCCACCAGTGATCCTCTTGACTGCACTTTCATGATGTATCTAGAAACTGACCACTTACCATCCCCACCATGCCCTCCTCAGACCAACACATCATTCTCTCTCCCCAGATCACCGAGTTAGCCTCTGGAAAGTTCTCTCCTCTCCTTCCCGTGCCTGACTGCAGTCTGTTCTCAACACAGCGCAAAGTGAGCCCTTGCAGATACGAGTTCTATCATCACTCTTGTCCTCAGACCCTTTAGTGACCTCCCAAGTCACTCAGAATAAAAGACAGAGTCTGCAACCCTGTGATCAAGGCCCTGATCCTTCTCACACCTCATCCTGGCTTTCCCTCCTGGCCTTTCAGCACCGCACTCCAGCCTGGTTTCTTGAACTTGCCACGCATGCTCCTACCTCCCCAGTCTCTGCTCTTTGTTTTCCTTCTTCCTAGGAGGCTCTCCCTGGGCATCTGCACAGCTTACTCTCCTAACAGATCTCTGCTCCAATGTCACCCCCTCTGTGAGGCTTTTCCTGACCCCCTGTCTCTCTCACCCTGCACCATTTTCTCTGTGGTATTCAGAAGCCTCTGGTACACTCTGTATTTACTCGTGTGTTTGTTTGTTCATTCTCTCTACTAGGATGCATGAGTAGAGAGACTTTGTTTTATACACAGCTGTATCCCAGAAACTAGGATAGAGCCTGGCAGAGAATAGGCATTCATTTTTTCTTAATTATGGTAAAGCACGCATTACATAAACTTCACCATCTTAACCATTTTTAATGGTACAGGTCAGTGGCCTTAAGTACCTCACAGTGTTGTGCGGCCATCACTCCCATCTATCTCCAGAACTTTCTCATCTTCCCAAACTGGAGCTCTATCCCCATGAAACACCAAGTCCCATTTCCCCTCCCCTGCTTCTGGCTGCCATTCTAGTTTCTGTTTCTGTGTATTTGACCACTCTAGGTACCTCATACCAGCGGAATCATACAGTATTTGTCTTTTTGTGACTGACTTATTTCCCTTCGCAATATGCCTCTTATGTCACTTATTTTCCACTTAGCACTATGCACTATCATGAATAATACTATCATGTGCAAATGCTTCTATAAGACCTTGTTTTTCATCATTTTGGATATATACACGAAATAGAAGTCCCTAGCTGCTCAGTGGGATATATGCATGGATTTGCCGAATCATATAGTAATTCCATTTTTAACTTTCTGAGGAACTGCCATAACGTTTTCCAAAGTGGCTGCACCATTTTACGTGTCTACCAAAAATGTTTTCCCCCATTCTTTAAGATGCCTTTTCACTCTGTTGATCATGTCATTTGATGCACGGAAGTTTTTTTTATTTATGTTGATGTTAGTCCGGTTTATCTATTTTTTTCTTTTGGTGCCTTTGGAGTCCTATCCAAAAAATCATTGCCAAATCCAGTGTCATGAGACTTTTTTCCCTCTGTGTTTTCTTCTACTAGTTGGACAGTTTTAGCTATTATGTTTAGGTCTTTGAATCATTTTGAGTTAATTTTTATGTATGGTGTAAGGTATGGATCCAAATTCATTCTTTTGCATGTCGCTTCCCAACACCATTCATTGAAGAGACTGAATTCCCCCACTGAATGGGCTTGGCAGCCCTGTCAAATATCATTTGACCAAATTGGCAGCCCTGTCAAATATCATTTGACCAAATATGCTA
This sequence comes from Hyaena hyaena, assembly GCF_003009895.1. Classification (NCBI taxonomy): domain Eukaryota; kingdom Metazoa; phylum Chordata; class Mammalia; order Carnivora; family Hyaenidae; genus Hyaena; species Hyaena hyaena. The sequence continues at coordinate 158,366 of NW_024080951.1, read as the reverse complement.
GGATTTGGGGGGAGGGGGTATCTATTTTGATTTTAGTTCTGTGTCTGTCTTTATGCCAGTATCACACTATTTTGATTACTATAGCCTTATAATAACTTGAGGTCAAACGTATGAGACTTAAAATTTTGTTCTTTGTCAAAATTGTTTTGGCTATTTGATATTCCTTGAATATGAATTTTAAGATGACTTTTTTTAAATTTCCTACAGTGTTCTATTTCTGTTTTCTATTCCTGTTTTTCTATTGTTTCTATTTCCTTCTTTTTAAATCAAACTTAAACATATTTAAATATCTTGTGTATTATCAAAAAAATATAATAGAAAATGCGCAGAGGGTTTAACTTGCATGCTATGGAAGAGAAAACACATAGGCCAATAAACATATGAAATGCTAAACCTTGTATAATCACATGAAAACCAGTGGGATATGCCTTTTGTGCCCACTGGATTGTCAAAAAATTATCAAGGGAAGAGAGGATGTGCAGCATCTAGAACTCATATTCATTGTTGGAAGAAGGATAAAAATCTTCAACCTTATTCTACATACCTCTGACCTAGCGATTCCATTCCTAGACTTATGCCCTAGAAACATTTGTACTTGAGTCCAAATAAACTATACAGAAAAAGTTTCATGCTAGAAAAACTGCTAGCAGCAATGTTTGTAATAACACCAGAGAACAACCCAAATACCCCAGCAGCATTATGAAAGTAATCTGTGGTGTATGCGTATGCTGGAATACTGTATGGTAGTGAAAAGTGAATGAAATTCAGCACTAGGCATCTCCAGGATGACCCTCTGGAACATGGCATTAGACACACAAAAAAAGGGGAGGGGCAGATCACAGAAGAATACAGTCAGTGTTATTCCATTGATGTGAAGTTTAAAACATGTAAAACTAAGCTGCATAGAAGTTGTAGGGATGACAGACCCAGAATATCAGACATCTGCCAGAGGAAAGGAAGGACACATGACATGGAAGGGTGCAGGGTTTGGAGTTACTGGAAATACTCTGATTTTTTCTGTTGAGAAATCCACTCTTATCAGGGTTTCCCTTGTACATAACTTCTCTCTTTCTATTCTTTTTTCTTTTTTAATATTTTATTTATTTCTGAGAGAGAGAGCCAGCACGAACAGGAGAGGGTCAGAGAGAGAGGGAGATACAGAATTTATAACAGGCTCCAGGCTCTGAGCTAGCTGTCAGCACAGAGCCCGACGCGGGGCTTGAACCCACGAACCCTGAGATCATGACCTGAAGTGAAGTCGGACGCTTAACCGACTGAGCCACCCAGGTGCCCCTCTTCTCTTTCTATTCTTAAAATTCTTTCTTTGTCTACGATTTTTGACAAGTTAATAATAATGTGTCTTGGTGTAACCGTATTGGTGTTCAAACTCTTTGGGGTTCATGAGGCCTCATTGATCTGGATGTCCATTTTTCTCCCCAGATTTGGGAAGATTTTAGCCACTAATGCTTTAGATACACTTTCTGTCCCTTTCTCTTTCCCTTCTTCTTCTAGAATTCCTATAATGTGAATATTGCTTCTTCTTATTGGGTCCCATAATTCCTTAGACTTTTTTCAGTCTTTTTATTCCTCTTTTCTTTTTGCTTCCTGGACTGGGTAATTTCCAATGTCCTGTCTTCCAGGTCACTGATTGTTTCTTTTGCACGGTCCAGGCTACTTTTGAAATTATCTCTCAAATTCTTCAGTTCAATTTTTGCATTTTCAACCCTAGGATTTTGGTTTTGTTTTTGATGATTGCTGTCAGACTTCTCATTTTGTTATGCATTGTTTTCCTAGTTTCAATTCATTGCCTGTCTGTGTTTTCTTAAGACTGTCCTGAATTCTTTGTCTGACAGCTCATGGATCTTCATTTCTTTCAGGTTAGCTATTGGAGCTTTATTACTTTCTTTTGCTGGTGTCATATTTACCTTCTTTTCCATGACCCTTGATTCTGTACATTGCTTTCTGCACATTTGAATAATCAGGTTCCTCTTCCAGACTTTACAGGTTTGCTTTGGCAGAGACACAGTTCTTCACCAGTCAGCTCAGTTTGGGTTTCTGAGTGTTTCTGCTGGTAATGACCTTGGCAGATGGGGCCTCCTGTATGGTCTACTTCGGGGCAAGGCAAGTGTTCGAGCTCTGAGGACAAGGATAGGGGGTTGTGCCACTGGCTGAGAAGCATTGGGTAGGACTGCTGGTTTGGCTCCCTGCACAAGTGAGACTATAGGATGGGCCCCATGGTTTCCTGGATTCCCAGATCAGACTTACTAGATGATCAGAACTGGGTACTATATTCAGTAGTAAAGGGGAGCATACACTAAATCTCTTGGTCAGGTGAGGCCACAAGGTTTGCTCTGCAGATGGGGGAAGCCACGGGTTGGGCTCTCTGTTCAAGGGCCACTGTATGTAGTGCTGTTGAATGGGCTTCCCAGCTTCCCATGTGCTCTGGTTAGGTCCCCTGATCAGACCAGCTGAAGGCTATATTCAGCAATGAGTGGGGCCACAAATTAGATTCCCTGCCTGGGCACAGTGGGAGAAACAACCCCAAAGCTGGCAAAGTATTTGTTGTCTTAAGACAGCCTGGTACCCCAGGTTCCCTGACCAAACAGGGCCACTGGCTTCCAGCTGTTTTTGCCAGCCCCTCTGGTCCAAGAGTGCTCAGTGGTAGGCCCATGTCCCAGCCCCCTGGCCTGGGTGGGAAGGTGGAGAGGTCACTCCAGGTGGGAGGGACAGGAGGCTACCTTTAGCTTTAGCTATGAATTAATCCCCCTTCCTGAATATAGCACAGAACAACTCCATGCCCGTTACTGGCTTTGTTCTGGGGGTAATCAGCTCTACCCACTCCCCAACCCCCACCTCTCAGCTGAAGGCCTACTTGGTGCACCTGGACTCTAGGGCCGGCAAAATTCTTCATCTGAGAATCTAAATCAAGCAGATCTGGATCCTTCCAAGTTGCCTGGACAGAGTGCACCCCGTGACTTGGTTCTGTGGATAATCAAAGCTGTTCACTTGGGGGCGTGGCAGATGTGAACTCAGTCTGCCAACATCCACATGGTGGTGGTTGAAAGCTCCTCCCCATTTCTGTGTCAGACTCCCAGTGACTGGGCCCCACAGATTCCAGTGCAATCCCCATCATGCAAGATCAGACTAGGGCCCTCCACAAAACAGTCTACAGTGCTGTGCAGGGGCTAGATGTCCCCCGCCCTGAGTTTTCTTTTTCCACTGAAGGAACACTAGGCTCAGAGGAGACCTCTCTGCATGGTGATGCACTGACCTAGGGAAGGAGCAATGCAGTCAACGTGGACCTGCTCCTCTTAACCCTTCTAATGCAGTCTACCTTGGTCTCTGAGATACCTCAAGCTCCCTGTCAGGGAATTAGAAAATCACCCAGGCTTGGAGTGCCTGAGTGGCTCAGTCATTTAAGCGTCCACCTTTAGTTCAGGTCATGATCTCACAGCTCTTGAGTTCGAGCCTCATGTCAGGCTCTGTGCTGACAGCTCAGAGCCTGGAGCCTGCTTCAGATTCCCTCTCTCTCTCTGTCTCTCTCTCATATATATATATATGTATATATATATAAACATTTTAAACTTTTTTTTAAGAAAAAAGAAAGAAAGAAAAGAAAATTGCCCAGGCTTCAGAGAAGGCAACAGCCAGCACAGAGGAAAGGGTTTCATCCCATAAACTTTGTAAAGGAATTCTTAGGCCATCTCAGCTTCTCAGAGATAAAAATAAATAAATCTATCAAGTTGTTTACACATTGGGGTGCCTGGGTGGCTCAGTCGGTTAAGCATCTGACTTTGTCTCAGGTCATGATCTCACGGTTCGTGGCTTCAAGCCCCACACCAGGCTCTGTGCTGATAGCTAGCTCAGAGCCTGGAGCCTGTTTCAGATTCTGTGTCTCCCTCTCTCTCAGACCCTCCCCTGTTCATTCTCTCTCTCTCTCTCTCTCAGAAATAAATAAAACATTAAAAAAAAAAGTTGTTTACATATTGATGGCTATCCCAGCATTTGTGGGTTAGTGATACAAATGAAAATTTTTTTTTAGTTTTTGAGAGACAGAGACAGAGCATGAGCAGGGGAGGGGCAGAGAGAGAGGAAGACCAGAAACTGAAGGAGGCTCCAAGCTCTGAGCTGTCAGCACAGAGCCTGATGCAGGGCTTGAACCCACAAACCACGAGATCATGACCTGAGCTGAAGTTGGATGCTCACCAACTGAACCACCCAGGTGCCCCACAAATAAAAAACTTTAAGACTACTTAACCATTTCACTGTGGTGATCTATGACAGTGTGGAGCTTTCAGACCATAACGTGTGCTGCTCAGATGACAGTCCATTCACTCTGGCCCTCCAGAGTCCATGGAAAGGCTGGTAATTTCCCACAAAGCTCAATGCACACTCTGGAAGCCTGTGCTGGCCCAGACTTGGTAATTGGGATGGATGGCCATCCCAAGCTGAGGCCACGGTAAAAGCTCTCTGGGAGAGAAAAAATCAGGATTCACTCCTGAAAGGGGTCCTGTGTAACAGCTGAAAAGGCCAAGTTGGGATGATGCCTGCCCAATGCAGGGTCTTGTGAAGGTGGGAGGTAGCTATCATGGGAGCCCAGGAGAGAGGGGCTTGAGAAACTGCTCAAAAACAGTCCTCATCATGCTTATGATTGGTTTAGTGTTAAGCAGAGCCAATTCTGTGTAGGTTTTAAAATAGGAAAATGTCACCTCTTCCTGTGGAAGGAGGGATCTTCTTCTCTCTAGCAACACAGCTCCAACGGCAGAGAATTTATTGTAAACCATAGCCTAAGCGTGCACTTCTTGGGTTCTTTATACCTCGGCCTTTGGAATTTTATTGCTGTTAAAAATTAGATAAAGTTCAAATCAGAGGCTTCCTAAAATAGCAAGAGAGTAGCTATAAATTTAAAGATGGGAGGGGGCAGATATGGATTGATTTAACCCATTGAGGGTCTCCAGTGGTTACTGCCAGGATAGACTTTTCCATCTAGGCTTACCTCTGCCTCTGTGAAGAGGTCCTGGGTGGGTACCAAGACTGAGCAAAAGACCATTATTTTGTACTGTGTACAGAGCCCCAACAGTGTAATGAGTCATTCTTTATTCTTCTCAGATATTACAAAAAAAAAGGTTTTGAAATACTTGTCACTGGAATCTTAACACTATCAGTATAGAAACTGCAAATATCCACAATTTGGTCTTGTTAATTAAAGGATTCATTCCTGGGGTTATTAGCAAATGTCTTGTTTAGAGCTTCTTCCTTTTGAAAAATAGAAATCATGCTTTTTTTCCTTTCTCTTTTGCTTTATAGCTGTTTGTGAGGTCCTTTGAGACCCATATAGGAAAATGGAAAAGATGCTATAAAATGTAAAGTGTAATGTGTTATGGGTATTGTTTAAGATAAATCTGGCCTAAAACAAAAATCTCATTCATCAGAGATTTCAGTGGCAAGCTTAATCATAGTATTAGGAGACTTTGCTTGCATAGTAAAGCCGAATCTTACTATTCACTGTCGAATTCACTATTGTAGTCACGCTTCACTGTTGCTAGTGAATCTGATGCCTTCATCCCAGTGAGTAATGAGAATACCTCAGTTTTCAATTCAGGGATTTTGCTCTACATAATAAATGTGTGAGAATCACAAGCAGAGTGATAGGACCCATTAGTGTTTTAAGAATCACTGGCTGGCCATCCTGATGGAATATTCTAGAACTAGATATGCTTGCCAGAATGTGGAAAGTAAAATGGTAGGAGACCGGTAGATCTCTATCAGTGAAACTCTTCAAAGAAACTGGGTAATAGGACATAAGGGGTTCTAGCAATAGAACGATGTATTTCAGCCAATAGCTATAGGATCAGAAAGGTCAAGAAGGAGCTCATCAGGAACATCTTCTAAACAACCTTTGTACACATACTGTTGGAACACCTGTTACACCTGTGACCTCTTTGTAGTCCTTTCCTGCATTTACAGTGGCCCTAAGACAGCGTAGGCTGAAAGGTGGGGTTAGGGTTGGGTACAAGCATAGGCCTGCGCAACCAACGTCAGATGGATTGTGAAGGAAATCAAGAGATGGATGTGGGGTTGGCTTTCCTATTCTTAGAATCCCTTGCATCCCTGAGAGTCTCTGTCCTATGACTTCATCAGAGAAGCTTTATTGTTCTTTCTAAAGATGCATGAAAATGGTGTCAGATCTTCCTTAAACTTCATGTGTCTTCCCAACCTCCTTTTCTGTCCGTGATGGTGACATTCCTATATAGATTTGCTTTCCAAATGAAAGGTTGCATGGTTTTATATGCTGTCTTTGTGGGGCTCTTTGACTGACACTATTTGTTGTTTCTCTTGCCCAGTGGCTGTTTCTCTCCATCAACTTGGACAGCAAGGATGCTGTCCCTGGTGAGCCAGAATTATGATATGGACTTTGAACCCTCATAGGATGGCCTCAGCCCCTGGAATTTATTAACTAGGGGGTGCTGAGTCTAGACTGCAGGATAGGAAGTGACTGTGTGGCCAGCACTAAACCAATGCCTTTCTTGCTTTCCTCTTCCTTCTGTTCCGTGATCCATTATTTCATTCCAGGACCATTATGTAATTTGATACCACCTGCATTCCAGAGATTTGCCAGTATCAGATCACTCTAGCTGCCCCTGCCTGCTTTTATATAAATGAACCTCCTTCATTCAGTACACTTATTTTCACTTGACTTATTTCCAAAGCCATATATCTGACTTCCAGCTGTGTCTTTACTTATTTTTCCTACACTTCGCATAAGCTGTTGCTTACACAACTTCAGAGTCTCAGTGATGAATTCCTTTGACTCGCCCTTTACAAGCAGCTCCCAGAAGGGCTGATGGGAATGTGATTCATAAATTATGTGCTACAGAGTATAAGTGGTGTAGGATTTAGAGCAGGTCACAGTGAAGGCTGGCGTGGCTGGGAAGGCTCTCAGAAGGGTGGCTGTGGTAACCCATGCACAAAGTTGTGAGGCCCTGGAATAAGGTAGGAATGGGTGTCACTTGAAAGAACACATGGAGCCTTGGGGGAATGACAGTAAATTCATGAAATGGTATTTAGAGCAGCTTGAGATGGAGGGAGGAGGGGAAGAGGAGTCAGGGAAGTCCCCTTGCCCAGGGGTGCCAATAATCAGCACCTAGAGGCACCCAGGTCACAGAAAAGTTAAAACGGACCAAGAATGGCTTTGTACCTCTCTTACTCATCACATACCCATTTAGTCACATTTGAGTACACTCAAAATGGGCTACACTCAAGGATGTAGACTTCTGGTTAAAAATTTATCTGTATACATTGAAGTCTGCTCTAAAAAAGAAAAATCAGAGATGGAATGAGCAACCTATATAGCTCAACTCCTAAAACTGTTGGTGGTAAAATTTTGATAGAACTCAGGGGAAGTTTTTGTTCCAATTAAAAGTATCCTGTTGAGAGTTTCTGAGCTGCTGGAGAGCAAACACAGTCTTAGTAAAGACTTGCTATGAGCTGTGACACGTGTGGACACTGGTGTAGACATCAGGCAAGATGGAAACAGATACATAAAAGAAATAGTCTGGTAAACCCAGGCAGAGTATGATCCATTTAGGAAAACAACTACACACAAGATACATACAATGTTAAAAAGAAACCTAAGAAATTTCATGAGAGACAGCACATAATCCATTGCCAAGTGAGACAAATAGATAGTCATTTGGGGGGAGGGGAGTCCCGGTGAAGAAGCATGGCCAGTCAGGGGCATGAGACCTTGGCCCTCCCTGCTGTCAGTAGGAGGATGCACTGCTCTGCCCATCAACCCAGATGGAGAAAGGCATCCAAGCCAAGGCCAGGGTGACGGTGCAGACTGCATTTGCTGAAGAAGAACATCCTGGCTGGTGGCGGAGTCCCTAGTCATCGTCTGTCTTTTCTTCCCATACATTAATCTTCAGTGTTGCAGACAGGATTCTGCCTTTGAAAGACTTCACATCTCATTAGTTGAGTAAGATTCCTTTAGATACCAATTTCATTCCCCTGAATTCCTCATTTTATGTCATTTCCAGTTAAGAGTACACAGATTCTTTTTCAATATTGCAGATACAGAGGAGTATTCAAAACAACTACACAAGCTAGCTTGTTAGGTCCATCCATCCATCCAAAGGTACATGGATACATAAATACATGGATGGATATAGGTGGGTGGGTGGGTGGATGGATGGATGGATGGAGGGATGAACCGACAGATGGATAGACTGATACACACATATGTGGGTATATAAAATACACACACATATATACATAGATGTACCACACGTGTGTGTATTTTATATACACACATATATATCCATCGATGTACCAGACAGACAGACACACACACACACACACACACACACACACACACACACACAAACACGTTACTCAGGTCTTAATCTCAGACAGTCGATTTGTCTATGTTATGTTCTCTGATGTATCTAAGCATCATTGATAATTACTAATACATATGTGTGTATATATATATGTGTATTTATTTATATATGTGTGTGTGTGTATGGCACAGATGATTATGATGATAGCTAATATTTATTTAGTGTTTAATATGTGGTGCCAAGTACTATTCTAAGTACTGATAAAATCCCCACAAGGATTTAGTGCCTCTTTTTTTCCAAGTTACTTAACATATAGTGTAATAGTGGTTTCAGGAATAGAACCTAGTGATTCATCACTTCCATATGACACCCAGAGCTCATCCCAACAAGTGTTCTTCTTAATGCCCATCACTTCTTTACCCCATCCCCTCACCCACCTCCCTCCAGCACCCCTGTTTCTTCCCTGTATTTAAGAGTCTCTTATGGTTTGCCTCCCTCTCTGTGTTTATCTTATTTTTCTTTTCCTTCCCCTATGTTTATCTGTTGTGTTTCTTGAATTCCACATATGAGTGATATCAGATAGTATTTGTATTTCTCTGACTGATTTATTTCACTTGGCATAATACCCCCTAGCTCCATCCACGTAGGTGCCTTTATTTTCTTCATTTCCCACAAGAAGCCAAGGTGCCGGAAGCCCTCCTCACTTGCCTGAGGTGACACATCTGTGAAACAGGAAAGTCAGAGCTGAGCCAGGTGCTCCAGGCCCAGGGCCCCCACTCTTACCCCTTCCTACATGAGGCGACCCTATGGGAAGTGATTACCATGCAACTGATCATGGTCAGGCACTGGCATGGTGTCACGTCTTCACAGTCAATTAAGTGGATGTTTTTATACAACAGAAATCTGAAAAAACCTCATTCAGTAGTCTAAGTCTGTTCCAGCTCAGAAATGTGAAAGTGGCATAGATTCCGGGTCGTCTAAGATAAGCCCTCACTGCCTGTCTTTTCTCACCCACAGTGAGACTGACCCACCGGAACCTGTGGGTGCTCAGAGCAGAGAGACTTAGGGGCTGGAGGAGATAATGGCCAGCTGTGCATGAGGGGCTGGGGCCAGGAGTCCTTCCCAGCATCTCGGTGGTTCTTTGTACCTTGCATGAGGCACATTGTGCACTCTACCTGACATGAAGCTTATTGTACATGCTTTCTAACCAACTCAGTAGAAAGGTGCATGAAGCCAAGATCCATGTCCTGTTGATCTGTACATATTCTTAGGGTCTAGCCCAGTGCCTGAGTCAGAGCAGATATCCAAAACAAACAACGTGGGCAAAGCACAGCAGGATGGGCAGAATGAGCCTTGGGCCATATCATCACACCTCTTTCTCCAGCAGATTCATTCCTCAGGCAGGCCGCTCTGTAGGCCTCTGTTACTCTTTGATAACTGGCATCCAGGACTGGAGGAAGCCAGAGAAGAGAAGAATGTCATGCAGAATAAAAGGTAGAGATTTTATTTGAATTAAATGAAAAATGAGGATGAAGCTTGCTTTGGATGTTAGTGGAATCCAGCAAGTGCCTTGTTATAAATAGCATTCGGTGCCCATTAAAGGCCAGCATCTGGCCCCTTGCCACCAGCGTCAGTAGCAAAGCCAGGTGGAAAGCACAAAGGGGCTCCATGAAGAATCGCGGGGGGCAGCTTTGGGGTGATTCTCTCCCCACCCCCCACCCAGAGCTGATTCTGAACACTGTGTAACTTCAAATAGTAATTTCTCAGTTGTTGAAGAGGAAAAGGAGAAAGACCAGAGCCATTCTTAGAGGGATGCTGCTGCCTTCTCTGACATCACCAGGAGCAGGAGTAGCCTGAGAGAAGGGAGGGAGGTCTTCACAGGATTCTTAATCAGACACAGTCCAGTGAGGGAAGAGTGAAGCCAGCCGCCAGCACCCTGTGTGGCTGGGAAGGTCAGCATTAGGGGGTATACCTGGCACTTGGACACACTTGGGAATGTTGGCTGCCCAGCCAGTATCTGCTGGGGAGAAGAAGTAACTTACCATGACCTTGAAAGTAATATGTGCCATGTTCAGAGTAGTAATGGATTTCACACAGTGTGCCTTATAATTCCCCTTGATCCGCAAGTTTGGGGTAAAGCTCCCACCCCCCATGGGTTCAGAGGAAGGAATAACAGAGGAACCTGAATTGGGATTTTCTGACCTCTTGCACATTCACAAAATGGGAGGAGATTAACACCTCCCGTATTTCTTTTCTGCTTTATTTCTTATTCATTGGCTTACTCAACTGCTTATTTAGGGTTTTCCCCAGTTTTATTGAGATATAATTTATTTGTTCTTTCAACTAACATTTATTGAGTGCCTAAGATGTACCAAGCCCTGTTCTAGACCCCGGTGATTTCACAGCAAACAAGACCAAGTGTCTGCTGACATTAGTGTACATTCTTGTGAAGGCAGTGATGAACCCACACAGGCACACACACACAAAGACGTGCACACACACCCACATCCAAATATACCCGCACACACATTTATATACATACACATCCGTACATTCTAACACATCTCTAAGTACATGCACATACATACTACACATAGAAGCATACATGAATACATATATAGTACAGGTGACCATTGAACACCGTGGGGGCTAGAGGTGCCAACCCCCCTGCAGTTGAGAAGCCGCATATACCCCTTGACTCCCCAAAATCGTAACTACCCATTACCTACTGTTGGCCAGAAGCCTTACCGATAACATCAACAGTCAATTAGCACATATTTTGTATGTTACACGTACTCTCCGCTGGATTCTGACAATAAAGTGAGAGAAAAGAAAAGTGTTATGAAGAAAATCATAAGGAAGAGAGAATACATTGACCTTACTGTTCTATAAAAGAGCCTCACATAAGTGGACCTGCACAGTTCAAATTCATGTTGAGCAAGGGCCAGCTGTATACACATTCATGGGATTTCACACGATGTGATCCTCTGAAGCAAATCATTAAAAAAGACTCTGGGGTGATAGCGGGCTTCACAGGTGGAAGGATGAAAGCAGTGCTGCGTGGCCGAGCACGGGGAGTGAGGACACAGCAAACACGGGGCCTTGAACCTGCAGAAAGGAGCTGCCTTTATTCCAGCTGCAGTGAGAAGCTGCCAGAAGGCTGTGGGGAAGAGGAAGACTCACAGAGCTCTATGTTCACAAATTTGTCAGACTCTCTCAGCATGCTTTTTTGGAGAACATGCATCTAACCCAATTCCTTGGTTTTAATGACAAGGGAATAAAACCAAGTAGGTTAATCACCCCTGGCCACACAGTCAGAATTGGGACCCAGCCTCCGAACTCTCCAACAGGGTTCTTCTGACTCCAGTTCATGCCGTTCCATTGGGACCTACTTGGTCTTCCCGCCCCCATCCCCTGTCCCCAGCCACCAACCAACATTCTCTCCCCTGGCTTGGTTCCCTTCGCTTGCATGGCCACCAGCCTCCCCAGCTCTAGAGCCCCGCACGACAGCTACCCAGAGCTGTTCACCCAGTGTGGATGCAGGCCATCGCTCTGCTGGACATAAACTGAGGCATCTCAGCAAAGACATGTTCCCAAAGCAGGTGTTAAGTTGCAGATAGTTCTCGGGCTTCACCCTTTCCCAGCAGCTGCTGCAGATTCCTCCCCACAGCCCAAGGCCATGGATCCAGAAATCCCAACTGAGTCTGGAGGTGCTGGCAAAGTCACTGGGCTCCAGAGGTGGCACTGGTAAAAGAGGGAATGGAAAAAATGATGGCAATCCTTCTTTCATTTGCAAGAGAAAGGCTCGTTGTGCTTAGCGTGGCCCAAACGCTAATGGTTACTCAAAATTCTGCACAAGAGTGAAATTTAGGGGATGGGAGGGCATCTGTTCACCACTCCTTGAGAGCATGTAGCAAAAAAAGACCACAGTGGTGATGCATCTAGAATACATGTCAGCTGGACCCTGAGTGACCCTTAAAGCAAAGCTGCCCCCATAGAACTTCCTGAAATGGTAGGGATGTTTCATCTGCAGTGTCCAGCAAGGCTCCCAGTGGGCACACGTTGGTTGCACATGCGAAATGTGACTAGTTCCACTGAGAAGTTGAATTCTTCTATTAATAAAAGAATAATTCTTTTATTTCATTTTTATTAGCCTAGATGTAAAAAGCCACATGTGACTAGTGCCTACCACATCGTGCAGCATGACCTTAGGGAGAGTTTAAAATGCTTAATGTGAGGGGCACCTGAGTGGCTCAGTCATTTAAGCCACTGACTTCAGCTCAGGTCATGATCCAATGGTTGGTAGGTTCGATCCCCACGTTGGGCTCTGTGTTGACAGCTCAGAGCCTGGAGCCTGCTTCAGATTGTGTGTCACCCTCGCTCTCTGCCCCTCTTCTACTTCCACTCTGTCTCTCAAAAATAAATAAACATTTAAAAAAATTAATAAATAAAACGCTTAACTTGAAGAGAAAATTCTGGGAAAAGGGTGTCTCTCTTCAGTGTTTTCAAATATTTTGGGACATTATCATGTATAAGAGAGGCCAGACTTATACAATTTTTTTAAATTGTTTCAGACATCAAAATGAGAGCTAGCCAAGAAAGCTGAGTATTGCTTGTAATGCTCATGAATACGGACAGTGGAGTCCAGTATTTTGAGTTCAAGTCCTGCTCCACCACTTCTTAGACTTGCAGCCTCCATAATTATTAGTGTTAAGTATTAGTAGTTGCTACACAAAGGCCCCATAAAGGGAGCTGTTTGTCTTGAAGCTGTTCAACAGTGGAATAGCCTTCCCACTCCCAGAGGGATCTCTGAGCTTCCTGAACTCCCGCCAGCACTGCTAGAGGTGAGAGAGGCCAAGATGAGAGGCAGGTCACACCAGACGACCTCTAAGAGCAGTGATGCTTAAGGCTAAAAGAGTCTGAGAGCAGAGTGGCTGCAAGGCGGGGAGCCTACCCAAGTGGAATATTCTCAGAGTTTGGGGAGCAGGTGCCAGCAAGTGAGAAGCTGGAGTTCCCAACGGCCTTTGAGGGGAAGAGCAGGAACAGAGGAACACCTCAGCATTGCTGGCAAGGATGTTGGTGCCTCCAGCAGAAAAGCTTCTGGAACGTTCTTAAGCAGATCTACAGAGAGCACAAAGGGCAGAAAGCCATCAGAAAGTAATCTGGACCTGTGTTCCCAAGGCTGAAGACCCAAAAGAAAAGCCATCTGCTTTCTTGAGGATAGAGAAATCGGAAAGCAATGCCTCTTCTGTGGTACAGAGGAGATGATGGCAAAGCTCACAGTATCTGGTCACAGGAGGAGTTTGGACATAAAACGAGGGATGCTTGGAAGAGATTTTCAGCCAAGTTAAGTTTACTTGGGTGTGTGACACGTGCCCCGTAACTCAAAGCTAGCCATTTTGTAGATCGCTGGTGTCCTCAAAGTCACAGTGGTTTCAATGGCATTTTATTAGCTAACAGTGGGTCCCCGTACAGCAGGCAAGGGGTGGGATAGGGAAAGCAGGAAGAAACACCCTCCATCCCAGGAGCGCTAGGTCTCTAGAAAAATCCTTCCCGTCCCTATGGATAATGGTTGTAAGAGAGGGAGCAGTGGGCAATGAAATCACGGAGGTAGAGACAGGACTCCATTGTGGCTTGGAGGCCACTTGAACTGCATTTGTCACATGCTATTGTTTTCTAATTAGAGAGTTTTAGAGTGAAGGCAGCTTACCAGCCACATTTTTATTTTCTAAGGGGCGGGGGAGGAGGGGGAAAGGTTGGGTGAGATATGAATGTAGAGGCAAATACTTTTTGCTATGATCAGAATCTCTAGGCGAAGAATGTTCCTCATACCCAGACACATGGGCCATCTCAGCCTTCGCTGAAAGCCATGTTAACCATGGTCCTGTATAGGTGGGAAAGAGTGTCCACACTTTGAGCCCTTTGCTTTAATACTCTTCCACATCACTACCTTTGGAAGTGGGTTTGTTCTCTCGCCTAAAGTCCCATTAAATGCTTCTCTCATTTTCCTAAACAAGAATTACAACAGAGGGTGCCCCCATTTGATCTCACCCCATATCACCTTCGATCTACACGTCTCTTGCTCTTACACCATAACCAAGTGAATACGACACACCTGAAAAAGACGCAACCCAAGATTGTGGCTAGAAAAGGGGGCCCACAAGGGTTATGGGTTTATATTGGTTTTCTGGAAGGCAGAAGACACTGAAAATTGAGAACAGGAACGGCTGAGGCCTAAGTCATTAACTCTATAAAGGGGACACCGTAATCTTTGGAAAAGAGAAGGACCAAGCCTGGAATGTTGTCATGTGGGTGTCTTTCTCCCAAGATAACTTTTTGTGGGGTTTGGTTGGATTCGTGTGGTTTTGAAAAACAGGTGAAAAAGCAGAAGCGAAATGAACATGTAGCTTCTAACTTTGAACCCCCGGCTCGGCTGAGGGCTCCGGGACCCTCTGTGCCAGGGAGCAAGGGCCCAGAGCCACAGGTCAGAGAAGAGCATTCACCCAAAGCACCCTGAAGAGACCTGAACAGGGAGAGCAGGAAGTGGAGACTGGTGTCGAAAAGAGTGGAGGCCAGGGCCCACACAGAAATAAACATGGGCAGGACCTCTGGGAAATAGCTAGGCAGCTTCTGGAATGGGCCTGGGGAATCAGCTTCCCTTAAAAGCTAGATCCCCACCAGGAACAAAAAATATGGGCTTGTCTCACCGTTGAGAACAACAAAGACTAAAAATGCTAATTGTGAACTGGTCCATTTACAGCTGTGCTATCAGACTTTGGCTTGGCTCCATTATGTAAATAAGTGATGTGTTGTTATTTCACAGCACATTAGTTCGACTTCCCTGGATTCGTCGGCAGGTCAGGCACCATTACCCAATTCATCCTTGCCCGGTTAGCAAATGATCGTGCTTGACAGTGAGCGTGGAAATGGCACCTGGCTCATTAACTGGTTCACCATTGTTCTTATGCCTGAAGAGTTCTAGATCCTTTATCCACCAGGAGCCACTTCCCTTCAGGATAGAACCTGTTAGCATTTCGACAGCCAGAGAGTCCCCGTTTGCTTCTCTCCAGCACACCATTGGTGGAAATGGTTCGTGCTCATTTTCAGTTCATGGCTTCACCCCAACCGGGGACACTCACTAGACCACTTTGGGTGACGAACAGACATCCGCCTAGGCTGCCGGCCTGGGATACTGCCCTTTTTTTGGTCACCCCCTACTTTCAGATGCCAAAGCTCATTCGCAGTATGGAGGGGAACCATAATTAGAGTAACTAATGGCTGAGTTAGCCTCTCCAGTGAGAGTCATCATTAAATGAACTTGTCCCGTAACTGAGGCAGGCCTTGCGGGGCTGCGTGTTGCAAGCCAGTGGAGAGAATAACAAGGGATGCCCTTGCGACCAGGAAGGCACAGCACAGTATTAGGTGGGCTTTCCGAGAGGAGAGTAAGACAGGAAAATGGTTGGGGAGCACTGAATTATAGGAAGACGTAAGTGCGGTGACTGGGCCCCTAGATAGCCCGGGACAATTCTTCCAACTGCCAGGACATTCTCTTTGCTTTACACGTTATGATGAATGGCCCCGTTCCTGAGCCCTGGCTAGGCACCAGCATGGCACTAAGCACACACACATACTTCATCCCATTTCAACCACACAGGCATCCGAGGAGGTAAGTATTGTTAGCATCTCCTTTTTAAAGATGGAGAAACTGAGGCACAGACAGGTTGAATAACTTGTCAGTTGTCATAGGCAAGATTGGAACCCCAGTGTGCCTCTAGCTGCTGCCTGGCTTCCCCACAACCTCATTCTCACCCTAACTGGGATGCTTGAGAATTGTCTGCCGTGGCTGCGCCACTGGGACCCTGAGGAGAAGCACGTGCTATTCTGCACAGCAGCTTGTCTTCGGTGCCAAACGTCTTCCTGAAGACAGAAGTCAATGCAGGTCATGGTGGGGACAGCAGAGGGCCTCCCCAGGCTCACGTGAATGTTACAAGCTGAGCTGTGTGCCCCCAGAATTCAATTCATATGGGGAAGTTCCAGCCTCCAGTGCCTCAGAACGTGACTGTATTTGGAACCAGGGCCTTTAAAGAGGCACTTAAGTTAAAACGAGTGGTCCCTGGGGGCAGCTGGGTGGCTTGATCGGTTGGGCATCCGACTTTGGCTCAGGTCATGATCTTAAGGTTCGTGGGTTCAAGCCCCGTATCAGGCTCTGTGCTGGCAGCTTGGAGCCTCGAGCCTGCTTCGGACTCTGTGTCTCCCTCTCTCTCTGCCCCTCCCCCACATGCTCTCTCTCTCTCTCCTTCAAAAATAAACATTAAAAAAAATGAGTGGCCTTAATCCACACTGAGTAGTGCCCTTGTAGGAACAGGAGACTCGAATAAAGATATACAAAGGCATGACCGCATGAGTTCAGAGGGAGACCATGGCCATGTACAAGGCTGGGAGAAAGGCCTCAGGAGAAACCAAATCCACCCATACCTTGAACTATGACTGCCAGCCTTCCAGCTTCCAGAACTGTGAGGAAGTACATTTCTGCTTCTAAACCACCCAGCCTGTGGTGCTTTGTTACAGCGATCTGAGCCAACTAATCCACGTGGTTTGAGGCTTCTGTTTCTTCTGTGTCCCCAGTTGGCAGAGACAAGAGTGGACATGAAGTCAACCTACATCAACTGGATACTGCCTTGGAAAAACAGATTTAATGAAGTGTTCAAGCAGACTTTTTTAAACTCTCAGAACCAAAAAAAAAAAAATTGTTGGTAGTTTAAAATAGAATCTTTAGACACACATCATGGAATAAGTGTAAGCAAACAGAGTTGCCAGCTCGGGTTTTTTTTTCTTCTAGAACTGGAAAGGGGTCTGTGATCAGTAGTCATCTATCCCACACCTCCAAGGTGACCTTCAGAACGGCTTGGCCTCTTGCTTGGAAAGAGACGCCCTCCATTGTCCGATCCTGGGAAGCGGTTGTATCAAGTGTATGTGAAGACCTCTGTGTACTTTTTCTCAGGATTATAGCACATTGTGAAGGCCCAGCCAAGCATTTGCTTGTCTATTATGCATCATGTCAAATTACTGTCAGAGCCGGAGCGCTGGCCAGTGAGTGAGGAACACGCTGTGGCTGTGTTTAGCCTCAGCCCTTGGTTCTTTTCTGATGCCAGCATTTCCTGGTACATCACGTAGAGGAGCATCTTGGCCTCACAGCCCTGTGATGTGAGCTGCCGGGCAGAATAAAGGCCCCTCCCAGTACCCTTTGACATCATTGCACCCAGATGTATATAAGCCCCAGTGAATCACTCTCTACAGGAAAGCAAGAATCCCAAATCCTTCACCAGGCACTTACTGCTCTGCTTGGTTCTAGACGAATAAATAACCATTCAGGGGACCACTAAGCTGAGACCCCAGTCCCTACTGCTAGCCAGGAGAACTAGGGCTAGGCTAAGCCTGACAGTGGACCTGTGTGAACCTTCCAGCTCACTCCTGGGTTTTTAGTTTATGATCCAGGTGAGATTAGAACTGGTAGTCTGCCACCCATGCTCTTGACCTGAGTCTGTCCTTGAAGGAGAACAGAGCCTTGGTCTAGAACAGAGCCTTCCCATGGGCCTGATGGAAGACTTTCTCCATGGCCATCCTGCATCAGGCTTGCCCAAGCCTGACCATAAGCCATGTCTTGATTTTGCAGGAACTATTTTGAACAAACTACTTTACCTCCTATGATTTACCTCACAAATAGTTTTAAGACACAAAGGACAGGTATTTTGTGCTAATTACTGCTATTTTCTCCACAAATGACTAAGAATAAACACTGGCACAACTCACTGCTAATTTGTAGCTGCAAGTTCAGGTCTACTTGATGGTTTATTGAAGGTTCTGTGGAATGCAATATAGCACTGCAGCCCAACAGGCAATTGGGTTGGTCCATTTGTTCCTAAGGCAGACCCTCATAACGGTGGGATTGAATGGTGGGATTCCATAATATGGGCCACCCATGAAAGGCAGCTCAATTCTGGAATGCTTATAAGGGCAGGAACCTTTGAAGGCAGAAGAACCCAGCCTTCCACAGAACATGTGCCTAGAAGATGAATCCTCACCATTCTGTTCACTGGCAACAAGGTGCAGGCACTCTCCATGGAAATGTTGATTGGTGGTAAGAGTGTGGTGCCTGAGCATGACAGCATGAGAATGGTCACCCCCAGTACCAGAATTTTAAGCACACAGTAATTGTCATGATGATAGTAATTCTCACTGAGAGTACTACACGTAGCAGATACTACTCTTGGACCTTTTCCATTGTAGCTAACTAAATAGTGATCATAACTTTTTTTTTTAATCTTTTTTTTACTTTTGAGAGAGTGTGTGTGTGTGAGTGGGGGAGGAACAGAGAGAGGGAGACACAGAATCCGAAGTGTCTCCAGGCTCTGAGCTGTCAGCACAGAGCCTGACACGGGGCTCAAACTCATGGAACGCCAAGTTCATGACCTGAGCTGAAGTTGGATGCTCAGCTGACTGAGCCACGCAGGTGCCCCTCATAACTTTTTTAAAAAATTTTCTCAATGTTTTTATTTATTTCTGAGAGAGAGAGAGAGACAGCGTGAGCAGGGAACGATCAGAGAGAGGGAGACACAGAATCTGAACCAGGCTCTAGGCTCTGAGCTAGCTGTCAGCACAGAGCCCAATGCGGGGCTCAAACCCAGGAACCATGAGATCATGACCTGAGCTGAAGTCGGACACTTAACCGACTGAGCCGCCCAGGCACCCCATAACTTTTTAAGATACATATCATTGTCCCCATTTTTTAAATGACAAAATTGAGTCTCAGAGAAGGAAATTAACTTTCCCAAGATCACACAGGTAGAAAGTAATAAGGACAGAATTCATACCGAGGTGTGTCTGATGTCCAAGTTTATACATAAAAACAACTATTTGCTGCACAGCACACATTTATTCCTGCTCATGTTCCATATAAATGTTCACCTTGGACTCTTCACCTCCCTGTGTGAGTTGGTACTGGAAAATGTTAGCTGGGTTTCAAGTAGAATTCATACAACAAATGTTCATTGAGTTCCTTCCTTCTGCGTGTTTGGCTCTGTTCTCGTGGCTTGGGGAATGTAGGAGAGAAGGCAGAAAGTCCTTCATTGTGATTGTGTCTCTTGTGTTAAAAAGATTCAAACAATAGGGGAAAGAATCAAAGGGGGCTGAACGCCCAGAGTGAGAAGGAGCGTGCGTGGCTCCCCTAAAAGCAGGTGTCCTGGTCACTTGAACCAAAGGGTGACATTGCAAGGTATCAGTAGAATAGCAAGTGAGGTCATGACTCACAGTGGTCTTAGCAGAGCTCTGGGGAAGGCGTGGGGGGCAGAAGAATGGTTTCAAGAAAGGGAAGAGGAAAGAAAGACTCCACAAGTTCCACCTTTTATGAAGGGTGATCCCAGACCAAATGCGAGGCTGGATTATTAGTAAAGGGATAGTTTGTGAGGCTCTAAAGGACCACAGGTGGCGACTGCTAGGAAGCAGCTCACACTTTCCAAGCATCTCTCTTGTCAACTGGGCACCATTTTTTTTAGGTGAGAATTCCTGAGTGGTAGCTCAAGCGGAATACTCCAGTAGACCCTGTATAGCTGAACTTCAGCAAAGCCTCTGACCTCATCTTATAAGGAGGTTGGGTGAAAAATAGAGAAATAGGTTTGAAAGAAAGACAAGGGACTAGAGTAACGGCCATTAACTACGTCACCTCCGAGGACAGTGTGTCAGGGCCTCTAACTGGGCTTAGCCCATTGTGTAGGCTTGTTCGAAATTCTTATCAATGACTTTAATAAAAGCATAAAAGTTACTTTTGTGAAATTTGTGAGCGCCACAAAATCTAGGCGGGATAATGATGTTTTTTATGATAAAACTAGGATCCAGAAAGATCTGGCAGGCCAGAAGGCAGGGCCAAATACAACAAGAAATTTAATAGGAATAAATGTAAAGTGTCCACGTGTCCACAAGGAGTGGAGCCGATGTGGGGGATGGGGCAGCCCGACAGTCACACGTGGGAAAAAGACTTCAATGGACTATAACCGTTACATGAGTTATTTGTATGATGAAGGCATCAAAACGTATTATTTAATCCAGGTTACACAATAAAGCACAATAATTTGAACTGAGGAACTGACAGTTTTGTCCACTTTTGCGGTGACCAGATTATACTAATAATGTCACGTGGGAGCACATTGTAAGAGAGACACAGATGAGTGGTAAGGAGGGTGGCCAGAAGACCCCAAATCAAGTCCCACAAGATGTGACAGGAACCAGGGATAATTAGTCCAGAGAAGAGAAACTTCCAAATATTTGATTTTCCATCTAAATGGAAAAGGTATGAGATTGGGTTTTAAAAGGTAGAATTAGGACCCATATGTAGGAGACATATGAAGGTAGAGCATAAATGAAAATAAAAAGAGAACAGTTCCTCAAAGCTCTCAGAAGGAGTGAGTTTTGCATTAATAGGAAAAGTAATATTTATAAAGCACCAGTCAGACACTTCAATTTCCCACATACTTTCTTTTTTTAAAGTTTATTTATTTTCAGAGAGAGAGAGAGCGTGAGTGCATGCACAAGTGGGACAGGGGCAGAGAGAAGAGAGAGAATCTGAAGCAGGCTCCATACCGTCAGCGAGGAGCCGGACGTGGTGGGGCTCAATCTCATGAACTGTGAGGTCATAACCTGAGCCAAAATTAAGAGTCAGATGCTTAACTGACTGAGTCACCCGGGCACCCCTTCCACATACACTTTCTCATTTTACCTTCACAGTAATCCTGCAACCCATGCCTTATGCCTATATTGGACATGAGAGTGTAGATTCATAGAAGTTAAATACCTCAGAGGTATTTCATCACTAATGAATAAAAGAGTTCATATCCGAACACCCAAATACGTACTCAACTAAGACACGTTGCCTAGTGATCCTTCTATATCCCTAAAACCACTAATCACAATCATATTGGCTAATGTTTATTGAATGCTTACCACGTATCGGGCACGAATCTCAGTACCTTAATATGAGCAATTCATTTAACAACCATATGAGGTGAATACTATTATTCCCATTTCCAGATGCTAAAGCTGAGACACAGAGAAGTCCTATAACTGACCTAAGTCACTGTCCTACCCAGGATTTGGACCAGGCAGTCTGGCTCCAGAGCCTGTGCCTTTAACCACATGTCATGTCTGCATTATGGGCACCAATGAAGGGCTGCTGCAGTGTGGTGAAAGCTTTTGCCCAAGGATATGAGACATCAGTATCTGAATAGGATCATTCACTTTGACTCTAACCTTAAATTCCAATTCCTTCATTTACATTGACTTTGGATTCAAAGACAGTCACCACCATGTTGAGATTGGTGTGGGGCAAATCTTTATGTTGCCCAAATGTTAAAGTGCTGGTCTGTACCGCAGTATAGATGCCCCTTCCCCCAGCCAGAGCATTGCACCTGTGAAAAGAAAGAAGGCAATAAAACTCACAGCGTTAGGAAATTGAGCTGAAAACTGTAGAATTTGGTAAAACTTTAATTAAGTGCTCAAGATATAAATCATTATACATTTAGTACTTAAAGAAAAAACCCTTACGACTTCTGTGGTTTAACAACTATTAATAAAACTCTCTGAAATGCAGTCAGACTAATCTGTGTCTACTGTGATTTGGTACAAAATGCAAAAGACATTTTTAGTCTGTGACTCTTGGCAGCGTGAGAGATTAGACTCCAGCCTCAAAGTCGTTTCCTTAAATTGAAGTCTGTCCTCTATGAAGGGAGGGATGTGGGGGAGGATGATATATAAGGAGTTTCTACCCTGTCAGCCACTTTGGTAATTGTTTAACTCACTTAATTTCATTTAACTATCACCACAGTCCTCTAAGGTTACGATTAAAATGCCCGTTTTCTGATGAGAACATTAAGAGTCCTAAGTTTCCATAAGATGCTTATTATAATGGCCTCACTGGTCACAAGTAGTGAAGCAGGGTTTCATCTTCATTTCTGTGGCTTCAAATATCATTATGTTTTATTTACTAACTCACTTTCAATCCATGAGAGGAGACTTGAAACACTCTGCCTACAAAAGCAGGGGGTGCAGGGAGTGTGGGGGCACAGAAACAGGTTGCCCACCCTTGGTATAGGAGAAGAAAACGTCACCTGTAAGAAGCTAGAACCCCAAACCCATGTTATGTGCAGATATGGAGCCCAAGTTCACCAAACCAAACAGAACCAAACCATAAGCTAAGAACTCAGCAAAAAAAAAAAAAAAAAAAAAGCTGCCCAAGTGTAGGGAATCCCATGGGATCCATGCAGAAGCAAACATGATACTGCCCCATTTATCTCCCAAGTACGGCAAATGTGGTATTTTCACAAAAAAACAACCCCCATGTAAAATGAGTCCAAAGCCAAAACTTATAAATCACAAGGTAAAAAAATAAATAAAAATAAGCAAAATCAACAGCAACAACAAAAACCTACCATGACAGCAAAAGTTAGCAAACCACAATAAAGGACAGAAAACACACCTGAGAAACTACTGAACAAACCAAAAGAAGTTCATTAAAGGTCTATTTAAAGTATCCAAAGAAGGAAGAGGAGAGGGCATGTAGGTGAGGGATGAAAATGAAAGCTATGTAAACATTCTAGAAATGGATGAGTTAAACAGTAAACCAGATATAGCTGAAAGGAGAATTAGTGAATTGGAAGATTTTCTGAGGAAAGCACCCAGACTAAAATACAGACGTAAAGAGATGAACAGTACCAGAGAGAGAGAGAGGGAGGGTGAGAGAGAGAGAGAGAGAGAGAGAGAAAGGCCAATGGAATGTTAAGAAACTAAGAAAATTAAAAGCTACAACATTCATCCAATAGGGGCTTCAGAAACATAAAAGAGGGAGAAGAAATTTTTAAAAGAATAATGGTAAGAAAATATTTCCAGAAATGATGCACGATAGTAATCTTCAGGTTAAAAAGTACAGGAAACCCCCAGATGAGCATAATAATATATCACCGGACTGAGACATTGTAATTATACTCTAGCAAACCTGTTCCCACAAGCACAGGGCAGACTCCATGGTGTAGGAGAGCCTGAATGGGAGTGATGCTCTGTGTCCTGGAGTCAAGGATGAGGACACTCATCAGCACAAGAGACACTGAGAGCCATGCTCAGCTTCTCTTCTTCATCCTGGTGCACCACATAGGTGCCAGCCTCTGACTTTGAGGACTCTTATTAGGTCACTTCTAACCTTAAGGTTAGAAATGAATAAAACCAAATTATTTTAAGGAAGACAGAAAGAAAACTGGAATTTACTAGACGGACATTGTAGAGGCTCAGAGACTTGAGGAACTGGGCACCTGGCCTTAGTCTGGAATGAACTAGAAAAGTAAAGAACCTGAGTTAGTGGAACCAGGAGTTTGAAAGCTTGGGATTCCCGGCTTGGGATGTGTGCCTGTTCCTCACACATATACACAACATTCACTGTGGCCAGAAAGGCAGCACTTGCCATTCAATCCAGATGGCTAACATGTACTCACATCATGGGGGGGATCTTGTTAAAATGCAGACTCTGATCTCGAGGAGGAGGACTGAGGTGGAGCCTGCGCTTCTCCATCCCTTACAAGCTCTCCAGCAGCGCTGATGCTCCTGGTCCCAGGACCACACATGGGGACCTTGGCATGGGCATGGTGGGGGGTGGATTGCATCAGGAGGGTAGCACAGAGCTGGCCAGTGGAGAGATTTTTGTGATTGGAGAAGCCACCATCCTTTGTGTTCACAGCAATCACGAAGCAGAAACAACTCCTCTTGGACCTGGTACTTTCCAAGTACACTTTAAGGCAAAAACCAAAAAGGCAGAGGAATCAGTGGAGAAGACAAGAAGGAGCACCAGGCTTCAAGGCAGGATGAGAGCACCAGAGGAACATGAGGTAGAGAGTGGAGAGTGGCAGAGGGCAATGGTGGTTATCTTGCCTCCAGGGAAACCGTAACTCACAATCTCAGGCTTCGCATACCTGGGCTTGGCTGCAGGTCTGGTGGCTTGAGCTTACCTTTCTTGGGATGAGGTGGGCAGGGATTTGTGAGTTCTCGATTCATCTGTCCCTGTAGACGTGCTCCCAGCACCTGTCTACTGCCTTCTGTGATGAGTTTTGACCCCTGGCAAATTTAGAGCCCTGGAAAACATACAAATGGTGGAGGCTGGTCCCTGCCAAGGGGCTGAGGACAAGAGGGAAGACATCTGCTCCTCCACTGTGGCCCTTCTGCAGACCAGCGGGGTCTTGATTCCGGGCCTGCAGAGAGAACGTGGGCAGGGAAGACTTTGGCTCACTGAATCATCTGTTTCCTGAACTTTGACCGAAAACTGATGGAAGTGGTTGTGAGGCTCACCGGGCATCCTGAGAGGCTGGGAGGGACGTTGGAATCTGACATGAGTATGTGGGCATCCCAGAGGCCCTGCATGAGAGGGGAAGGACCCTGCCACTTTGAAGCAGAGGGCCTGGGGTTCAACTGAGCTGGAGTGAATATGCCCAGGGAAAGGCACGTTGCTGGTTGGGGCAGTGCCTGAGTTCAGAGAATAGGGAGCTGTGCAGGCTTGGAGGGTCCTCCTGCTGCCTCACAAACCAGAGCCCGCTTTCAGCAGGTGCCTGGGTCTCTGCTCCAGGAAGGTACTTCCAGCTCTATATTTTCCACCTACTAGGATGAGAGTTTCTTTTTTTTTTTTTTTAATTTTTTTTTAATGTTTTATTTATTTCTAGGAGAGAGAGAGAGACAGCGTGAGCAGAGGAGGGTCAGAGAGAGAGGGAGTCACAGACTGAAACAGGCTCCAGGCTCTGAGCTGGCAGTCAGCACAGAGCCTGATGCGGGGCTCGAACCCACGAACCGCGAGATCATGACCTAAGTGAAAGTCGGACGCTTAACCGACTAAGCCACCCAGGCGCCCCGAGAGTTTCATATTTATAGATAGTTTGCTGTAATAGGATCATTTGAACTGGGTCCTGCATTTCACAGATGGAAAACCAGACCTAGACACATAGAGCTTATTAATTTTTAGATTTAAGATTCCTAAGGTTCAAGGTGAAGGTAGGTAGATTTCCTTTTAAATCATAATATGCTTATGAAAATCTCTTATTTTCTTATTCCTAGGACTATATTTTTTCACAACGGATTTATGATTATCTGTGCAAATAAGCTTGCTAGGAAAAATAAGGATTCTTCTCTCCTACTTGTTTACTTTTCTTTTAAGAATAGAGCAGAAAATTTTTAAGTTTTCTTCCATGGCTGGGACGCCTGGGTGGCTTAATTGGTTCAGCATCCAGCTCTTGGTTTTGTCTCAGGTCATAGTCTCATGGTTTGTGAGTCTGAGCCCCACATCAGTCTCTTGCTGACAGGGTGGAGACTTCTTGGGATCGTCTGTCCCCCTGTGTCTGCCCCTCCCCTGCTCACGCTCTATCTCTCTCTCTCAAAATAAATAAATAAGCTTTAAAATATATATATATAAGGTTTTTGGTCACCTAGGTGGCTCAGTTAAGCATCCAATTTCGGCTCGGGTCATGATCTTGCAGTTCGTGGGTTCAATCCCCACATCAGGCTCTGTGCTGAAAGCTCAGAGCCTGGAGCCCGCTTCAGATTCTGTGTCTCCCTCTCTCTCTCTGCCCCTCCCTCACTCATGCTCTCTCTCTCTCTCTCTCTCTCAAAAATAAATAAACATCAAAATTTTTTTAAAAAAAGATAAAGTTTTCTTCCCTGGTATCATGTAGGTGAGGAACAATTTTTCCTTCTTCTTGAAAAGTGTCATAAATTATGCTACAGGTTTTTAATCTCCAAAATCTGCATGTGATTATTTTTCATTCTCACTTTACTTTGTCTTTTGTCACACAGTCATTTAAAAAGGGTCTTAATTAGCTTCACATACTGAAAGCTGATTTGATGGTTAATACTGTACTTCACGGAGATGTTCCCACGTAAACAGAATACCTTTATTTTTAAAAGATGAATAAAGTAAAGTTTTTTACAGACTGTCCACAATAGATTGAAATCAATGTGGGCTCCAAAACAAAACAAAAACAAAAGACTCTTAAGTTTTATTATCAGATTTCCAAAAAGGGCACACAAGTAAGAGTCTGCCTCAAGACACCTCTGCCATATGAGATTAGATGGGGTTATTTTACTTTGCACACTTCCACTTCCCTAGAAAACGTAGACTACGTATCACACAACCAGAGCTGGCCACAACTGATGATCGTAGAATCTGGGTGAACAGAAAGGAACCGTAAATTGTAATTACAGAGAGACAGGAAGTAGGAAGGCCCATTAAGAAGCCTCTGGAGTAAACAGGACCCCTGAAAAGCTCATTGGATGCAGGTCTGGGTCTAGTATGGGAGGAAGTCAGAGCAGGAGTTCACTTGAACCTCCAGAGTTTTCTCTACGCTATAGAAATTCCCAAAAGCAAAGACAGCTCTCTCTCAGCCATTTTTTTTTAAATCCTTGAGTCTCAGGGAATCACCAGTGACCTCTTCAAGGGTAGACAATGTGTGTCTTGAGTCAATACCACAGGGCCAACCAATATGTATTTAGACAGTTCCTAAGGTTCAATATAATTTATTTTTAAAAGGAGCTGTTGGTGTGTGCCTTGGAAATCCATCCAATTCTGAAGAAATCTATGCTGTTCATTTGGATCGAGCAGTTCTGGCTATGTGTGTAAGGGAGACACACACACACACACACACACACACACACACACACAAAGAGGGAAAACGACCTTCAAAATCACTGGACACACATCCACACACCAGTCTCCTGGCACCAGCTTCAAAAAGCTTCACAGCTTCAATCCATCAGTTCTTTCCAAAATGGCCCATTATGGAATTGGCCTTAGCTGGGAGCATTTCTGACCTAGAGAGATGACAAAATTTCATTTCAGCTTTTGTGAAATTGTTTTCCTTAGTAACAACACTGATTTTTCAGCCCCTCTTGAGTGTGTGGCATCTTTGTTTGACTCTAGGTTCAAGATAAAGAAAACACAGCCTGTTCATCTGATGCTGAATTACACAAATCTTCACATCTCTTCAGTTTGATGGAAGCTGTTTTGTAGAAGCAGAAATCTGTTGATAAAGCCAAAGGGGTAGCCTTTAGGCAAATTTCCTTGAATCTGTCTTTATAAAGATAAATTTATGCCCATGGTTTTAAATAGCTTTGACACATCTCCTGAAAATAGCAAAGAGCATTGCCCACACATCTGCATAATTAGTTGCAGGGAATATACCCTAAATCCACATGCCCATTTCTGCAAAATCCAAAGAGGCAGGTTCTTTGCACTCAGCACTCTACACACACACACACACACACACACACACACACACACACACACACACACCCCTCTTTGATGGTCACAGAGCCTGAAGTGACAAGGGAGCCATTGCAAAGGGCTCTACTTTGTTTTGTTTTCTCCTTCTGGCCTAGACAGCAGGGTGGGTGGGCAGCTACTCTTTCCATCATAAAGATAGTCTGCTTTGCCTGGCACATCAGCCGCCATTAAGGTTTCATTAAAGGCAGAGATGGGGAAGTGAATCGCAATCCCTTGATTCTAGACTCAGCCTTGCTTTATTAACCAGCTCCATAGTCCTGGGCAGAACTTGTCACCTCTATGCCTGAGCTTGCCTACATCTAAAATAAGCAAGTCTGGAGCACTTGGGTGGCTCACTGGGTTAAGCGTCCAACTTCCCAGCTCAGGCCATGATCTCATGGCTCATGAGTTTGAGCCCCACATCAGAGTCTGACAGCTCAGAGCCTGGAGTCTGCTTCAGATTTTGTGTCTCCGTCTCTTTCTGCACTTTCCCCGCTTGCTCACTCTCTCTCTCCCTCAAAAATTAAATTAAAAAATTTTTTATTTTAATTAATTAATTAATTAATTAATTAAGCAAGTTGGGTTGTTCCCATCCCTGCCAGTGCTGATAGTCTGAAGTTATATAATAGTCACTTGCTGAATTTTCTAGCGGTACTGACATTGGCAAATTATGCCTAAATATCAAGAGCTAAGTTTGTGATTTATTCACTCAAGTGTATTGAGTACACTTTTGAATCAAGCGCTGTCCTAAGTCCTGGCAGGTACAAACGTGACTAAGACACAGGGGTCCTTCTTCCAGGTAGAAACCAGTGGTTTATTAGAAGAAACACTGATGCAAAGAGTTTCATAAAAGTCTGTGGAGGGGCGCTTGGGTGGCTCAGCCAGTTAAGCGTCCAACTTTGGCTCAGGTCATGATCTCATGGTTCATGATTTCAAGCCCTGCGTTGGGCTCTGTGCTGACAATTCAGAGCCTGGAGCCTGCTTCAGATTCTGTGTCTCCCTCTCTCTCTGCCCCTCCCCTACTCATGTTCTGTCTCTCTCTGTCTCTCAAAAAGAAATAAGTGTTACAAAAAAATTTGAAGTCTGTGGAGATATGAGGGCGCTAGGCCCTGAGTATTAGGGGGATGTATTTGCAGGGTACTTCCAGGGAGCTAGAAGTTGAAGAGGAAGCCCTGCAGAAGGAGATATCTGGTAGCTCAATGGAGGAGTAACTCTGAACTTCTGAAGCCCATGGAAGTATGGCCCTCAGAAGAACTGAGTTTGGGGGCGCCTGGGTGGCTCAGTGGGTTAAGCACCTGACTTTGCCTCAGGTCATGATCTCACAGTTTGTGAGTTCGAGCCCCACACCTGGCTCTGTGCTGACAACGCAGAGCCTGCTTGGCATTCTCTCCATCTGTCCCTCCCCCACTTGCTCTCGCTCTCCTTCTCCCTCTCCCTCAAAAATAAACATTTAAAAGAAGAAGAAGAACTGAGTCCAGCCCAGTAGAGAGAAGTGCCTTGATTCCTAACAAGGCAGGAGTCCCTCTCTGTGCTCTCCTCTCCAAACTGGGCTCTGTGACAGGAGCTCTGCCTTCCTGCAGTCAGCTTTAGCAGACAGATTGTAGGACAAGATTTTGCTCGTACTCCTCTGAGAAAGTCCAAGGACAGCAGATGATAGTAAAGTGCATGATAAAGGGACTAAAAGTCAGGCTAAGGGCTTTTTGGAATCCCCATGGCATAATTTAATGATCCCATTATACTGTTCTTGAGTATCTGTGGAGCAGATCTTTGAGACAGCTATGACATCTCATCATACCCTGCATTACTCCCTTGCAAAACTTGGGCTCTAATGATTCCCATTCTGGCTACTGACCTTGGCCAAAATGCCATTGCCTTTCACTATGACAAATGCAGACAGCGCTCTGGTCACTGACCCAGGCCTCAGTCTCAAATATTGGATTTTCCATTGCAAGGATGGGAGCAGTCTGAGACAGAGAGGGCTGCTCACCCAAGGTCTTCAGGAAATTTGATCAGATTTTTGGCATTTCTGCTGGTCATTTCTCCAGACTGATAGAATCCCAGATACCTGAAAGGTGGTATGGGAAAACAAAAGCAGGCATAGCACCGGAGCCCCCAGTTCTTCTCTTGTTGAATAATTTCTAGAAGCTTCTTCTCTACCATGAACTAAATATGCTTCTTTCTACCACTCCAAAGCCCCACACAAATAACCACCAACTGGAAAGAAAGTGAGGCTGGCCAGCAGGTGAATGCAGGCATCTGCTATAACTGTGGGGTTCAACTCTTTGACTCTCATGACACCATTGAATCCCATGTCACCGCACCATCACAAAGTCTGAGTTCCAAATTCTTTCAGAGAGCCAAGGAAAGGTCCACTGGATCCACCATGCCTTCATTCTGTGATGAAAATGCTGTTGGATCATGTGTTGTAAAAATATATTCCTCGTTCAACTCTTGACAGCTTAGCAAAACTCAAAACAGGTCATTGCTAAAGTGGAAGTGGCAAAAAAGAAGTAAAAACCCAAAAGCTGTTATTTTCCGGGGGCCTGTTGAACCAGTGCTTGGTGATATGTCCTTCTGCTTCTTGGGGGGATGTGCTTCATTAAGCAGAAGGTTGTCTCTTTCCTGAGCCACAGGTTCTATTTCAGCACTAAATTAACAATTCTCATAA
Organism: Hyaena hyaena; assembly: GCF_003009895.1. NCBI lineage: Eukaryota > Metazoa > Chordata > Mammalia > Carnivora > Hyaenidae > Hyaena > Hyaena hyaena. Next base: position 128,023 of record NW_024080951.1, on the reverse strand, counting down.
GGCCATATAAATATGCTATGCTGCTGGCCATTCTGCCATCTATTTTTAGTAAAATCCTGAAGTAGGTGCTGAAGGCTCAGGAACTACCCCTTGAATGAAAAATGAACAGCCAAGTACACCCTAGGGGTCTGAAACCTAATTCTTTCCATGGCACCTGTTTTCTTTATAATACAGTGAATTATACAGGTGTGCCCTACTCATGTGAGTTGGTGGTGAATTTTATAAACAACACTTGAGTCATCTATAACCTCCTCAACATTCTATTTTGAATACAGTTATTCTTCAGGAAAATTTTGAAAATGTGTAGAAAACTTTAAGCATGAAGATGTTTGTCACCTTTTTTGTTAAAAACAAATTGGAGTAACAGTAGAGGAAGAGTGAGACTAGCCCCAGTTCTAGGCAGGATATCGCCAGAATATCCATGCAGGTATCAATCAGAAGGTCACCACCCTAAAATGAATCCAGTGAGTAGAAAGCCATGTGACCTGCAGGGAACATTCGTATGAGATGTTGTCAGTTAAAAAAGATATGGCCTTGGTGTGTGCATAATGATTACATGCGAGTAGACACATCTGTCGGGAGGAACCTGAAGGAAATATGTCAAAATCACAATTGGGTTGAAGTGATTTCACCATGAGTAAGACTTCTTTTCTCCTTTCAGATTTTTCTTTTATGTTGTTTTATGTTTTTAAAAATTGCTTTAAGAAAGCAAATAAAATGTTCTACAAAGTTAATATTTTTAAAAGCCCATTGTAGAGAAAAGGAATCCAGTTGGATTTTCTTGAAATTAAAGGACAGCCTCCTCTTGGCCCTGAACTTAGTTTTTCTTTTATTTGAGTATTTGCCTTTATCTCTCCTTCATCTTTACCAAGTAGAATAAGCACACGCCATAGGGCACAGGCCATCCCCCTACGCCTAAATCCATTCATCATGATTCTTTTTTTTTTATGAATATAAGTTATTGTCAAATTGGCTTACATACAACACCCAGTGCTCATCCCAACAAGTGCCCTCCTCAATGCCCATCGCCCATTTCCTCCCTCCCCCACCCCCCATCCACCCTCAATTTGTTCTCTGTATTTAAGAGTCATCATGATTCTTTAATTAGGGCCCATCAAAGATGAAGGAATTATTTTATATCTTTAATCACACAGCAGATAAGCTTATCAGTTTGCTGTATAATTAAATTATATATAAGTATCTATGTGGCAAAAAAAAAAAAAAAGTAGTCACTTCTGTTTGACTCTGAATAGGCTCTTCCCAGAAGGCACAAACCTGTCATGGTGGTTGACTTTGAGGAGAACTGGGGATTGGGGGGTTAGGAGTGAGAGACAGTTAAGTTTTAGGATCCTTCTGTAATCCAAGTTGGGTTTTTTACCATATGGACAAAGTTTAAGAATGGTAACAGAAGCAAATCAATCATTAGGATTAGATTACTGATCTACCTTAACTCTGACCTCAACTCCCATGACTAGGCTACTTATTGGTTTATCCAGTCCCCAGGTTGAGATCAGTGTTTTAAATTTTTTTTTTAATGTTTTATTTATTTCTAGGAGAGAGAGAGAGAGACAGCGTGAGCAGGGGAGGGTCAGAGAGAGAGGGAGTCACAGACTGAAACAGGCTCCAGGCTCTGAGCTGGCAGTCAGCACAGAGCCCGACGCGGGGCTCGAACCCACGAACCGTGAGATCATGACCTAAGCGAAAGTCGGACGCTTAACCAACTAAGCCACCCAGGCGCCCCGAGATCAGTGTTTTAACACAGTTTATCTTCTCTCCTTTTCTGACTTTCTTACGAGGGTCCAGCCTTTGTCTGTAAGAGACTCTTCTGTTTTGAGGGGTTGGCTATCCTTGCTGCAAACCTAATTAGCTCTTTTTTTTCCTTCTCAAATCCTTTTCTTTTTTATATTGATGAAGGAGCTTTTTCCCTTCCTGAACTTCATTTTGGCTAAAAGAAGTAACTTCCAGGCAGAAAGTCCTACTGTAGAGAACAAGATACATCTTTGATTTACGGCACTCCTAACCTCCCTTGAGAGTGCTCTACTCCCACAAAATGGCAGCACACCCAAGCTCTGGAAGCAGGAGCTTGCTCAGGGCTTCACTCTCATTGCTTTCCTGTCTCCTGTGTGACAGTTTCAAAGCTATGGCTGACATCACCTTGGAGTGCATTCATGGGCAGATGCTTGCACACCTGTTTTTGGATTAATCTTTTTGTTGAAAGTGAATGTTGGCAATGGACTAGAACGCGAGATCCTGTCCATGTTTTCTTAGGGATACACTGACCCGGTGGTTTGTATTTTTGAATGAATGACCATGGCTTAGCTCAGGAACTGCACTTAGAGTATTTGCAGGGTGAGGTAACTTTATGGAATTCCAGATGAAATCATTTTTTTTTATTCTCTAAAATCTTGGTCAACCTGATCTGTAAATAGGCCATGAGCAGTAAGCTCATGTCACAAAGTCACAAAGTGAATAGGTGTCAAATTTCTTCTCTGTTCTTAGAAGCTTGCCCAACCCACTTGGCTTTTTCTGTGTTGCCTCTGTTCTTGAAAGTAGGTGGTCTTTCATTCATCTGCTGAGGTCAAACTATACAGTAGGTCCTCTTCCAGTGTAACAGGAAAGCTGGCCTCTGCCCATAGGGCTGTGTGTCCATCCCCTCTACCATGTGCCAAGGGATTCTGGCATTTCCCAAAATCTCCTTGGGAGGCTATGGTAGAAAAGCAGTTCTGTTCCAAGACAAATTTCCTTCCCCTGTGGTTCCCAGAGATCATCTCAGCCTGTTGCTGAGTAATACTTTGGGAATTTATCCTGCATCTTTATGTCCCCACGACCCCCTGCCCATCCCCAACTGCTGCTCTGTTGATTTACTATTTTGATTTTTCAGAACCGATTTTCATTTCTTCCTTATCACAGTTTTTTTTTTAATTCTTTGATTAGTTTCCATCTTCTAATTCTTCCATTTCCTTATTCTCTTTCATGGCATCTGAGCCAAAACTAACACACTGAACTGTCTTTTGCATATCAAATATATTTAAGGGATGCCTGGTGGCTCAGTCAGTTAAGCGCCCAGCTCTTGATTTTGGCCCAGGTCACAATCTTGTGGTTTGCGAGTTCAAGTCCCACATCAACTAACAGTGTGGAGCATGCTTAGGATTCTTTCTCTCCCTCTCTCTCTGCCCCTCCCCCAGTCTCTCTTTCTCTCTGAAAATAAAAAAACAAATTTATTTAAATGACCATATATATGGCTTAAGATTTACCAAAGGAAGGAGAAAAAAATGCATAACTGGGATTATGGCTCTAATTTTCTATGCTAATATTCCCATCATTATTTTTATTTTCAACAAATTTGGTTTGTGTTATGACCCAAGGGAAGCCCCAGTTAGTCATTTCGTTTAGTTATATATGCATATATATAAAATATATGTGCGTGTGTGTGTGTGCGTGTGTGTGTGTGTGTGTGTATGTGTGTGTGTGTGTGTACTTACTTTGAGAGAGAGAATAAGAGAGAGGGAAACTCCCAAGCAGGCTCCACACTGTCAGTGCCGAGTCTTATCTTTAATAATCTATAGTCACTTGGCTTAAAGGTGGCATTAGCTATGTCACATTTAAGCCATGGCCGTTTCTATAAAATTTTCCTTCAGGAAATTGTCTTTTTTTCCCCGCCTTCATTTTAAATATTTTAATACAGTGAGCAAGACAAACACACATACATCAAGAAAGTAGCACACACACAGAGCTTAACACCATTTTCCCATTTCTTTACATTAATTCTCTGAGAATACCATCGTTCCTGGCATAGCCAGAGCTAGGATGACACTTAAAACTTTCCATTTAAGGGGCGCCTGGGTGGCTTAGTCGGTTAAGCGTCCGACTTTCGCTTAGGTCATGATCTCGCGGTTCGTGGGTTCGAGCCCCGCGTCGGGCCCTGTGCTGACTGCCAGCTCAGAGCCTGGAGCCTGTTTCAGTCTGTGACTCCCTCTCTCTCTGACCCTCCCTTGCTCACGCTGTCTCTCTCTCTCCTAGAAATAAATAAAACATTAAAAAAAATTAAAAAAAAAAACTTTCCATTTAAAATTTTTCCCCTTTTGACACTAATTTTTTGGATATGAATTACATTAGAGGATTGGGAGTATACATACATTTGAGATTGTTCCTCTTCAGGGTATATATACAAAAGAATTGAAATCAGGATCTCAAAGAGGTATCTGTACATTCATATTCTTGACAGCATTATTCACAATAGTCAAGAGGTGACAGCAACCCAAGCATTCATCAATGAATAAATGGGTAAACAAAATGTTGGCATACCCATACAATGGTATATTATTCAGCCTTAAAAAGGAAGGAAATTCTTCCGCATGACACAGCATAGGTGAATCTTGAGGACATTATACTAAGTTAAATTAGGCCAGTCACGAAAGTACAAATACCATATTATCACACTTATATGAGGTCCTAGGGTAGTCAAATTCACAGAGGCAGAAGGTAGAATACTGTTTGCCAGCGGCTATGGGGAGGGGAGAATGGGGAGTTGTTAATGAGTGCAGAGATTCAGTTTTGCAAGATGAAAAGAGTTCTGGAGATTTATTATACAATATGAGCATACTTAACACTATTGAACTACATTAAAAATGGTTAAAATCGTAAATGTTATGTGACTTTTACCACAATTAACATTTTTTAAAGAAGGAAAACAACTTTTGAATCCAAACTTAGCTGCACATGAGAATCGTTTGGAAGTTTTAAAAAAATACAGTCACATTTTAATGCAAATTTGCAATAACAAAATATAAGCATGACTAATTTTCATTTATGCATAAAATTTCAAATAATGTGATTCCCTTGAGAGTTTAAAAGTTAAATAAGAATCACAATATCAATTCTGGGAAGCCAAGGGAACTATAAATGCCAGGTGGCAGTGTTAGCATTCACTGGCAAACAGAAATACAGTATGGGAAAACAAATTAAGACTTGTAAATTTTGAACTATGGAATATTGTCAAGACTGTACCCCTTCTGTAAACTGCACCATTCTCTATAGGATTTTAGGTCTTTTTTAAAAAATGTTTATTATGAGAGAGAGAGTAAGCACATGAGCAGAGGAGGGGCAGAGAGAAGGGGAGAGAGAGAATCCCAAGTAGGGTCCATGCCTTCAGCACAGAGCCCAACAATGACATGGGGCTTGATCTCACAAACCATGAGACCATGACCCAATCTGAAATTTAGAGCTGAATGTTCAACTGACTAAGCCACCCAGGTGCCCCCAGGCAATCTGTATTTTTAAAGAATCCCTTGGATTTCTAAGACTAGTGATATATATGGAGAGGGAGAGAGAGAGAGAGAGATTTTGTCTTAGGCTATGAGGATAAAAGATGAAGCAAAAATACAATGACCACAAGGAGTTTATGTTTTAGTGAAGAAGACAATTAAATAAGCAGTTACAGTAAAGTACAGTTACAATAGAAGGTACTATATGCCTGATGAGTTTATGGCATTTGGGGAGCACATCAGGCACACTTCACTGAAGGGGGTATATGAACTGGTACCCAATGGATGGAAAGAAGCCAACCAAAGAAAGAGGGGAAAAGTAAGAATGTTTCAGTAAAAGGAAACAGAGAATGGATTGAGACCTAGAGCAGAGAAAGAAAAGTCATGAATTCACAGAACTTAAATGAGTTCAAGGCAAGTGAAGTTCAGAGTATGAGTGGGGGAGTAGTGATTGGTAAATTAATGGATGGGGTAAGGCCAGGTCAGGAAGAATTTGGCAAGCCTCATGGGGAAGCCTGGCCATTATCCTAAGGGAAAGTGAATTGAGAGGAGGACCTCTCTAGCTGTAGCATGGAATGGATTGGAGAATAGACAACAGTGGAGAGAGAAGCTCAATTAGATTTGGCAGCAGTGGTCCAAGTGAAAGCGGAAGACGCATGGGCCAGGGTAGTAGCCATGGGAATAAGATATTTAGGAGAAATAATCTGTAGGTCTTGGTGAATGAATTAGGTGTGAAGAAGGGGGAGATTTTTTAAGAATGATTCCCAAGTATGTAGCCTGGGTAGAAACATGAATTATGGTACCGTGTCATGATTGAAGGCTGAGGGGGAAGATAGCACATCCATTTGGGAAGGCCAAATTTGACTTGCCTGGGATGTCCAGGATGCAGATGATATCCGGTAGAAGTGTCTTGACTAAAGAATCACCAGCTGGGCTTTGAAACCAAATAAGTAGATGAGGTTGCTCAGTGACTGTCTTCAGGATAAAAAGAGGAAGGGGTCCAAGAGAAATCTAGGAAAATACCAAAGAAGTCCTTCAGAGGAAGCTTTGGAAGTAGGTGGAGAGGTTAGAGGACACCCAAGAGGAATGTGCAGAGTTGGAAGTCAAGAAAGGTGTTTCAAGGAGGAATCGTCAATGTCAGAGGCTTCTAAGAGAAAGAGGAGCGTCAGAAGGTACCTGTTGGGTTTAGCAATGCAGAGCTCATTAGTAATCAGTCCATGGGTTTGGGTGAGTGGTGGGAGTTGATACTGGGTTAGTAAACTAGAGAGTGAGAGGCGGGCATGGGGGACGTGAGTGCAGACCACCATTCTGAAAAAGCTTGGCTCTGAAAGAGGATGAGGGAAGACAGGGGGCCGATGGGACACTTGCTTTTGCTTTGGGGGGTGTATTTTAAGGTTGGTAAGGCTTAGACCTATCTAAATAGTGATAGAAAGAAAGGATCCAAAAGAAAGGGGGACCATTGAGAGCGTTCACTGGGGAATGAGCACAGGCTGTAGGTCTGGTTCCACTACTGTCTGAACTTGAGCATATCACTGAATCTGTCTGGGCTACAGCATCTTTTTTTTTTTTTTTTAATTTATTTCTAGGAGAGAGAGAGAGACAGTGTGAGCAGGGGAGGGTCAGAGAGAGAGGAAGATACAGACTCCGAAATAGGCTCCAGGCTCTGAGCTGGCAGTCAGAACAGAGCCCGACGCGGGGCTTGAACCCACGAACCGCGAGATCATGACCCAAGCGAAAGTCGGACGCTTAACCGACTAAGCCACCCAGGCGCCCCTGGGCTACAGCATCTTTATCGGTACCTTGCAAGGTGTCTCTGTAATTATGGTCTTCAAACTACACTCTTCAGAACTGTCTGAGAGCACTCATATTTCATCGTCAGCCCCAGCGACCTTGACCTCTCTTACGTGTTTTTAAACAATTTTTTATTCTTTAGTTTTGGCAATTTAATACATGTATTTTGGAAAAGTAAAATAGTAGTAAAAGAATTATGAATAAAAATAGCAGCCCCTGTCCATACCTCCTCACTCTCAGCCACTCCCGATTCTTAAGGTATTTATGCCAATTTCTGTAAAATTCTTATCTCCATGTTTCTTCAATGTAGACATCTACTGATTTCTGTCCCATTCTATACCCGCTTTCCCTGATTCCTTTCCCTCACATAATGTTTGTTTAATAGTGTTTTCATTATTATAACCATGCAAATATTGCTCAGCGACTCTGTCCCCTTTTGTGAACAACCTGTCATTTATCTGGCCAGTAAAATTTGCCTCTTTTGTCTCATTTTCCCCGATTTCCATTAACGATTGATATTTTTTTCCCTAAATGTTCTGCCATCTCAATAACCTGCCAATAGAGTCTCTGTGTTGGTGTGATCACAAGACTTCCTTAGAGACTCCATTCCCAGAGCCCCATGTGAGGTGCCGTGGAGCCCTCTCCTGGGACTAGCTTTCACTCTTGCCTGTGTTGGACCCATGCCTCTTGCTGCCATATCTTCTTCTTTCTTGGTTTACACCCCTGTGTTGGTGCAGCCTATCCTCTAACGGTAAGGGAGACCATGTTTTTGAATATTGCATAACTGAAAATATCTTTATCTTCCTGTCCCATTTAATTGATGTTTGGCTCGTTATAGAATTCCGGCTTGCCAAAAAAAATGGCCCTTGAAAAATGCTGAAATCATCATTGTATAGCTTCCATTGTGGTTGTGGAGATGTCAGATGCTATTACAATTTGCCACCCCTTGGACCTTTTTGTTTTTCTTTCTCTTAGGATCCTGTTACATTTTATTTTTATCCCTTCATGTCACAAATATGTGCCTTGCTTTGGTTCTTTCTTCAGCCATTTTGCTTGGTACTTGGTAGGCCCTTTGGTTACGAAGATTCATATCCTACATTTCTAAAAAGGATTTCTTGAATTATTTCTTTTGTAATTTTCTCCACTTCATTTTTTCCATTTTCTCTTTCTGTAGTTTCTTTCAGTTTAATATTGGACCCTATGACCTGACCTTCTAATGTTACCTTTCTCCTCTCTCTCTCTCTCTCTGTGTCTTCCCCCCCCCACTCCCCTCTCTCATGAGAGATCTTGGCTTTATATTCCAACTCTTCTATTTAATCTTTTTAATTTAACCGTCTTTTATTTAATTTCCAATATTATCTCCTTTTTATAGCCATTTGTTTTTGTTTCATTGATACAATTTCTTCTCTCTCCAAGGACATTCTCTCTCCCCCATCCCTTACTATAAATCCTACCTATCCTTGAGTGTTCAGGTCAAAATCCGTATCTTGTGTGAGGCCTTGTCCAATCAGTTTAAATCTCTCCCTTAAACATGAATTCTGTGGCATTGTTATAATTAGACACCATCTAATATGTAATTATATTTAAATGTGCATTGCTTTCTGTTGAGGAAATCAGTTCTGTTGAGGAAACCAAGGAAGGACTGTTTACTTGTTCTAGAGCAGCCAGAGTGCCTTGTCTAGAATTGTGAATACAACAAGTGATAAATAAGTGCTTATTGATTTGAAAAAAATGGCCATCCTAATTCCACTGAGCCAGGCTATCCTAGTTGGGTTATTCATGAGCAATATTTTAGTGACTTTTATTGACTTTTCCCTGAAATTCTCAACTTAGATTTCATAGGGAAAACACAACTTTCTTTTCTCACTATATTTCATTGGTTTAGGAAATATCTAATAAATTATGCAGTTGAAATAACCAAGAACAATTGGCACAAACAGGATTGGAAACAAACAATATCTAAATCTCGGCCAACACATGACTCAGTTGGTAGGAAGCAGAGGGCTTGGGCATGCTGGAGAATAACCTGCCAGCCTTGAGCACTTGGTCTGCCAAAGGAAGAAGGGCATTCAACTGTCATATCATTTAAGCAAAAACAAGTCAAGAGAGTATCTACCGTACTCTATTCTTTGTGTACCAAGAAGAGGTATCTGGAAGAAATGAATTTGTGCTCATCATCTCCCTTGGGTCCATTGCAATCAAGGATACACATGGGCAATCAACCTGACATAGATTAGCATACAGCCTTTGGTCTTAAAACAGCACAAGGTTCACTGGCTCAGGGCCAATCATCTTGGTCTCCTTAGATCCCAGATCTACCCATCTGAACTGTACTGTCCCAGCCACAAGTCCACAAAGGGCCAAACGAACTCTACTGGGCCCAGAAATCTTGTTTTTTCCATCTCCAGGATGGATCCCCCTTCCCCACCACTTCTACAACCATCACACTTTGGAAGAATTACTCACAGATTCTCAGAGAAGACATAAGATGTCCAACTAACGTTGGATGGACCCTACCACAGCATGAATCATTTTTTATAATAGTGAGTCAGGGAAACTTGGAAATCCTACCTTTATAGTGCTCCCTTAAGAAGGGTAACCTCTAAGTAGAGTTAAAATTTGTACTTCCTGAGGCTCCTGGGTGGCTGAGTTGGTTAAGCATCCAGCTTCAGCTCAGGTCAAGATCTTGAGGTCCATGGGTTCGAGCCCTGCGTTGGGCTCTGTGCTGATGGCTCAGAGCCTGGAGCCTACTTCGGATTCTATGTCTCCCTCTCTCTTTCTGCCCCTCCCCCACTCACATGTCTCTGTCTCTCTCTGTCTCTCTCTCTCAAAAATAAACAAACATTACCAAATTTTTAATTTGTATTTCCTATTGATCATGCTGAAAGTACTGACACCACTTTGTGGCTGCTGTCAGACACAAACATGAAGGAAGCCATCCTTGGTCATCGCCCCTGAAGAAAAGAAGACTGTTCCATAAACAGAGACTCAAGAAAACCCCATAGAGAAATTCCACTGTAATATTGTATGAAAATCATGCAGCAGCAGAAACATCAACCTATCAGATGAGAGTTTCGTCTATATAAAGCCAAATTGGGATCATTTCAGTTGAACCGGTCTCATGGTAACATCAGAGATTCAGATGTTTCCTCTGGTGCTGGTTTAGAAGCAACAGAGGGCTGAGTTCAGCGAAAGAACATGAGTTTCGCTGTTTCTTCTGTGGCAATCCCACAGTCGAGTAATGAGCAAAGGTGGATTGCATTTTGGATTAATTATAAGAACAAATTAAATTAAAAATCACACCAAATCCCCTTTGACTCTTGCTCTTAATTTTCCTCCTCTTCTGCTGCATTTTAATTTTAAGTGGCATAGACTACAGCTATCGCCCCCCACGCTAGTTATTTCTTTTCTCTCACTCCCGTCCTCCCTCGCTCGTGCATCAGCTGCACTGGGCCCAATCTGTGAGCCTGGGCACTGACAGCCATGGGAGCCAGGCTCCTTGTTCATCCATCCCTTTGTCTGGCTGTCAGGGCAGCAGAGCAATGACCTTGGCTCCCAGGGAAGTCCTGGCAACAGCAGGCTCTCTGAAGACCACGTCCCTCTCAGGGCTTGGTCCTCTCTGTCTACCCCACGGCCTCCTCTACTGTCTTCTTCTTCTGTGTGTGGAAAGCTGGCTTTGTTTTTCTGAAATGGTGTTTCATACACTCATGGTCCTTTCCCCTGAAATCCAGAAGGGCATTCAAAAACCTCCTTCTAGAAGTGTTTCCTCAGCTCGCTCTCTGTTCAGATGCTGAGCTCTTGAATCTGTGCTAGTTTCTTAGGTGGCATGGAGACATGAACTTCAATATGGTGGAAGGACAGACCCTAAAAAACGACCTCATGGAGAAAATGCATAGATAGTTAACACCACTTATATTATAGCCAAAATGTATGAGATGCGCCCAAAAAATGATTGCCCCTGCCTGGCCGGAGACAATTCCAGCTCAAGGTAAATTTTTTTTAAAATATGTTTTAGTGAGCTCTCTTCAAGTATTCTTCCCTCCCTGCCTCCCAAAAAAAGATCTAGTGACTTCCTTCTCTTAATAAGCAGGTAAAAGAATTCCTCGGACAGTCGCCATGGAACTGGGCCTTCTTCAGATCAGATAAGCCCAACACTCCACCACCTTCTGTCTAGAACCATCAGTTCCAAACTTAGCATGAGCAGAAAGAATAATCTATGATGTCAGACCATCATCGTGGGACATTTTCTTCAATGGACCAAAGTGATAGGTTGAAGGGCTTTTTAATAGATGTTCCTAAAAACATAATAAGAAGCGACCCCACCCCTTCCTCATTTGCTTTAAAAATGGGTATAGGGGGAAAAATGATCTGTCTCAACCCAAGAATATAATAACACTGCCTCTCTTTCCTTGTTTTAGGGAATGCTGTCGATTTTTTGGAGACAATGGCTTGACTTTGAAGGTGTTTTTTACAAAGGCAGCACCCTTTGGTGTTCTTTGGACACTCACAAACTACCTGTACTTACATGCAATAAAGAAAATAAACACTACGGATGTCTCCGTCTTATTCTGCTGCAACAAAGCTTTTGTGTTCTTGCTCTCATGGATCGTTCTCAGGGACAGGTTCATGGGAGTGAGGGTAAGTTCCTTATTCTCTGTCTTCCTCCCTCGCTCGATCATGTCTACCAAAACCTGCCCATTGGCTTGCTTAGCTCCATGCGCTGCATCATAAGCATAAACTGCTGACCACTTCCCTTCTGATTTGAAGCAGAAAAGGGGGCCCCGGCTGAGGGCCCAGTTCTTGGTGTGCCTTGCAAACTCTCTTGCTTGCAAACCATCCTAGACCAGCATTCATTAAAGCACCGTTCATTTCAAGCATTCCAACAAGCATTCCCTACAGTTTGTGCCAGTTGGGGACCCGCCCAGGGGATAGTGATGCATTTCCTCTCTGCGTGCTTTCTCTCTCTCTCCTGGGCAGCAGTGCCCTCCAGCCTGGAGCCCTCTGCTAACCTTGTCACCCTTTGCTTAGGATGCATCCGAAAGCCTGAGGATCCTTCCGCATCCACATACATATGTGTGTAGTCTTGTTGGCCCTTTGTCTGGACCGTGTGTACAAGCCAAAGTGGGCCAGATACACTTAGGCTAAATCCAGATTGTAGAGGGCCAGTTTCATCTCCTTCACACCCCAGGCGAAGGGAGAGGGTGGTTCTGTCCTTTGAATTACCTCGTGTTGTTGGATCAGATCCGAGACTTAGTAAATTCCGTCAAGAGCTAGTCAAACTCAGCCAGTCAAATTGCATAACAGTTGTGTGAAATATGACAAATGCACTATCAACTCTCAGGTGTTAAAGCAAGGGACTCACCCTGAATAAAAGCACGAGGTGACAGTTCAGTTGACAGAATCCTGATGGCCTCTGCTTGCCTCCCTCTGGTGGCCAGGAGCTGCTACTGCCCCATCACCACGCCGTGAACAAGCACAAAAGATTTGGCCACGCAGCTAGTTGACAGGGCACATCACTTACTCCTTCCTGCACCTTCAGGCCATGTGGGCCGGCCATGCAGCTGAGAGCCCTTTTGATGGGCAGCCCCGTGACCGTGAACCACAGAGGCATCCAGCAAGGGGCAGCCTCCACTCCAGGCCCTCCACTGTGTCCTTTGCTCATTGTCCTGGGAACAATGACATCACCCTGATGGAGGATTCACACCCACCTAGTTACTCAAACAGCAGTGGGGACATGAGTCAACTGCTGAGTAGTATTTTTAGCTTGCAGTCGGGGGAAATTTTGTTTTGAGGCTCAGTGTTAATTTTGGAATTAAAACTCACTCGCTGTGCTACCACCCAGAAAAGCTTTCAGCAAATAAATGATCTAATACATCACCACAAGAAACACAAGTACTTCCAGCAGTAATCTATTCAACAGCCTACCTGACTGGACACGGCAGACTCCAGTGACCTGGGTCCCACTGTGACTTTATTTTGATGCAACGTGCCAAGGGAATTCAGGAAGCTCTTCGACCTGATTCTGATGTCCAAAGAAAATTCCAAATGAGACTCTATTAATTGGGAAGAGAAACTTCAAGGTGAATTCCGCACCTAAGTTGGATATTCCTTTTTTTTTTGAGCTTAAGAGAAGTAGGTGGGAAACTACTTGAAACCCTCCTACACTCATAGAGGACAAGATGGCACACCCAGATCTTTTCTTTGTTGCTATTCATGGATAGGAGGGTTTTGTCCCCTGACATCCCTTGAACTACAATCCTGTCTAGCCGTCCTTGCCACTTGGTCAGTTCGGTCCGTCCTGACCACTTTATACTGAACAAAATTTTGTGTTGAAGCCATCACTAGGCCAGCACTGAAATGAGGGTCCCAGAAGCTGGGGTCGGCAATGAAATTTTGTAACCTGTAAAGTGCTGTTCAGCTGTGGTCTCTTTAATCAGCATTACTCCTCTGAGAAGCTTGTGACCCCCCCACCCGCCATCCAAGATCTTCCCACTCCAAGTCATGGTATATTCCCCTCTTCTCCTCTTTAAGAATTCAGAGAGCTAGCAAAATCCGTGAGACCCCAGCAGCGGTCAGAGCGATGGAAACTTCCCCCTTGGTAACAGGTGGAAACCTAGGTCCAAGATAAAATCTAACTGGTGCAAGCGTTCTTTTAGATTCCCCTGACTGCTGGGTTAGCCAGCACGAAAGTTCCAGACATTGAAGGAAACAGACAGTGTTCCCCATCCTGGGGGCTGAGCATCTGAGGTGGAGAGTCACACAGATATAAGACGAAGGAGCATCAACTTTATGTTTATGGGAACAGACTGCACAGAGGATCTGCATCATTACGACAGTTACTCGCATCGCAAGGGTTGTGGTTCGTGGAAAACATCAACTGTTCCAGGTCACATGGGCTGACCAAGAAGAGGCAAACGTATCTTCTCACGCCGGGGAGATCTGGCCACTTCAGGCATCAGAGGTGGCTGTTGAAAACAACTCAAGTTGGCCACTATGTCGACTTTGACCTGTGCTTAGATGGGCTTTCCGTATGTCCCCCCCGACTCTCCAGATTCAGGGTTTCTGATGCAATAGGGAGATGCTCTAATCTAGACTTGAGGGACTAGGCTTTGGGCCTTGATTCCATTCTTACAAGCTGTTAGGCCTTGAGCAAGTTACTTAACGTCTCCGAGCTTTCATTACTCGTTTTATAGGACAGTTGTGAGAATAAAATAAGATGATGCGTGCCTGGCACATAAAACCCAGTAACTGTTATCTTTCCCAGCATTGTTATTTTGATTATTCCTTCTCGACTGGAGGGCTTTGTTGGATCAGCTCCGTTCTTCTGGCGACAGTCCCGGAAGCTGACAAATGTCTAAGGAGGCAGTTTTGTGTAGCGAAAGCAGCGGTTGAACAAAAGCAGGTAGAACTCAGGGTGTGAAGAATGGCCTCTCCTAAAGCCGAGACCCACCCAGCTGTGCTCAGCAGCTGGATAAAGAAGCCTTGTCTGGGTGAGACCCGCTTCTCGATGGAAACGGAAGATGGGATCTTTTGTTTCCTCAGCATCTGGTCATAACTGTGGTAGCTGGGGCTTTCTAGCCAGGAGGGACTGAGGCAGAAGCAAGACAGCAAGCTGAGAGCTCATCACGTGGTCCCCCGAGTCCCAACAGCCCATTCCTGGGGATCCCATGCTTTTTCCAAAGACCAGCTCCCATTTCAGATTCCAGCCGATGTTTGCAATATGACGGTGCTTCTCGGTGCCGCCCAAGGGGCCATTTCCAAACGGTAGCTCCAACTTCGGATCTGACTGCCTTCTGTTTGGGAGGCTGCCCCCTGCCGCTTGAGCACAGCCGGGGGATGACCCAGAGCATGGGGGAGCACTTCAGGGCTTACAGCCAGCCCCTTCCCATGCTCTGAAATCGGAGGAGTCACCTAGAGAGAGGATCCCCACCAAACTCCCATAGTCTGAGTGGGGAAGAGTGGTCAGGAGCTGGGAGGGTTAGAGTTAGGGAAAGTATATTTAAAATGTGTCCTTTCCATTCCTCAAAATTGCCCCCGACTGTCCACATCCGCAGTGTAGCACCCGGGGCTCAGTTGGGCAGAGGGCGTGTAGCCCATCGCGGTCTGGGCAGAGGGGAGAGCAGAGCCCATCTGAGAGGTGGCCCAACTCTACAGTGCTGCACCCGGCGTTCCGCCTAGATGCTCGAGGGCTTTACCTCCTTCCCCTCAGCCTGACATGGGAGAGGGGACAGTGTGGCCACGAGGGAAGCAGGGTACATCACTGAGTGGCTGGGGTTCTGAATTCAGAGCCCACGGGGGCCAGGCAGGCTCTGGTGGGGTCACCATGCGAAGCAAGGCCACCAGTAAGAGGGTAATTGGCACCACCCTGGCCTCGGTGTCTCCTGTGTCTCAGTCCCCTCCCCCTCCAGCTGAAGAAGGGATGGTGGCTCTCACCCTTGTTGGTCTTAGAGCCACCGTCACCCATCAGTTTGAAGCCCTGAGTCCCTGTTTAGGAACAGGTCAATGGGCTACATGGAGGGGGTGGTGGAAGGTGGGAGAAAGGAGGCCCGGGGGAAATTCAGCTGTCTACTTTGCTTTATTTTCTCCTCAAACTCAGCATTCTCCCCCAGGGACACCCTGATCTAGACGACAAGGGGCATGTGAAACCACAGGACAGGCGTGTCTGGCCTTCCCGGAAAGTACATCGTAATGCAGGAAATACGCAACGAAACATTTCCAGGTGTAAACCAAGAACCCCAGATATGTTACGATATAAACGTAAAGTATGCACGCATTTAAAAAAAATTTTTTTAATGTTTCACATTTATTTTTGAGAGAGAGACACACACACACACACACACACACACACACACAGAATCTGAGCTGTCAGCACGGAGCCCAATGCGGGGCTCAAACCCACGAACCATGAGATGGTGACCTGAGCCAAAGTTGGACACTTAATGGTCTGAGCCCCCCAGACGCCCCTGCACATATTTTTGAAAGACAGAACTAGGATCTTGAAAGAAATGTCCATCTTGAGGAAGGACTTCCAGGCTCCGCGCCCCAGATCCATAGGGTGTTTCAGCCCTGCCCTGTGTCGGGGGGCATGAAGAGTGAGCTGAGCTCCAGCACTGTGGGTGCGCCCCAGGCTCAAGGCTAGGGGGTCCCATCAGGACTGCTGGTGCCAGGAGAACGGGTGCTTACAGTGGAGCTCACGGGAGTCCCCGGTGACTTGTGTCAGAGACTCCCAGGAGGAGAACTGGAGGTCTGAGCTGGGAGGAGACCCACAGTCCCCTGGGGCCACCTGTCAGCATGAACTCTTGGGGCCTCGACTCCCCAAGTACTGACTGGAAGGCTCTCCCTGTTACCCCTCCAGCCCCTTCCCTCTGCTCTTCTGCACAGCACAGCCCAGGCGGAAGCTTTCAGCCCTTCATTATTTAACCAGTAGGGAAGGCAGAGCAAGAGGCTGGAGACCAGCCTGCTAAGCCTTCGGGAGAAAAGAAGCCCCTGATCTCCTTCGTTTCCTTGACACTTCAGCCCCAAGTTTGAAAAGCCTCAACTGCCTTTGGAGCTGCACCGAATCATCCGACATGCAGCTATTTTCTTCCCTCCCTCTTTTTTCTAGTTATTTTTCTATCTGCGGACCTTCAATGCCCAGCCAGGTTGAACTGTTCCAGGCAGCACACTGTGCGTGTGTCCCCTGGACCAGAAGCCACCCTCTTCCGCTGCCGGCCTTATCGCTTGCCCCTCTCTTCGTATGAAGGGGGAAGAAGCTCCTTTATTGTCTTACTATCTCTGTTTCTTTCTCTACGTGACCAGTTGTGCACAGTACGGGTAGCATTTGAATATGCAATAGATTCAAGGGACGATGCAGAATGAAGCCTCTCAGTGACAGCGAGTTCCTAACCCTGAAAAGGACAAGTAGGCAGACACAGGCCTGCCTGGTCTTCTCTAGCAAACGACCGTCACCTGCTCCCTCCAGAGCCTCTGTGTTCTAGGCACAGATTTACCATGACAAGGAAGTACTGCATAAGGAATATACCAGAAATAGGTAACTCACACTGCATGAGACTCAACCACATTACCCTTCACTAACCTGAACATGTTATGTTTAAGCCGCAAAGGAAACCTCCGTTCAACTCTCAGAGAGTGTGGTTGACGGCGGCATATTACGTGAACCATCCTTTCCTGTTTAGACTTTGCAATCAGACAGACCTGAAATTTGGCGTCCCGGCTCAGCCACACACCAGGGCTTTGACCTTGGACGAGTTACGTAGCCTCTCTGAGCCAAAATCTTCACGTTTACAAAATGAAATGAATGATCATATCTACCTACTCTGAGATTTAAATGAGAAAATACGTAGAAAACACTTCTCCCGTGACCACCGAGTTAGTAAATGGCGACTGTCTGATATTGTTGCAGGTAGCCGAGGTCAGTTTGCATGATCCGTTAAGAGAAAGTGCTCAGTGAATCCAGTAGTGTAAACTTGTATTGCACACATTTGTTCCGGCCTCCCCGTGTTTTGCTTACAGCATCCCCCTCCGCACTTCACACCAGCGACATTTAGGTAGCTCCCTGACCACCTCGGGTTCAAACGTGTCCTTATTCTCTGTGCTGATGCATTCCTCCTTGGCGAAATGTTATCCCACGGAGCTAGTCCCCTGGGTCATCCGACAGTCTTATTGTGCGCAATGGCAGGAACGTGTACATCTCCCTGGAACGGCCATTCAACTCAAGAAGTCTGTATCCGGATAATGACAGGATTAAGAGGGTGCAGAGTGAGGGATGGCCCTGCAGCAGCTAAGAAAAGGAGCTGCGCCCCCAGGGTTAGGACACTGTTGCCCTTTGGCACATGACACTTGCTCTATCAGAAGACCCTACTGCTGGCGAGTTAACGGGGCCAAGATCTGTGCCCTCTCTCTGTTGAGATACAAAGTGAGTAAAAGCAAGATCACATGAGGCGCCTTCAGAAGGTTGGGAAGGAACTGAGGCGATTTCCAGATGTTGTCTACCAAGCCTTGTCACGGCCAAACCGCTGTTGGCATTCTGGCCACCTCCCCTGTGGTTCCCGAGGCTGACAGTGACGGGTCACCACAGGATGCTGGGCCTCAGCGTGTCTCCTTGCGGCCAACCATCCCAGGTTCCTTGGTGGCACCAAGCTTTACTGAGCAAGAGCAGAGACCTCGCTCATTCTCCAGAGACCTGGAAAGGAGGTCTTCCCTTTCCCTTCCCTCCCATTACTGAACTTCCATGAGCTTTTCTACCTCATTCACCCCCTGGCGGCCCATCAGATTTCCCACCACTACCCTCACCGCTGTCTTCTTCCTTCTGTCCAGATTGTGGCCGCCATCCTCGCCATCGCTGGGATCGTGATGATGACCTATGCGGATGGCTTCCACAGCCACTCGGTCATCGGCATAGCGCTGGTGGTGGGCTCTGCATCCATGTCTGCCCTCTACAAGGTAAGTGTGTGCGGGGCAAGCTCTCTGAGCTTTCCCAGGAGAGAACAGCAGGCCTCTGCATGGCTGGCCCGGCACTTTTGGGGCGCCTTGATGGCACTTGGTTTTAAGATGAGCAGCAAACAGACTTGTAGTAATGGAGGCGTGCACCCGTTCTTGGCTTTGGCTCTCTAGATCTTTCCATCAACGGCCATATCTTTGCAGTACTAGGGATAACATAGATGGAACAGTGGATCGGCAGTGTCAGATTTTAGTGACTTCATTGTTTGGCAAGGACTGGAGAGTATCAGGGGCCCTAAAGGGCCGCTTCAGTGTTTGGGGAGATAATTTTCCACCAGGTTCGATGTGAAGATTTAAATATCTGGTGCAGCCTTGTCAGTGAAATCTCTTATCACATGGTTTTTGCTCAGCATGAATTCATAATGCATTTTAAGCACCACCCAGAGATCCAAGAAACAACTACGATATGGGAATGATAATGTATTTTTGACAAAATGTTGGGAAGCACTGGAAAGCATGTCCCAACTGCAGATCTGGATGAGACCATTTAAAAAAAAATTTTTTTTTTAATGTTCATTTATTTTTGAGAGAGAGACAGAGTACAAGCAGGGGAGGGGCCGAGAGAGAGGGAGACACAGAATGGGAAGTAGGCTCCAGGCTCTGAGCTGTCAGCACAGAGCCCGATGAGGGGCTTGAATTCATGAACCTCAAGATCATGACCTGAGCCGAAGTCAGTTGCTTAACCAACTGAGCCACCCAGGTGCCCCTGAATGGGACCATTTTTGATCCCTGCTCTCTCCTTCCCCACCCCATCATGGCTCCTGACTGCTCTCGCTCCTCCTTCCCTTTCTTCCTCTCTCCTTCTTTTATATCCACGGTGAAGAATGCAAAATAGTCTCTGGCCTCCAAGCTGGGAACCCGACCTGGAAGATTCAATGAGGAGTGAGGACTTAGCTTTGAGACTTACTGGCCTTTTGTGGATCCAGACAGGAGGACAGAGAGAAGGAAGTATGGTAGAGAGGTATAAGAAAAGGCACCTTTTTCCCAGCTCTATGCATAAAATGTTTTGTGGTTTTGGGATGCGAAATAACTGTGCCTTCCCAACCTTCATCAGCTCCCCGCCCTCACTGCCCACAGAGAGATGCGCACACGCCATCTCCCTTCTCTGGAATGCAGCTCGCCACAAGGATGCGATAGGCCCACACCACTCTGAGACTTCAAAGCCACTATTCAAATGCAGAAAATAGGACAAGGCCACACTCAATCAACTGCGTGCTAATGGGAAGCAGAGAGCATACGGAAATGCAGTCAATCCACAATGAACACAAATAATGCTGATTTCTACTCCCATGACCCATCTCGTCCACTGCCCCATCTTTACTCAGAGGGTCCAGTGGGTGGAAGGCCATAAGCAATTTATTTCCCTTTTCATGCTCCTTGCACGTATGCCCAGAAATACCTGAAGGATTTGTGAACTGGCTGAAAAAAGGAAGAAGCAGGCAGAGAAGGAAGAGACTCAAGCTGGACTCACATCAGTTAGTTCCCTGGTTGTGGATCGTTCCCTGAACACGGGGGCCGCTGCCTCTATAATCCCAGCTTCCCGGCCACTCCAGGCACCTCTATCCGTCTCTTTCCGGCCCTCACACACTTGAAATACGTACAAACAAGAACAGGTGTAAGAAATCAGAGTGGGACGCATTCCACTATAATCCATGCCGTTTCTGGAACGGGATGGTGGGATGGAGCAGAGATGAGCTGTGAGTGTTAAAGTCCCTCTGCCTTCGATTTGTAGAAAATGTTTTTTCAGTCAAAGCTCTTTCTGCTGGGGTCAAGCTGTGTTGTGCAGAGTCAGAGATCCGCAAGAGGACTGTGTCGTCATGGCAGCCACTTCTAATGCCTGTGGCTTCCTCATCTTCAGACTCTCTGAAGCTGAGATGTCATATCATGAATACAGCACAGACATGGGTACCTGGGGGGCTCAGTCAGTTGAGCATCTGACTTTGGCTTGGGTCGTGATCTCATGGCTCGTGAGTTCGAGCCCCACGGCTGGCTCTGTTCTGACAGCTCAGAGCCTGGAGCCTGCTTCCCATTCTGTGTCTCCCTCTCCATCTCAGCCTTTACCCACTTGTGCTCTGTGTCTGTCTCTCTCTTTGAAAAATAAATAAACATTAAATGAACACAACAGAGACAAATCAAGCCTAGAGTGAAAACCCATGAGCCCTGCAGATGCCTTCTCTGAGGCCAGAGATCCAGAACTCTCCATTGTGGCACTACTGAGATTTGGATATGTGTACAGGTGCTCATAGGTCACACCCCACCACCTTCTCCAGGAAGCCTAGTGAGGTAGGATTTACCCATTACGTGGCTGCTCTCCTGTGGTCCAGCCCAGCCTTATCAGGTGTACTCTACTTCCCCTGACAAGGGGACATCCGGGGCGAGCCTTCACCCACCCTCCTCTGCTTTCTCTGGCAGGTTCTGTTCAAGCTCCTCCTGGGCAGTGCTAAGTTCGGAGAAGCCGCCTTATTTTTGTCCATTTTGGGTGTGTTTAACATCCTCTTCATCACCTGTATTCCCATCATCCTCTACTTTACCAAAGTGGAATACTGGAGCTCTTTCGATGACATTCCATGGGGCAACCTTTGTGGATTTTCAGTCCTCTTATTGAGTAAGTGGCCAGCGCCCTGTCCGAATGCCCGCCGTCAGAAGCGGGGATGGATGAGCAGGACTGGGATCTGGAAACCCGTGCCCTGAAGAAGAAAACCATTTTCTTCTTACACTTAAGTTCCCTGGGCTTTTCAAGATCGTTGAGTCTTTAAAGACTGTTAAGTCTTGGTAAAGATGGCCCTGGATTCTAATTCAGAGCCACAGTCGAGGCAGTAGTAGCCATAGTCACTGCCCCTCTGAATAGTGGTGCATCTGACCTGCTGAGAACAGAATAATCCCTATAGGACCGGGAGGGAATTGGCAAATAATACGTGCAGAGTTCTTAGAACATTGTCTGATATGCATCAATGTCCAATTAATATTATCAGTTACCATTACGGTTAATACCAGCATCACCATTACTTGATGGAAGGCTGGTCCTAGGCAGAAAAGTAGCCAAGAAGGTGCCTTGCCCAGTTTCCATCTAACAGTGCATGACCCAAAGCACCTGCCCATAGTCACTGCTGGCAAAACGCACTGGGATGTAGGGTGAGTAGGGTGCCCCCAGCCCTCTTTTCCAGTGCCTTTCCTTTCTTCAGAGCTCAGGGAAGGGGGGGAGGCTACATAATCAGAGTGTTTGACCCTAATCTCCACCCAAGTCACTGAGTCAGAGCAAAGGGCAGTGGTAACTCCTGTGACTCCAGCCTCATCAGAGAAGGGGGGGTGGGACAGACCGGGGAGGCTGTAAAGTTCAGGACCAGTCACGAATAACCCCCTTTTTCTGTTCTTTATTTCAGCATTCAATATTGTATTAAATTTTGGAATTGCTGTTACGTATCCCACTCTGATGTCTGTTGGAATCGTCCTCAGTGTACCTGTAAATGCAGGTAAGCCTGTATGGCTTCCTATATTTGCTTGTACACGTACACACACACACACACACACACACACACTCACACACACGTATGCAACTTACAAACACGCATACTCACAGACCCTCTTGCTGTGCCTGCTATGGAAAGCATGTTTAACCTTCTGTATAGGAAGAAAGCACTTAGGGCGCCTGGGTGACTCAGTCAGTTGAGGGTCTGACTCTTGATTTCAGCTCAGGTCATGTTCTCACAGTTCGTGGGACCAAGCCCTGCATCAGGCTTCACGTTGACAGCACAGAGCCTGCTTGGGATTTTCTCTCTCTCTCTCTTTCTCTCTCTCTCTGTCCCTCCCCTACTTGTATTTATTTATTTTGAGAGAGAGAGTAAGGTGTGCTCACTCTCTCAAAATAAATAAATAAACTTTAAAAACCAAAAGAAAGTGAGCACTTAGGTACAAAAATGTTGGTGTTTGTCACATATATGGTATTTCTCCGGAATGCACGGATTTTCACTTAGCACACCAAAGTACAGCTAGTCTCAAGCCATCTCAGTGCTAACTGGCGTGAGGACCAGAGACGAATATCATTAATATAATAATAAGTATGGAAAAATAGCAGGAAAAAAATTTAATTTTTGTAAGTGACTTCCTGGGGCAGAAAATGTGCTCAGGGTGTGAGGGTTACAGTGAAGAGTTTACAGACTGAAGAGGCACAGCGAGAAAGCGAGCGCCCTTTCCCCGGTTACTCGGGACCTTGCTTTGTTTTCCGCTGGGGACTCACCAATGCACCAAGTTGGCAGCTCTTCCAAAATGTGTTGCCAACGGCCCCTCACCTTCTTCCTTTCCTGGCTCGTTCCAGTGGGAATTTTAGAGTCCCCTCCTCACACCTGATGTCCCTGTATAACCTGTTCTTAGCCAAAGAAGGGTTTGGAAATCTGTTCTCTCCGTAGCACTCACCCCCTTGGCCCTGGTACAGCTCCCTCCAAAGCCACTTCCAGAACTCTCCCTCTGCCAGGCCATTAGAGGATTAGCCCCCGGGGAGTGGCAACCCCTTGTCCTGTTCAATATGGCGTCAGTAGGCAGAACAGCTCTCAACTTCCTACGCCTTTTCCCATGATCTGGTTCCTTGCCGCTCCTGTCCCACATGGTCTGTGGAGGCCTCATGAGGCCCCAGACCCTTCTAGGGGTTTCAGGGCAGTGTGTGGGAAAAGGTTTGGCTGGGATGTTGGCACCCACTCTGCCCACCTGAACGATGGTGGTCCCAACTCATCACCTCGCTGGGCCTCCACGCGTCTCCCCTAAATGTGAAGGTAGTACCTCTCCTCAGTCAACATCTCAAAAGGCTGAATGCTCCAGAGCCTCCGGAGAGCCAGTAAACAGTAGTCTAGACTGTGAGCCTCCAAACGCTGCTCCCTCCTGAAAAATAGCTTCTCAACTTACGCCCACCCCTTACGGCATCTTTATAGTCATGGTGTTCTACCTGCGAGAAGGCAGATCACAGGTGGCTCCTAGATGGGTGCTCACTTTCACCGTATCATACAGCCAGGTGTTTGAGAGAGAGATCAGGATCATTTCTCATTACTCGCCTGCAACATAAGGGGTTTGATTATGCCTCAAAGGAAGGGATCGCATTCCATTTTCAATCGGAAGAGAGGAGCAGAGAAGTCTGCCATTACCTGTTGTGTCAGAGCAGAGCCTTTGGGTGGTTGCCCGACTCTCCCTGATGCCTGTCCCTGGCGCAGCCCACGGGCCCGGCTAATTGACTATCCCCCGTCTGTCGAATTCACAGAATGTTCTGCCATTATTAAAAATTAAAGCCTTGCTGAATTACAGTGAGATACAAGAGGCACTTTAATTCCACAAAAGGGCTACTAACAATTTTTTTTTTCAGTTTTAACTTTTATCCCTTTGTCTTTCT
This sequence comes from Hyaena hyaena, assembly GCF_003009895.1. Classification (NCBI taxonomy): domain Eukaryota; kingdom Metazoa; phylum Chordata; class Mammalia; order Carnivora; family Hyaenidae; genus Hyaena; species Hyaena hyaena. The sequence continues at coordinate 104,098 of NW_024080951.1, read as the reverse complement.
CTGCCTGTCCTATAGACAAGGTGAGAGGGAGGGGAGGTTGGGGGGGGGGCAGGGAAAGTGGAGGCCCGTGAGGGAGAAGGACAGAGCCAGGCCATGCCCAGGGCCACATCCTGGACCCAGAGGTGGAAAGTTGGCAGACTGCAGGCCAGCAAGGTGGTTTTCAAAGGCGGCGTGCTCTAAGTCAGCAAACGCTCTTTCACCGAGTGATTTAAAAGAAAGCAGTTGGCATCTCTTGTGTAGAAGGTGGCCTCCAAATTTGCTTTGTCTGGTTTTAATTAAGAAAACAGGGAAATAAAACCAAAAAAAGAAAAAAGAAAAACCTTGATGTCCCCTTAATCCTGTGTTCCCTCACCCGATGTGGGTGAGGTATGAGCCCTATGCCCCGTGGACCTTTAATAAACTTGAATAGTCAGTGACAGCCCAGGTAGCTTTAGAGCCTCCTGCTAATGATGGCCTGGGGCAGAACAAGAAATTGTCTCTATTATCTTCAAAACACCAGTGTGAGTTTGGTCTTCAAACTGTATATATGCATATATTGGGAAATGACGCTTTTAAATTACAAGTATAAACTGTCATCGTAGAAAACATGAAAAGTACCAAAAAAATAAAGAAAGTCATAGTGTTTTCATTATCCTGCCACCCAGGGGTGGCCAAAATTAATCTTCAGGGTGTGTGTGTGTGTGTGTGTGTGTCTGTGTCTGTCCAACTGCCCCCTGCCATTTGCTTTGTCTGTCACATAAATCAGTGTCTGAACTAAGGTGCTGGGTCAGTTTGAGGAAGTGAGATACAAGCACCAGGCTTCACACCAAGGCGGTGTTTTAAAATTAAGAGGCAGTCCCTGCCCGCAAGGAACAAAGCCACACCGAGGAAGATTCTGTGGTCAAGGAAGACCACTTCCTGCCGGCCCGCACGAGGAGACGCCCCGGCCCTGCGCCGGGCTCACCTCCCCGTAACCCGGCTTTTCTGTGTCCCGTGCAGTGGTTGATCACTACACCAGTAAGATCGTCTTCAACGGGGTCCGGGTCATCGCCATCATCATCATCGGCCTGGGCTTCCTCCTCCTGCTCTTGCCCGAGGAGTGGGATGTCTGGTTGATCAAGCTGCTCACCCGCCTCAAAGTGAGGAAGAAGGAGGAGACGGCGGAGGGCGCCGCAGACCCGGGCTCGGGACCTCAGAGCAAGAACAGAAGAGCCCGCCCTTCGTTTGCCCGCTGACCGAGGCCCCCCAGAACTCTGGGGCGAACGCTCACGCTCGTTGTTAGTGACTTGGGGGGGGGTCTCTTCCTGGCGGGGGTCCCTCACTTCGGTAAGGTGTACATACCTGTACAGTTCCGGTAATCTGCGGTAAGTTATATGGTATTTATTGGCATGTCCAATTTGCTTGCACTTTTTCCACATCAGACCTTTCACCTAAGGTTACCAATTCAAGATGAAAGAGACCAGAAGGGCCTCTCGGCCCTTTTTCAATGAATGTAAGGCTGGTTACGACTACCCTGGCATTGGTTGTCTTGGGGATGACGAGAGGCAGGGCCAAGTGTTCTGAATCTTAGCAACTGAAAAATTACATTGCACACTGTGATTACTTTTCAGCTATGGTAGGGTCATATTTTGTTTTATACCAGAGCTGTATTCTTAATTTTAAGGGATCTCAATGAACCAAAAGCTAACTGTTCAGTTAATCTGGACGGACGGAGGGACGGATGAGGATGTCAAGAGGTGACGCGGAAAAGGAAAACGGACTTTGGAACCCATCGACTGTGGACTTAACCTCGGGCCGACAGTTGGAGGGGGACAGGCCCGAGCCGGGTGACAGAGAGGGAAAGAGACGTCCAAGCCCCAGCTGGCCCCAGTGTAAGATCATGCGCGAGAAATTACAGTGCCTTCTACAGAATTTTCGTCTTTACCTATGTGAAGCGAGGTGACATTGTAAGTCACTGGCGCCGTCTTATCATTTAGATGTAAAAATCTTTAGAAACCAATAAAACTATATGTGTGTGTGTATGTGTACAAAAAATGACGAGCCGGTGACCGGTGTAATGGTACATGGTTAGCAGTGTGCAATGCACATACAAGGTAGGCTGTGCCGGAGGTGGATTGCTGATTGCTTTCACTTCACGACCAAGATTGAAAAATTTCTTCCTGAACCTGTAAACCTTTTTATGAAACTTTTAAAGCACCAGGCTGTTTACGTACACAATCTAGGTCTGCCAGAAAACTTCTATCTGTGATAGATCTTGTAAAGAGGGACAAGGGGGTTAGAGTTTACTATTTTTGAAGTTTACATTGTTACATACGAAATGGAAACCTTATTTTGAAATGTTGTCATAACCCAATGGTGCACTCTGTTACCCATGGAGTCTTTCGTTTCATAGGGGAAAGGGGCATTCGTGACCTGAACTTTTTAGCAGATTATTATTCTCAGTTTCCATTACCTGTTTGGCCAAACAGATTAATAAACTATTTCAAAACGAAGCATGGTGTGCTGTGTTGGTGGCCACTTTGTTGAATTCCCACACCCACACCCCCACCACTCCCACCAACCTCCGTTCCCAGCAGGTCCCAACCTCCCACACCATCAAGGCACGGAAACCCACCCAACCACCTCCAGGGGAGAAGATTCTCACTGGAAAAACAGAGGTCACAAAAGCAAAATGCAAAATGGCCAGTTGAGCCTCATAGAAAACGTCTTGAGGCAACTTCTCCCTCCCCTCCTCCTCTCCATCACCCCCCTCTCCTTTCCCTCCAGGCGCCTGCCCCCTACTATGCTCTGGACATTGCTTCTGTCTCTCTTTTCAGCACAGACTGCTTCCTCAGCTCGGCTTTCACTCATAGCTGCCTCCAAGTGGCGGCCTCAGGCACCATGTTGACGCCTTCTTCCAGCTCCACTCCCTCCCACCCCTCACTTCTGCCTCGGTGTCCTAACCTCGTTCTAGCTCCGTAAAGATTTTGCGATACCAGCTTCAGTGTTCTGTTCCAAGTAGCTGCAGCCGGGGGCTCTAAGGTCCCATGTCTCTCATTCTGCAGCTACAAATGGCCAGGTGCTCTGAGGGGGGGAGGTGTGGGCAGAGAGGAGGTGACAAGCCTCTTCAGGACACGTCACCCTGCCAGCCACACCTAGAACAACTATACACCATGCACCACTTGCTCCTGGGGGTCAGAACTGGTGAGCTGATGCTCGACATCACTGATCATCGGGGAAATACAAATCCAAACCACAATGAGACACCACCTCACACCTGTCAGAGTGGCTAACAGGAACAAGTCAGGCAACAGCAGATGTTGGCGAGGATGCTGAGAAAGAGGAACTCTATCGCACTGCTGGTGGGAATGCAAACTGGGGCAGCCACTCTGGAAAACAGTATGGAGGTTCCTCAAAAGATTACAAATAGAACTATCCTATGACCCAGCAACTGCACATTTATCCAAGGGATACAGATGTGCTGTTTCGAAGGGCACATGTACCCAACGTTTATAGCTGTGCTATCGACCATAGCCAAAGTGTGGAAAGAGCCCAAATGTCCACTGACATGAATGGATAAAGAAGATGTGGTAGATATATATGATGGAGTATTACTCAGTGATCAAAAAGAAGGAAATCTTGCCATTTGCAACCACGTGGATGGAACTAGAGGGTATCATCCTAAGCGAAATTAGTCAGAGAAAGACAAGTATCATATGACTTCACCCATATGTGGAATATAAGATACAAACAGATGAACATAGGGGAAGGGAAGCAAAAATAGTATAAAAACAGGGAGGGAAACAAAACATAAGAGACTCTTAAATATAGAAAACTGAGGGTCGCTGGAGGGGTTGTGGGAGAGAGGATGTAGGGCTAAGTGGGCAAGGGTATGAAGAAGGACCCTTGTTGGGAGGAGCACTGGGTGTTATACGTAGGGGATGAACTGCTGGATTCTACTCCTGAAATCATTGTTGCACTGTATGCTAAGTAACTTAGATGTAAATTAACAAAAATAAATAAGAAGAAGAAATAAGAACTGGTGAGTTGAGTTGTCCAAAGCAGAGAGCTCCCTGCCAGATGCATCCAGTGTGTGCTGTGAGGGGGATCCCTTCAGCCCCCTCAATGGAGCCTGGATGAGTCACCTCCATGATTCTGTTATGTCAGGGTGCCAAACAAACATTTCCTATGGAAGCCATAACATGAAGAATTTGGGAAAGCCTACACTAGAGTAGCTTTACCCCATTCACCCATTTGGCCTGAAAGACGGTGAAGACCCAAAAGAATTGAAAGCAGGGATTCAAAGGGCTATTTCTCCACTGTGGTCATGGCAGCCTTCTTCACAACAGCCAAAGCGTGGAAGTACCACAAGTATACCATCAATGGATGAATAGATGAATGGCATGGACTCACAGTGGAATGTTATTCAGCCTGAAAAAAGGAAGAAAATTCTGACATGTGCTATACCATGGATGCACGTGGAAGACATAATGCTGAATGAAAGCCGTGACAAATGGAGAAATATATGATCCACTTCTTTGAGGCACCCAGAATAGCCAAATCTGTAGAGACAGAAGGTTGGTTACTATGGGCTGGAAATGAAGAGTTTTCATTTGGTGGGGACAGAGTTTCAGTTTTGTGAGATAAAAATGTTTTGGAGCCGTATGGTGGTCATGGGGGTACAACAATGTGAAGGTACTGAGTGCCACTGAACCGTACACTTGAAAACGCTTACGTGGTAAATTTTATGTTATTTACATTTTACCGTAAAATGAATAAATAAATAAATAAATAAATAAAAGACTAGGAAAGGTGAGGTATGTGAAATGAAAAGGTTAAACTCTCAGGAATTGTTAATGGTTCTCTTAGGACATTATAAACATGAGTTGGAAAGGGGTCAGGGGGCTTTGAGAGCTCTCTTTCCAGAAAAGATTCAAACCACAACCTCCCACCTCCACCCCAGACAGGTTTCAAGGATTTCCGTGAGCTGTGGCTAACCCAGAAGGGGTCTATGAAGACAAAGATCTCAGAAAAAAATGGCTTCCAATGGAACGGTGGGGTGGCTTTGAGAAACGGGCCCTGCTCTGTCTGGGAAATCGTCTGCCCTCTAGAGGCCAGTCTGGATAGCAATGAAAGGACTCCTATTTTCGCTCCTTTGAAGTGTAAAAGTAAAAATAGGAAGTACAAAGAGGATATGAGGCCTCTGCTGCTGATCAAGGTGCCAAAGACTCTTAGGTCCCTTCTCCGTCAGGATATGGCCATTTGGAGCCAGAGGGCGCAAAGTGACCAGCCACCTTGCCACATCGAGTCACAGCTGTCTGTGGGAACTCGTACCTGCTGTGCAGACGCTCGGGCTGAAGAGAATCAGGAGAGAAGAAACTGTAGCCAGAGACCCACCACCCTGTAGGACACATGTGTTTCCAAATCGAGCCAGGGACGTCGAGTGTGCAGTTCTTCATATTCAATTTTGAAAATAAATGATTTGTTCTAAAACTGAAATGTGGTGGTGGTTGCACGATTCTGTGAATATTTTAGAATTCAATTTTGGGGGTACCTGGGTGGCTCAGTCAGTTAAGCATCTGACTTCGGCTCAGGTCATGATCTTACGGTTTGTGGGTTCAAGCCCCACGTCGGGCTCTGTGCTGACAGCTCAGATCCTGGAGCCTGCTTTGGATTCTCTTCCCCTCTCTCTCTGCCCCTCCCCCACTCATACTTTGTCTCTCTCTCTCTCTCAAAAATAAACATTAAACAAATTTTTAATAAAATTCATTTTTTTTGTACACCTTAAAGAGGAGAATTTCACGGCATGCGGGTTTATATCTCAATAAAGTGGGTTAATACATAGATAAATGGTTACCCCACAAAGTGAGTTAAAATTTCTCTGCCAAAATTTTATGAGCAGAGAGGACATTTCCTCGGTAGTTGGCTTGGTTTGGGGCTGCCCGGCATCTGATCCCTGTTTAAAACAGCACATTTCATTGATTCCGAAGCCAAAGGGAACAGATGCTCCGTACTGGACCCACCACAGTCCAGGGTGGGGAACAGAGGATTGAACTGCACTTGGCCGGCAGGCTGCAGTGTCTTAGGACTTGGTTCTGGAGCCAGGAATCCCAGACCCCCAGGAGCAGCCTAGGAAAGGCACACTGACCAGCCAGTCCCCAGGCTCCTGGCCATGGCCTCAGCCCCGCCCCGTGTGGAGACCCGTGGTGGGTGCCTGATTCCAAACAGGTCCTTCCCACACAACTAGGCCTGTGATGGCCCAGCAGTACTCCTCAGTCAAACTGCTTTAAGAATGACTAGGAACGATTTTAAGAAATGCATCAATGACATATAAATAAAAGTTCTTCTCACTGCTTTTTTAAGTTTATTTATTTATTTTGAGAGAGAGAGCACAAGAAGCAGAATAGGGGCAGAGAGAGAGAATACCAAGCAGACTCTGCACTCTCAGCAAGCACAGGGTCCAGTGAGGGGCTAGAACCCACAAACTGTGCGATCATGACCTGAGCCAATCAAGAGTCAGACACTTAACCGACTGAGCCACCCAGGCACCCCAAAATGTATTTTTTTTAATGTTGATTTATTTTTGACAGAGAGAGACAGAGCGTGAGTGGGGAAGGGGCAGAGAGAGAGAGGGAGACACAGAATCCGAAGCAGGCTCCAGGCTCTGAGCTGTCAGCACAGAACCTGATGTGGGTCTAGAACTCAAATCGTGAGATCATGACCTGAACCTGTGTCAGATGTTTAACCGACTGAGCCACCCAGGCGCCCCCCCCAAAACATTTTTTAAATTTTAAACAATGATATTTTCACTTCCATGTTTTTTTCATGTATTCAACATTGTCAAATTCTTGAAGCTCCCCTCAGCTTTTTAAGTAATCTCTACACCCAACATGAGGCACAAACACATACCCCGAGATTAAGAATTGCATGCTCCACCAACTGAAGCAGCCGTGCACCCCCAGGAAACCCTTTCCTTCAGTGAAAATACTGGTAAACTTCAGCTGAGGTCAATCTTCTCTAAATTATCAAAAACATGAGTTATGGAAATCATAGGAAACGAGATTCCATGTAATTACCGTGTAATGAGTTGTGAATTTTAGCTCAGAACAAAACATGGCGAATTTTTTGCTCTTACTGAAAAAATGAATATGCTTCCTGGGGAAATTTGGAAATATCCACAAAGCCACAAGCCAAGAATGACTGCAGTTGCATTAAGAGCCTCAGGAACAGTAATGGCAGGAGTCTGGGCCAGAGGAGAATGGCCCCAGAGAGAATCCCATCGCTGGGGAATCTCCCTGGGAAGGGCACTTTCTCTCTGAGAGCTGACATGAGGACTTGAGAAAATAAGTGTGCTTTCTTACCTCTTGACTTGTAAATACAAGTATCTCCACAGAAAGGCATCCTAAAGAAGAGGTACTTCACCATGAGAAAATAAATGCAATGAACTTAAGAACCTTCAGAAGGTTTCCTCCGGGAATCCCCAATGTTTGCTCCTCATTAGTAATAGAAGAGCAGCTGGCCCTTCAATTTCTTAGGAATCTCCTGAATTTCAGTGATGTCAGGGAATCTTAAGGGCTAGGGGGAAGCAGCAGTTAACCCAGGGTCTTATAGGATATTGTTGGTGCCCACCTACCACAGTATGCCTGAGGGGAGAGGGGGTACCGTGTAACACCAGGTGCTACCACACACACCTAATGAGTAGCCCAAACTCATTCACGTCCAAAATGTATTCCTAATCACCAGATAGCTCTCCCCTGCACAGCGACTCAGGGACCCAGACCCCTTCGCCATGGCTCTTAAATCTTCAACATGCAACTTCAAGATGGCGACGCTCAGCCACAGGCTAGAGAGGAGAGTCCTGAAAGTAGCTCATCTCACTTCTGCTCAAAGTTCAGGAAATGAGTCAGCGTGATGGACCTCCGGGCCAGTCCCGGAGGAGAGATTTGGGTATAAAGAAAGCAAAACTAATGGTATATGATTATGGTGTTCTTTTTTTCAATTTATGCCTCTTTATCAGGGATTAGAGTTTGGTTTTTTCAATCCCCAACCATCCTTCTCTGACCCCTCCATTTATGAGCACTGTAAACTCAGTTACACCAATTAGATTTAGTTCCCTCAGTCTCCCTGCTCTCTGATTTTATCCCCATCGGATTTGTGGAACACCTTCTTTTATCATCTGAAGTATGTTGAGCAGGCAGTCTCATAGGGACCCTAGTGATTTCAGCACTTTTCTAGGACTTTGCAAATATTTGTGCCTAGTAGGGAGCCCTGCTGCCTGGTCATGCACAGACGTTGGATTTCGTCAAGGACCTGGTGTGGGGGTGGGGGTGGGTGGGGGTGGGGGTGTATGCATGCATCTGCAGTTGCTACATCCACTGTGGGCTCTTGGTTAGTACATATTTCGACCAATTAGGCTACTTCCATTTTTTAAAAATTTTGTTCAAATAAATCATCCACGAAAACTAATCACTACACAGAAATTACAATTTTTTTTATAAACGATACCATTTGGGGCTGGATATTGACTCATCTAGTTGCTACCTGATAACTTTCATAAATCCCTTTATCATCTACAGAGGTCCCTGTATTTTCCTCTCAAAGCTTAATTTTTTTTTTTTAATCAGATTTACGATTAGCACCAATTTAAAGTCCGAAGCACATTGGGTAATTTAACTGTCTGCAGATCTTACCCACCTGAAGGCATTATTGCATCAAAAGGCTTTATGTGTTACTTTTGGATTGCTAGACTTCTGAACTTCTAAATTGTAAGTGGTTGTTGTTGCAGAGTGTTTGGCTTGGTGTTTCTAAGAACTTAGAAAACAACCCAAATTCTGTTATCTTTTATCCTACAGGAAAATGCTATTGGAATTTTTGATGCTGAGGGGGTGCCTGAGTGGCTCAGTCGGTTAAGTGTCCACCTTCGGCTCAGGTCAAGATCTCTCAGGGTTGGTGAGTTCAAGCCCCGCATCAGGCTCTGTGCTGACAGCTCAGAGCCTGGAACCTGCTTTGGATTCTGTGTCTCCCTCTCTCTCTACACCTTGCCCATTCACACTCTGTCTCTCTCTCTCTGTGTCTCTCTCTCTCTCTCTCAAAAATAAATAAACAGTAAAAAAAATTTTTTTTAAGATTTTTATATGCTGAAAGGTAGCTTTAAAATTTTTTGATCAAGATTCCTGAGTGCGAGATGAATGAAAAAGTTTGGGGGGAAGAAACAGTAAGAAGGACACCTGCTTCTGAAATATCAACTGCTAAGATAAATCAAAATACAAGGAAATGCTATGAAATTCTGGTCCCCGGGGTTGTCAGGGATATGTTTGTGAAAGCAACTTACAATCTGCAGAATGTTCTATGACTCTAATAAGTCAGGGGACTTGCCACAAGGCCATGGGGCTAGGAGAGGCAGAGCAGACGGCCTTCATTGACTACCTCCCCCGCCCTTTGGTTTGTGGGGAGACCACACAGAGGGACAGGCTCTAAGGACAAGCATCTCTGCTGAGTGATTTTGTCTCGGGCCTTTCTGGAAGTATGACAGTTGGTCTCCTGGGACTTAGAAAGATCTCATTTAGGATGAAAGCTCTGTAAAGGCTGGATACTTTCTACAAATGCCACCATGCCTGTTAAGTTCTTTTGGGTATCGATTTCTGACTGAAGTCAATAGTAGGTTTTTATCAGGCTACCCATCTCCTACTTCTCTTGTCAACTTCTCTGCCATCTTGGACCTGATTCTCGGAGTCCTTCTCTTTCCCTTCGACTCCCAGTTCTTTCCTCCACCAGATCTTCTGCTCCACTGACTGTACTTCCCTTTGCGTGCAACTAACACCACCGCCCCCCTGAAACAATATCAACAAGAATCAATATTTGTACCTGTTTGCAACTTACAAAGCACTCCTCATGCGTGTGTTCACACATTGAGGCATGGTCCCCACAACAAATCGGGACCTCACTGACTGACCTCTCGCCCACTACAGCCCAGCCTATGGGACATGCCCACTTGTTTATATTTCTGAATCCTGGGTTGGAATCCTAGAATCCACCTTGCTCGGAATGCTCAGAAATGGAGGTTTGATGATCCATTCATAATCCCTATATTGCCCTGAATGAAGAGTACATTTGTTTGGAAGATTGAATTTGCACCAAAAATGTATCATTTCGCTGGATGAATTCAGTGCACATTGATGCTACTTTACCATCTCTATGACTCTGGTCCTTACTCTCTTTCCTTTAGCTGATATTCTTTGTCTTTGAATTCCTAAAAATAGAAATCTCCCAAGGTTCAGGGCAGAGCTATAGTAGAAGATTGCAGTGGTTCACAACATGGAATTTAAGGACATACAGAACTGGATTCAAATCCCAGCTCTATGATTTATAGTTTTGTGACCTTGGGCAAGTCACTTGACATGACTGAGTCTCAGTTTTCTCACCTGTCAGATAAGAATAAAAATGGTCTAACTTAGAAGATCATCAAGGTAAAACAATATAATATGTAAGAAAGCTAAGCACTATTTCTAGACATAAGTAGATACTCAATAAATGATAGCATCAACATCACCACCACCACCACCACCACCACCACCACCATAGCACATCTTCCAAGCTTGAGCAATTATTTCCTTTGAAGAGCATTCAGGCTCATCCTTTTCCATCCAAGGCCACCTTGCTCCCTATTTCATCCGGTTTTGTGTCTCTAATTTTCACTTCCTCGAAAATCACTTCCAAATCTCTGCCGATCTTCAAATCTGAGTTTTTAACCGTCTCCCAGACATGTTTCCCATTGTGTCCTAGCAGCCCCTCAATGTTAATATGTCCCAAAGTATACATTCTATTTTCTCACCCAAAAAACCATTCCTCCTTCTTACCCTATTGGTGTTAATTGGCATCACTGTGATCTTATAATAGTGCATAAAATCTTAATACTACCTTTAACTTCATCCTTACTCTTACACTAGCAATCACTATACTATTCACACCCAAGTCAGTGGTGGTGTAACCCCAAATCAAGTGGAGAACCCTCCAGGCAACCCATCACACCACTACTATCCTACTTCATTTCCTAGTACACACCACCCAGGGAGCCAAAAGTCTTCTAATCTGTCCTCCACATCCTGTAGAGCTGGGGTTGTTTCATTGTCTTGTGCAAGGATCTTCCCATGCTTTATTAAATAAACCTCCAATCCTTAGCCTGAATTCAAGGCCCACCACAATTTGGCAGTAATAAATTTTTCCAAACTCACCTGCGACCACAATCGCCAACATCTCCTGCCCTTCAGCCAACAAACTTCTCAAAGATACTATATGTTCTCTTGTCTTGATACTGATGTTAATCCTGCAGGGAATTCCTCCTCCCTCTCCCTCTTTCTGCCTGGCCAAATCTTACATGTTCTTACATGTCTACTTCAGATGTTTCCTCCTTAATGAAGTCTTCCTCATTTACCCTGTGACAACTTATATGCCTACTTTGTGACCTGTACAGAAATTTCTCTATCTCTTGCACCACACATTACAGTCAAGACTTCTCTCTCCTACTAGTATGAATATCTTTAAGGGACAAAAAAGAAAATCTATGTTCCTTATTATTTGTCCTTTGCACCCAGCAGGGTCCCACATAAACAAAAGAATATAAGCGTTTATTGAACTGGCTCTTTTCATAAGCTTTTAAAATAATTAAACATAATTTATAGCAATTCTGTCAATTCCCCTTGGACAGTACAGCGTGAACATGTCAATCTTATATGTCCCATAATCAACCTCATAGAATTCTCCCAGGATCTTGTCAAATAATAATTAAGCTTACCTATTTCATCCAAAGTAATTTCAGTGTTTTCCCTATAATCTTAAGATTCATGAGAATGTTGGCACACAGTGGCCAACTCTTCTTATTAGGCTTTTCTTATTCAATGTGAACCGTGTATCCTGTGGACTTTCAGTAACTAGTGCACATAGGGTCCAGTTTCCCCATTTCTATGGGAATACTTGTCATGACAGTCATTGATGTCTGTAGCGAATATTGGAAAGGGATCTGATTGGTGCTTGAGTTTATACCAGCAACACTTAATGCTGGCACAGGAAAGACTGAATCTAAAATGAGCCTTCCTAAATGGGAAGGATTGCCTGGCTACTGATGCAACTCAGCCCTCAGGTGCTGGGAATGGCCTGGACTTTGTTAGTTTCCTTCAGATATTTATGAATCAGTTCAGTTGTTTCCCCAATAAAGACACTGAAGCTTTATCAAAAAATGCCTGTATAATGGAAACTCATCTGACTTCTGACCTCCAAGTGTCCGAGCCTCTAAGCCAAACTCTTGCTGAAAGCTCAAAGCTCTCCTCCACACTGAACTCAGTTGAGTCTTGGCAAAATCTCCATTAACCATTCTAATCCTAGGCATCTTCAACCACTCCTGCCCTGAGTATCTCTAATTCACCCCCAAATCCTTGACCTGCCACACAAATTAAATATCATTGAATATTAAGCATGTTCAGGTACGAAAGAATGCCTTGAATAAGAAATCTAACTCAGAAATGGACAAAAATATGAAAACGTGAAATAACAGTTAATTAGCCAAATTCAAGAAATAAAGAAAAGGAAACCATCTCAGAAATAAGGACTTTATATAATACCTAGAGAGCATAGATTTGACGGAAAATATTGAGACCCGAGTAGAAGAATTATAAAAATCAAGAAAAGTAAAACACAATAAATCCATAAATAGGATCAAAAGGATCTGGCAAAAGCTATAGATCTATAAAATCAACAAATAAAACCCAACATTTACAACATGTGAATGATTAAAGTCCCTTAAAAAGAAAACAAAAAGTGAATAGTTGGTATTTAAATTAGTAGTTCAAGAAAATTCTATGGAAATAAAAGAAGATCTGGACATATACAGGGGAAAAAAAATGTATCCCTGAGTCAATTGACCGAGAATGGTCATCCTCAAAATATATTTCTAGTAAAACCATTAGACTTTAAGGGGAAAAAATTGCTGGAATTCCAGCAAAGACCAGCCCACTCACAAAGCTTAAAAAACATGAGGTTGGCATTAGATGTCTCAATAATGACATAAAAAGCAAGATAGCATTGGAGAAATATTTTCTAAATATTGAAGAGAAGAAAAGTGTGAGCCAAGGATGTTACATCCTGCCAAACTGGCCTTCGAATACCAGGCTGTAGAACAACGGTTAGCAAATTTCTCTGTAAAGGAACAGATAGTGAAATTTAGGTTTTGCGGACTATCTGGTCTTTGCCGCAACAATTCAACTCCATTGTTGGAGTACAAAAAGTGCCAAAGACAATCATTTTTACAAAAATGTACATCAGACCAGATTTAGCCCATGGGTCATAATTTGCTGCCTCTTTGTTTGGTCTTTTGGGCCTGGCAATTTTATGCCTTATTTAAGCGAGGAATAAAAGTTGAGTTTTTCTATCAAAGGACTTCTACCACTTGCAGTGATAATTAAACAATCCTAAGGTATTGATACACGTTAGGATTAATTCTTCATCCCACATTCACATACCATCCTGAATCATTTGAAAACAAATCATCATAAATATAATGCAGCATGGGGCCGCCTGGGTGGCTCAGTCAGTGAAACATCTGACTTCAGCTCAGGTCATGATCTCGCAGTTCATGAGTTCGAGCCCCGCATCAGGCTCTATGCTGACAGCTCAGAGCTTGGAGCCTGCTTTGGACTCTGTGTCTCCTGCTCTGTCTTTCCCTACCCCACTCACACTCTCTTTCTCAAAAATAAATCAACATTTTTAAAAATTAAAATTAAATAAATAAAATATAGCAAAACATGTTTACACTGAACTTTCTGGCTTTGGACATGTGTGGCTCTTGGTAGTCTGTTTCCCACAGACTTTGGTCTGTACCAGCCCCCAGATTCTCTAACCTCAAAGCTCCTTCCAGAGCCTTGAAGTTCCCAGACAACAGACTGAAGGCTTTAGACTCTCACCCATGCACTGCATTAGCCTAGATGCTCACCAGAATTGACATGTGTGTTCAATATTTATTTAACCCTTCTCTTGTACCAAACACTGTGCTCTCTTCTGGGAATAAAGAGACTACAGAAGTTCAACTCTCAAGAAGCATGGGCTGGACTGACATCAGTACATCGGTCGAGTAGGCAGCTCCCAGAAACACAAAAACAAGCAGGAACCGCCAGTACCAACTTTATCAGAACTCTGGAAAACAGTCAAGAGTTTACAGCAACCAAATGAGCACTGACTCGAGAATAGGGAATTTCAAAGTGGTAGAAAAGCTCTGTGGTAATTTTATTTGCCTTTCTTCTGTGCTCTCCCCAGTACCGCAGCAGTTGCGGTCTTAAAGCATCAGCAGTCCACATTTCTGGAAGGGGACCCTGGTCGCTGCTCTGGAGGAAACCATGAAGACCTTATTCACAAGCTACTGTATGCTATGGACCGAATCGTGCCCCCTCAAAATTCACATGTTGAAGCCCTACCCCCCAATGTGACAGCATTAGAGAAAGGGCCTTGGGGGAAATAGTTGAGATGAACTGAGGTCACAAAGGTGGGATCCTAATCCAGTAGGGTGGGTGTCCTTATAAGAGGAGACACATGAGAGTCCACACACAAGGAGAGGCAATGTGAGGACACAGCAAGACAGCGGCCATCGTAAACCAGGAAGTGAGGCTTTACCGAAAGCCTGCCCTGATAGCACCTGGATCTATCTGGACTTCTGGCTTCCAGAACTGTGAGGAAACAAACTTCTGTTGTTTACTCTCCACCCAGCCTGTGGTATTTTGTTAACGGCAGCCTTAGCAGACTGCTGTGTATACGCTGTGTATATCTGTTCTAACCTGTCTGGTGGGTACCTGAAGGTCTAATGCAAGGCACTCATCTCTGTTTTGCCTAACTCAGAACTCGGGCCAAAGAAGTGATAAATACTGGTGAAAACACTGGAGGTCGAACTAACAATCCTCAGATGTGTATTAGGCTGCCTAAGCAAAAGTTGAGGGGAATTTCTTTGGGAACTCAGGATACTCAAAGCCAGCCGTGTATACTGGGGGATTTCGAAAGCCCCATAGGAATTCCAAGGACAAAACACATGCTCAGAAAAGACCCTAAGCTTTCATTTGGGGTCTTTTCAATGAGACCCTACATCTTCAGCCTTGTGTTGATCTCAGTGCAAACCTGGCTAAATGCTGAAGGAGGGCACCAACAGCTCCAATCTACAAAGATTGTAAGACGTGTTTTTCTGTCTCTCTTTTTGTATGCTTCTTTGGTTGCTATGTGTGTGTGTGTTGTTTTTGTTTTCAGCTGCTGGCATCCAAAAAATCTCTGTCAAATACTCCCCCCCCCCAAAAAAAAGGTAAGGAACAGGCTTTAGTGACCACACATGGCAAGGAATACAGTCTTTGCCATAATAGTTTGGGAAAGTCACCAAACAAATGGACTACTATAACTTTCCACAGCCAAACCCACAACACAAACATAGAACAAAACAGAAAAGGTAAGGGAGAGAGTATTATTTCCAAAGTTACATACTAGAATATAAACGTCCAATTTTCAGCCAAGAATTGCAAGAAATGTGAAATTATGGCCAATTCAAAGGAAGAAAATAAATGGAGAGAAATTGTCCCTAAGGCTCCAGTCATCAGACTCATTAGACAAAACCTTGAAATCAATTGTCTTAAATATGATGAAAGAGAGGCGCCTGGGTGTCTCAGTTGGCTGAGCATCCGACTTTGGCTCAGGTCATCATTTCACTCACCGGTTCAAGCCCTGTGTCAGGCTCTATGCTGGCAGCTCAGAACCTGGAGCCTGCTTCAGATTCTGTGTTCCCCTTTCTCTCTGCCGCTCCCCTGTTCAAGCTCTGGCTCTCTCTCTCTCTTTCTCTCTCCCT
The DNA here is from genome assembly GCF_003009895.1 of Hyaena hyaena. Taxonomy (NCBI): domain Eukaryota; kingdom Metazoa; phylum Chordata; class Mammalia; order Carnivora; family Hyaenidae; genus Hyaena; species Hyaena hyaena. The sequence continues at coordinate 88,278 of NW_024080951.1, read as the reverse complement.
CTCAAAATAAATAAACATTAAAAAAAATTTTTTTAAGTATCTTCCTTCTTGAAAAAAAATATGCTGAAAGAACTAAAGGAAAAAAAGAAAGAAAGAAAGAAAGAAAGAAAGAAAGAAAGAAAGAAAGAAAGAAAGAAAGAAAGAAAGAAAGAAGGTGAACTCTATATCTCCAAAAGAGAATATCAGTGAAGAGATATAAAAAGGAACCAAGAGAGGGGTGCCTGGGTGGCTTAGTCGGTTAAGCATCTGACTTTCGCTTAGGTCATGATCTCGCAGTTCGTGGGTTTGAGCCCCGCGTCAGGCTCTGTGCTGACTGCCAGCTCAGAGCCTGGAGCCTGTTTCAGTCTGTGACTCCCTCTCTCTCTGACCCTCCCCTGCTCNTGCCAGCTCAGAGCCTGGAGCCTGTTTCAGTCTGTGACTCCCTCTCTCTCTGACCCTCCCCTGCTCACGCTGTCTCTCTCTCTCTTTCTCTCTCTCCTAGAAATAAATAAAACATTAAAAAAAATATTAAAAAAAAAAAAAAAGGAACCAAGAGAAATTCTGGAGCTGGAAAGTACAATAGCTGAAATGAAAAAGATGCTACCATAAGGGTTCAACGGCAGATTTAATCAGGCAGAAGAAAGAAATCAGTAAACTTGAAGATAGGACAATTAAATTGCCAAGTCTGATTAGCAGAAAGAAAAAAAGAATGAAGAAAAGTGACCTGAGTTTAAGGGACCTTTGGACACCATCAAGTGGACCAACATATTCATTGTGTGAATCCCAGAAGAAGAAGATAGAGAAAGAGACAAGAAGATTATCTGAAGAAACTCTCCAAAGTTGAAGAAAACCAAGAATTTAAAATTCAAGAAACTCAATGAACTGTAAGTATGATTAACTCAAAAAGATCCACACCAAGACATCATAATCAAAACGTTGACAAAGGATCTTGAAAGTGAAAAAAGGGGCGCCTGGGTGGCTTAGTCGGTTAAGCGTCCGACTTTCGCTCAGGTCGTGATCTTGCGGTTCGTGGGTTCGAGCCCCGCGTTGGGCTCTGTGCTGACTGCCAGCTCAGAGCCTGGAGCCTGTTTCAGTCTGTGACTCCCTCTCTCTTTGACCCTCCCCTGCTCACGCTGTCTCTCTCTCTCTCCTAGAAATAAATAAAACATTAAAAATTAAAAAAAAAAAAAAAGAAAGTGAAAAGAGACATATAAAGGCAAAACTCTTAAAACCATTAGAAGAAAAGACAGGAGTAAATCTTCATGACTTAAATTTGGCAATGATATGAAATGCATGAGAAACAAGAAATTAAGTTCAACTTCATCAAAATGGAAAACTTCTGTACAACATAGTACATTATCAGGAAAGTAAAAATATGACCTATAGAATAGGAGAGAATAATCAACACCACAATGAGATAGCACCTCACACCAGTCAAATTAGCTAGTATCAAAAAGTCATGAAATAACAGGCATTGGTGAGGATGTGGAGAGAAGGGAACCCTCACGCACTGTTGGTGGGAATGTAAATTGGTGCAGCCATTGTGGATAATAGTATGGAGGTTCCTCAACAAATTCAAAATAGAAATATCATATAATCCAGTAATTCCACTGCTGAGTATTTACTCAAAGAAGATAAAAACACTAATTTTAAAGATACGTGCAACTCTCTGTTGCAGCATTATTTACAATAGCCAAGATATGGAAGCAATCAGGGCATCTATAGATGCATAGATAAAGAAGGTGTATATATTCCATATATATATATGAAATATTTTGGAATATTACTCAGCCATAAATAAAGAATGAAATGTCATTTGCAACACCATGAATGGACCTAGAGGGTATTATACTAAGTGAAGGAATTCAGATAGAAAAAGACAAGAACCATACAATTTCATTTATATGCAGAATCTAAAACACAAAACAAATGAACAAACAGAACAAAAAACAAAAATAGACCCATAAATACAGAAGACAACTGGTAGTTGCCACAGAGGAGCAGGAGTCAAGGAATGAGAGAAGTTAGCAAAGGGGATTAAGAGATGCAAGTTTCCAATTATAAAATAAGTCAGTCATGAAGATGTAAAGTGCAGCTTAGGGAATATAGTCAATAATATTATAATGTTGTATTGTAATTGTAATGTATCGTATTGTATGGTAACCAACGGCAATTACGTTTGTCATGGTGAGTATTGTGTCATGTATAGAATTATCAAATCACGATGCTGTGCACCTGAAACTACTATAACATTATATGTGAACTATACTTCAATAATAAATGTTTTTAAATGGGAGAGAATATTTGAAAATCATTTATCTGATAAGGGTTTAATATCCAGAATGTATATTAAACCCTTAAAATCGACAGCAAAAAGACAAATAACCCAAACAAAAAATGAGCCAAGAATTGAATAAATACTTCTCCAGTAGACATACAAATGGCCAATAAGCAAATGATAATATCTTCAACATCTTTAATCATTAGGGAGATGCAAATTAAAACCACAATGAAATGCTACTTCATACCTACTAGGATGGCTATCATAATTATATATATCTTTTTAAAACAGGAAGTAAATGTTGGTGAGGAGGGTAGTGATTGGAAGGCTTACACAGTGCTGGTGGGAATGTAAAATGTTATAGCTGTTGTGGAAAATGTTTCCAGTTCATCACAAAACTAAACATAAAAGTACCATATGACTAGAAATTCTCCTGGGAATACACCCCAGAGAATTGAAAACTGGAATTAGAACAGACATTTGTCCGCCAATGTGCCCTGAAACATTATTCACAGTATCCAAAAGATGGAAAGAACCCATGTCCATCAAAAGAGGAATTAATAAACAAAATATGGTACGTATATGCAATGTAATATTATTCAGCCATAAAAAAGAGTGAAGTTCTGACACAGGCTATGACCTGCATATATCTTAAAAACATTATGCTGAATGATACAAACCGGTCATAAAGGACTACTACTACATGATACCACTTATATAGGGTCCCTAGAATATAAGGTACACCACAGACTTTCTATCATAGAGAAGGTAGATTTAAGAATACCAGGAAATGAGAGTTATTGCTTAATGGGCAGGATTTCTGTTTGGAGTGGAAAGTTTTGGAAACAGATAGTGGCGGATGGTTACATTAACAGCCTGAATGTGATTAATGGCTCTGAACTGTGTGCTTAAAAATGGTTAAGATCTATCCGTTTTATTACAATTTTCCTTTGAAGCACAGGCTATGAACGGAGACGGGTTTAAAACAGAAAGACGTGAGGGGCACCTGACTGGCTCAGTCGATTGAGAGTCAGATTCTTGATTTCGGCTCAGGTCATGATCCCAGGGTCATGGGACTGAGTCCTGCCTCAGGCTCCCCGCTGAGTGCGGAGCCTGCTTAAGATGGGCTCTGTGTGTGTGTGTGTGTGTGTGTGTGTGTGTGTGTGTGTGTGTCTCCCTCTCAAAAATAAATAAATAACAAGATGATGTGATAAGTACTGTGATGGTTATATACACAGGGTAGATGGGGCGGGGCTCGAACCGACCGATGGCCTGGGAGAGAGACCAGGAACACTTCTACAGTGGAGGTTCCACCTGAGTGAGCATTTTCAAGGTTAGTAGAGTAGGAGTGTGCTAACGACACAGGACGTACCATGCACGGAAATAAGAAGGTACGAATAGTAAACCAAAAGTTGAGAATGAGTGACATCTGAGTTGTCTTTTATATACACTTGTAGCATACATAGTTGTCTTCTTTGAGTGCGCCCTTTTCCGGATCATTCAGAATGTATTCTCTTTTCTCTGCTGTTATTGAGGTATAATTGACATATAACATTACATTAAAGTGTACAATGAAATGCCTTGATATATTTATATATTGCAAAATGATTACCGCAATAATTTAGGGAACATCCATCAGCTCATACATAGTTAATTTTTTTTATCATTGTTATGAGAATTTTTGGAATCTACTATTTTAGCAACTTTCAAATATTGTTAACTACAGCCACTGTACTGTACATTACATCCCCAGAGCGTATTTACCTTAGAACTGGAAGTTTGTACCTTTTGACCCTCTCCACCCATTTTCCACCAAACCCCCATGCCCTGCCTCTGGCAACCACCAATCTGTTCTGTTTCTGTGAATTTGGCTTTTTTAGCCAAATAAGTGAAATCATATAGTATCTGTCTTAGCTATATAGATATATCTTATCTATATTTATATCTGTCTGTGAGATATATGTATATATCACATCTTCTTTATCCATTCATTCATCAGTGGACACTTCTGCTGCTTACACGTTTGGGCTGTAATAAATAATCCTGCAATGGACGTGTAAGGGTAGATATCTTGTCAAGTTACTGATTTCGTTTCTTTCGGATACATGCCCAGAAGTAGAATCCGGTGGATTCAGTGGAAACTAGATCGTATGGTGGTTCAATTGTTAACTGTTTGAGGACCACGCCCCATACTGTTTTCCACAGTGGCTGCACCAGCCTTACATTCCCTGCATTTGCTACCATGAAGGCATTTGAGCCAACATTTTTAAATGAGGAGACTTCACATAAAAATGTGGATTTCTCCGATCTCACGGTTCATGGGTTCAAGCCCTGCTGACAGCTCAGAGCCTGGAGCCTACCCCAAATTCTATGTCTCTGTCTCTGTCTCTCTCTTTCAAAAGTAAATAAATAAATTTTTAAAATTTTGAAAGAATGTGCATTTCCGATTTCCCTTCAATAACGTTTCTTGAAAGAAACTTCCAACAATTGGGGTGGATTTCACAGGAAAAATCCACCAGCCCCCCTTGGGGCTACACCCTGCAGCCAGGTCATTCATTAGCTATTGCGTGTATTTGTGCTGGCCTTTGCTCATTTGCACCACCAGCTGGGGCTCTGTGGGCCTTAGAGATTAACTACTGACGCTGTATAGAGTTTGGGGCCATAACTGCACTAGATAGGTAGCCAGGTAAATACAGACGAGGCAGATACAGATGCATATATATACACAGTGCCTGAAGTGTGGGTGCCCATCAATATCTCTGGCAGAAGATAAGGCTGCAGAGATAGGTAGAGCCGAAATCACGAATAATCCCCTCAAATACCCACAGTTTTCTGACTCATACATGACTGTGGCTAAAAGGCATTTGAGCCAAACATCCCACCTCCGAGGTGTCCCTTCTTCACAAAGCACGGTGATGGAAGTCCAGGAGAGAGCAGGCAGCAGACATCTATCTAGACAGTTTACAAAGAGCAGAAGTGGGAGTGATTTCACCCGTCAGCGCAGGTGAAGTCAGACGGGTCCTCGAATCCCATCTGGGAATGCACATGGGCGCCGACGTTCATAAAATTAGCTAATGGAGCTGAGAGCGGGCTGCTTTCAATACAGAGATGGGACTGGATCAATCCAGCAAGCAACAACACACGCAGCGAAGAATCAATAAGGAGGGCGCTTCAGTGTCCTGGCCGAGGTCTGGCAGACAGGGCTCCGTGTGGATTTCTGATGAAAAGCAATCAGGCTGAAAAGTCAAAACTAAAAATAGAAACTCTTTCAACTTTTATGAGAACTCGGAAGTATATGCCATATGGATGGCTTTATTGACATTAGAATTAATAATAGATGTTTGCAGGAAACAGTACATATTTCCAAACAGTTCAACCGTAGGGAATCCCAAGACCCTTCAGCTGTTGCCATGTTATTTTAGATGTCACTTATGAGAAATCCATTCTAAAAATTCTTATATCTATGAATAAGCATGTTAAGCACTCCATAGATCCATCTGTACTGGTCTGTTACTCATATATGAATCTGGGAAGGGTTCTAAGCATTTAATACACAGACCAGAACCTAATGTCTTAGTCATCTGTGATATTTTGCTACAGTGGATTACTTTTCAGTTTCTAGCAATGCAATTCAGTTCACCATACAATAAGAAGTAGCTACGGTTTCTATTGTTCAGTTGCTTTGCCCTTTTCAATCCAGTCTCCACCAAGCCTCAGAACTGGGGAGACAGAAGATTCTTTAGATTCTCCTGATAGAGTGTATCTCTTTCAGGGCATACACACTGCGCTCCAGAAAAAGCCTTTTTGAAATTCACAATCCGTATCTGGAAAGAGCTCTCATTGAGCTCACAGAGCCCGATTTACTTAACCGGCATATGTTTCAATAACCAGCCACGGAGTCACCTAATATGCCCCTGAAGGAATGGGACGTAGGGTGGCTGGGCTTTTTTCTTTAATCAGGCATTGCCACCATAATGTTGCGTTAAAAATCCACCTCGCTGGGCATGTGGGTGGCTCAGTTGGTTAAGCGTCCAACTTCAGCTCAGGTCTCGATATCCCAGGTCATGAGTTCCAGCCCTGCATCGGGCTCTGTGCTCACAGCTCAGAGCCTGGAGCCTGCTTTGGGTTCTGTGTCTCTGTCTCTCTCTGCCTCTCCCCCACACGCTCGCTCTCTCTCTCTCTCTCAAAAATAAAGAAACATTTTTTAAAAAATCCGCCTCGCACTCAGTGCCTGTAACAAGAAAGTCTTTCCTCGTGCTTACCAATCTGCAGGGGGTTGGGGTTGGCTGACTTAGGCTTGGCTCAGCTGAGCTGCTTGGCAACAGGCTGATGGCGGAGGTCACCTATTGGAGATGTTCAGGTCTGTTTCATGTATGTAGCTGCCTTTGTTCTTTGTGGTTTTGGTTTTATGGTGTTTAATCGAGCATTTTATATGATTCCATGTTCTCTTCTTTCTTAGTATATCAGTTATATTTATTTCCAAAAAAATGTTAGTGATTGCCCTAGAGTTTGCAGTATACATTTACAGCTAATCCAGCTACTTCCAAATAACCCTACTCTATGTCATATGTAATGTGAGTGCCTTATAATAATAAAATAATCCTAATTCTTCACCCATCCCTTGCATTATTGCTGTCATTCATTTCATTTATAGGTAAGTGCCCATTAGCATATAAAGACACGTATATAAACATAAGATCCAGGGACCCCTGGGGGGCTCAGTCAATTAAGCATCCTTCTCTTGATCTCAACTCAGGTCATGATCTCACAGTTTGTGAGTTCAAGGCCCGCATTGGGCTCTGCTCTGATGGAGCAAAGCCTGCTTGAGATTTTGTCTCTCCTTCTCTCTGCCCCTGACCCACTTGGACTCCCTCGCTCACTCTCCCTCCAAGTAAATAAATAAAAATTTTAAAAATTAAAAAACAGAATATCTATACATAATCAAATGCATCGTTGCTGTTATTATGTTGAGCAAGCTGTGAATCCGTTGGATCGGTTAGGGACAGGAAAACTATCTTCACTTATTCCTTTTTCCATGCCCTTCCTTTATGTAGATCTAAGGTTTTTTGACCTACTTTCTTTTCTTTCTCTGCAAAGAATTTTTAACATTTCTTGCAAGGCAAGTCAGCTGGCAACAAATTCCCTCAATTTTTATTTATTTCTTCATTTTTGAGGGGTACATCTGTGGGATACAGAATTCTAGATGGGCGGGCTCTTTCTCTCAACACTTCAGATGTTTCACTCCTCCCTTGTTTGCAGGGTTTTGAAGACAAGTTGGGTGTAATTCTTTGTTTCTCTAAAGGTAAGGTGATTTTCCTCTGGCTTCTTTCGGGATTTTTTTTTCTTCATCTTTGATTTTCTGTAGTTTAAAAATGATACACCAAGGTATAGTGTTTGTTTTGTTGACATTTATCCCACTTGGTGTTTTTGGGGGGGTTATACATTTATTTATTTTTGAGAGACAGAGAGAGGCAGAGCACAAGCGGGGGAGGGGCCGAGAGAGAGGGAGACACAGAATCCAAAGCAGGCTCCAGGCTCCGAGCTGTCAGCACAGAGCCCGATGCGGGGCTCGAACCCATGAACCGCGAGCCCATGACCTAAGCCGAAGTCGGACGCTCAACCGACTGAGCCCCCCAGGCCCCCCGATGTTACACCTTCTGTAGTTGTCCTACACCCCTTGCATATTCTGTTCCGGGTTTCGTTTTCACTTCTTATTCTCTTTGCTTTCCAGTTTGGGAGGTTTCTCTGGAAACATCCTCAAGCTCAGAGATCCTTACATCAGCTGTATCTAGTCAACTTAAGAAGCCCATCAAAGGCACTCTTCATTCTGGTAACAGTTGGTTTTTTGTGTTTTTTGTCTTTGGTTTTTTTTTTTTTTAATCTCTGGCCTTCCTTTTCTATTCTTTCTTGGGATTTCCATCTCGCTGCTTACAGTGCTCATCTGTCCCTGCAAGCTCTCTACTTTATCCGTTAGAATCCCTGGCTTATTCCCCGTAGCTGTCATCAGCTCCGGGTCTGATCATTCCAACATCCCTGCCTCGTCTGGTTCTGATGCTCGATGCGTCCCTCTGAGTTGTGCTGTGGTTTGCTTGGTTGGTTTTGCCCTTGAGGTATGCCCTGTACATTTTCTTCTTGATGGCCAGATGCATTGTACCAGATGAAAGGAACTGCTGCAGAGAGGCGTATCTTTCCATGACTGAATAACGTGATGGTGAAGGGTGAGGGGAGGAGAATTATTCTCTAGTCCTATAAGGAGACCTCTGTCTTTTAGTGAGCCTGGGCTTCTGGACGGTAGACTTCTCAAATGGGTCTTAGTTTTTCCTCCTCTCTCTGGTGGGAGAGGGTGGTTAGCATGGCTGCAGTTGAGTACTTCTCACTTGTGGCAGGCCACAGCTGGCTGCAATTGGCTATTTCCCTTCCTCCTGGTCAGTTAAGGCCCTGATAATAGCCCAGCAGGTGAGGCTCTGGTTAACTAGCTCCTCCTGAGCAAAAGCCTTTAGAATTGTTTTTTTTTTTAATATTTTTATTTATTTCTAGGAGAGAGAGAGAGAGACAGCGTGAGCAGGGGAGGGTCAGAGAGAGAGGGGGATACAGAATCTGAAGCAGGCTCCAGGCTCTGAGCTGGCAGTCAGCACAGAGCCCGACGCGGGGCTCGAACCCACGAACAGCGAGATCATGACCTAAGCGAAAGTCGGACGCTTAACCGACTAAGCCACCCAGGCGCCCCGCAAAAGCCTTTAAAAAGAACAGAGCACCCTGATGTGTTTTAAAATGGTTCCTTCATGGAGGAGGGCACTTGTGGGGATGAGCACTGGGTGCTATATGGAAACCAACTTGACAATAAACTATTTGTAAAAAAAAAAAAAAAAAAAAGGTTCCTTCAGCCCTCCTACGGCCGCATGTGGAAATTTTCTCAGGTATTTACTGTGAGAACCTGGTCAAGGTCCTGGAGGTAATTTTCATAATATTGTGGGCCCCCCTGTGACAGGGGCCGCTGGAGTTTTTAACTCCCAGAGGCATCTGCCCTGAGCCTCCAGCAGCTTGTCGGTTGGGTGCCGGTTTTCCTGCCCCGAGACTTGCGCCTGTGGCCGTTTCTGCTCATCGGTCTCCATCGGTCTCCGCTCCGGTAGGTTTTCTCTGTGTCTGTCTGTCTGTCTTTCTAGACTCCAGGGCAGAGGTTTGCCCTGTGTCCTTACCCCTCTTACAGATCCTAGGACAGTTGGTTTTTTTTAAAATCTGTTTCACCTTTTACTTCTTGTTGCGGGGGGATAGTGACCACTAAGCTCCTTACCTGCAGAGCTGGAAGTCCGAGGGCTTTCCCTTACTTCTTCAAAAAACGTGAAGCAACACCGAGGGGAGGCAAAACAGACATGATTACAGAAAACCTAAACTACACCAGCAGAGATGCTTCTCCCCTTTGACCCTCTGGCCCTTCGGTGACAGGGCCGCTGTGCCCCACGGGCTGTCCCTCCCCCTCCTCCAGGAGCCACCTCCGTCGTGGCCCCTGTTGGACTTACAGGTCTTCAGCCTGACTCCCACGGAGGCCATCCGTCTTGTGCTCCCATCCCAGTTCATTGTCCCCAGACTGTCCCTCACAGCCACCAAGATTTTTATTTCCCAGCGTAAGGTGAGCCCACGCCTTTTTGGCCAGTATGTCCCCTTTGCACCCATCACCGGGGACCTAGGTTTCAAGCTCCTTGGTCCCTGTAGGTCCAAGAATGTGTAGAGATGTAATCGGATCCCTGGGTAAGGATTGCGCTGTTACTGGCAAGGTAAGTGATCAGACACCACCCTGCGGGGGAAACCCTTTCCCTACCGCCATTAGCTTGCTCATGCAGAATAATTGCTCACAACAGGTAACACAAGAGTTGATCTCTCATCTGGATTGTGTAGTCTATGTTCACATTAGCTTTGGTCCCCGTTGTAGTTATTACATATTCTATTTAGAGTCCACTCAGACCCCAAAGATTTGCTTAGACGTTCATTCCATCTGATTCAACCGAAATCATTCTGTTTTGAACACAAACAGGATTTCACACTTAGCATTTATTTATTTGTTCCATAAATACTTTTAAAAATGGAATCTGTGTCATTGAAAGAGCCCCTATCTTTAAGAAACTTAGACATTAATGAGCAGACTGACCAAAGTCACCAAGACCTTGACCTGAGACAGCGGGCTCTCAGTGTTCGACGTTCCCGTCTGGAGGGATTGGGAACTACTTCACAAAGGAAGAAACTTGTTGAGTTGAGCCTCACAGGATGAATGGGATTTTTAGAAACAGAAGGATGATGAGGCGGTTTGGACGAACACAAAACAGAGAGGTAGAATGTTAGGGATGGGATCTGGCTCCGAAAAAGAGGCATCTGTAGAAGAGTAGTAGGAGGTGAAATCAGAAAACAGGGTGAGTCTCAATGTGAGGGTCTTCAGTGCCATGCGGAGACATCGGGTCACTCATAAGGCAGCAATAGAAGCTCACTAGAAGTGATTAAGCAGAACAGTAGCATGATTAAATATTATCTTGTTTACTCCAGCCCATCACATAAGGCCCTTGGAATCATTTTGATCTTGACTTTGTCGTTAAACCTACAGAACCATCTCCTCCAGCCCCTGATCCCCTGAAGGTTTGATAAGCATCTTAAACCGGTGTCTCCAATTTGACTACAGGATGTACAGAAGGTATAGCCCTGGTCATAGCCCTAAACGTGTGACCTCCCACTAGGCTGATGATTACTCCAATTCTTTGAGCTATGCTTATTCAAACACTTAATACCCTTGTATAAAAGCATCCCATCCACGGTTCTCAATAATAGCAGATAATACTGATTACTTATAGCAATACGCGGAATTTACATCTATTCTCTTATTTAAACCTTTCACCAACCCTAGGAGAGCAGGCTGTTGACACCGTGCATGTCTTTAAACCACAATGTCTTTCCTTTTCTGGACCTTTGAATCTCAGTTCCATTACTTGGTTTTCTATCAACCTCCAAAGGCAATACGGATTTTATCAAACAGATTCCTCAAAACACCTTCAGGCAACTGTAACTCCTTTAATGTCTCTCTGCTTAATATAAAGAGTTGTAGAGCTCACAAGATGAATTAGAAACTTCATTTTTGTGTTCACTGTGGCTAAATAAGAAGTTTTAAACCTGGCACAGGGGAATAGTCAAATCGAGTTTTAACTTAGCCGAGAAGGATGATTTTTATCTAAGTAGACCTGAATTTTCTGAAAATTTTAAAATAATCTAATGCTGCCGGCAAGAGCCTTTAGTTGCCTAGGTAATAAACCAGGTTTCCATGGAAACCCGTGGGTCTGTACCAAAGAAACGCCTTGAATTTTAATGGTAAAAAAAAGTGTCATCTAAGAAATACCAAATCTTAATTGCTAACTGACTTTCTTGGTAGGGACTGTGAGTCTTTTATGCTCATTCCTGTTAACAATGGCAATTGTTTTCACCAGGAAAACAACCTTTAGATATGCAAATAACTTGTGATAGCTAATCCTTTGTTTCCTTTGTAGCCCCTAGGCTACAGAGTTTCAGTCTCCACCTGTATTTTGACCTTTACTGGAGAGAAAGAAGAGTCGTTTCCTAATTATTTTATACCTTTGCATTAAGTGCCATGAGTTATATTGTCATACTTTCCTTACCAGTTCTCACCAAAGGGATTAGTAAATGGGTCCTTAGCCAGACTATCATCCTGTGATCTTTCGTCTAAGTGTGTGAAATTAAGAACGTAATGAAGGACCGAGAGGGGTAGGGAGTCTGCTTCAGACTATGTTTTCTGTTTTATAGATGAATTCTCAGCATATCCTGCTCCCTGTTTAGAGGGTGTTCAGGAAACACCTGCTAAGTGCAAGCTTTACATTGATGACCATTCCTTAAAAGCTAATTCACAAGGGGATAGAACATCACCTATAGACTTCTTTGCTACAACTCACAGCCAATAAGGATAGAGAGATGAATGACCTGGTAAAATTCACGTAACTACTAAATGGCAGATTCAGGATTTGAACCCCTGAAGTCTGTTGTAGAAAATAGGAGACACTGACTCGCTTGAGACTCTGGCAAGAGACCTTGTTGACCTCCTAGGGGTTTTATGTATTATGTTTGGCTTCAGTTTGCTATCTAAAGTAGCTGCGCTTCAAGCGACAGGCCTTGGAGTAAGCAAAGGTGTTTCGGCTTTGAGAGGAAGTTAGCTGGAGAAGTAGAGTCTCACTATTGGACAACAGCAGGAAGGGCTCATTTTTTTTTTTAACGTTTATTCATTTCTGAGAGACAGAGTGCAAGTGGAGGAAGGGGATGGGGGGAGAGACACAGAATCCGAAGCAGGTTCCAGGCTCCGAGCTGTCAGCACAAAGCCCAATGTGGGGCACGAACCCACCAAACTGTGAGATCATGACCTGAGCAGAAGTCGGTCGACCAACCAACTAAGCCACCCAGGCGCCCAGGAAGGGCTTATTTCAAGGCTTATTCGACTACCTACCAAGGGGCAGAATGCTTTGGGGATCACAGCCATCTTGTTTGGAATTAAGTTTTACTGTTATCATAACGGTCAAGGACAATATTCTTTATTAAATCAGAGAGGATTATATGAAAGGCTCAGTACTCGGCTCCTCCCCCACCCTCACCTCTTCGATTTTTCTCGTCTCCATAGTTTTAACTTAGAAAGGTTAGAGAATATGTATTGCCTTCCTACCATGTTAACAATGATATGAAATCATAATAAGCATTTATTAACTTTGTGCCAAGCATTTTTATCAGTATGTTTTATATACTTACATTATAATGCACACACACACACACCCTCACTCATTTTACCCTTACAGTATCTAAGGTAAGAAGTATTATTATCCTAGGGTTGATACTAGACCTTTCTGAAGGCCTGACTTTCTACCTACTGTTAATTTTTTTCTCCATAAAAATATGTTTCTGCCATTTGCAAAGTAACACCTGCATATGTTTATCTCCTAGAAACTCCTTCATTCTGCTACAATACATATCGGTTGCTCTCTGCAAAGATTTTACTGTGGAACCTCCCTTTGTGGAAGAGATCCTGTGTCCTGGACCCATCTTTTAGTTTTAATTTTCTTGATTTGGCAGAAGGTATTCTCTACGGCCTCTTACAGGAGAGTATATGGGAGGTAGTTAAGTCTTTGCAGATCTGAAAATGCCTTTATCCTCTGCTCACATTTGTGTGATAGTTGAGCTGGTTCTACAATTCTAAGTCGCAGAGCATTTTCTCACAGAATTTTGATGACGCTTGATTTGTTGTCCTCTGGCTTCTGATGCCACTGTGGAGAAATATGAATCTATTCTGCTTTGCTGATCATCTGTAAGTAGTCTCTATTTAGCTCTTTGGAAGCTTCCAGGATCTTCTTGTGTGTTCTGCAATTTCACAGTAGCATGCCTCAGTAAAAGCCTCTTTCACGCCTTTTGCTATGCACTTGGTGAAGCTTTTCAATCTACAATCTTCTGTCCCTTGGTCCTGGGAGATGCCCCCTCTGCTGCTCTCTTTTCTTGGTTCACCTTTTTTTTGTTTTTAATGTTTATTTTATTTTTGAGCGAAAGAGACTGTGTGTGAGCAGGGGTTGTCAGAGAGAGAGAGGAAGACACAGAATCTGAAGCAGGCTCCAGGCTTTGAGCTGTCAGCATAGAGCCGGACTTGGGGCTCGAACCCACCAACCATGAGATCATGACCTGAGCTGAAGTCAGATGCTTAAGGGACTGAGCCACCCAGGCACTGCTCGGTTCACCTTCATGAACTATTAGTAGGATATTGGATTTACTGGACTGATCCACTAATATTCTTTTTTTTTTTTTTTCTTATATTCCATCTCTTCTGATCTTGTTTATCTTTCAGGAAGACTTCATCAAATTTTTTTCATTTCTTCAACTGCAAATAACAAGAACCTAAAGTTATACCTTGAGCAAGATAGTTTAAATAACTCTCTTATGCAAAGGGCCAGAGATAGGCTGCCTGTTGTTGATATGAGTGGCTCTAGTCCATGAAAGGGGCCAGTCGCTTTCCTTCCATCCCCAAATTTGCCTTACGATGCATACTATTTATTTTGTGTGTGTGGAAGTTTCCATAAGTCAACAAAAAATATTTTTACTCACAGGTCAAGAATTAGTCACATAGCCACATCCAGCCAAGGAGGCTGGAAAATGTAGCCTTTATTTTGAATGGCTAGGCCCTTAGCCATAACTGAAAGGAGGATTATTTGGAAGAAGATAAGAATACATATTGGAGCCCTCATTTCTTATCTATACTGTCATATCTTCTACATAGATAATCATGTAATTGGAGAAAAAAGAGAGTTGTCTTTCTTGCAGTCTATCTTGCAGTCTGGAAGAAAGTCTTTTTTTCCCTTGTTTAATGAACTGGCTAAAACCTCTAGCACAATGTCTAACAGTAAGACATTAAGTGAGAGTTATTGTTCTTGATCTTTTGTGGAAAGTATTCAGTCTTTCACCATTAACTATGTTGTTAGCTGTAGGACTTTTGCAGATGCCTTTTATGGTGTTGAGCCCTTCTATTCTTTTTCTTTTTCCTTTTTTTTTTTTTTTGAGACATTTAATCAGAAATGGATGTTCTTGTCAAATGTTTTTTCTGTGTCTATTGAATGATCCTATGGTTTAAGTTTGGTAATATAGTGAATTACACTGATTCATTTTTTTTCCAGTGTTAAACCAACCTTGCATTGCTGAGCTAAACCCCTGTAATTCAGGATGTATTATCTTTTTAAAGTTTTGTTAGATTCAATTTGCTAAAAAAAAAAAAATCTTGAGAATTTTTGCACCTACTTTCATGGGGATATCATTTTGTAGTTTATTGTTTTGGAATGTCTTTGCCTACTTTGGTATTAGGATAATGCTAGCCTTATTATGAGTTCCTGCTTTTCACTTTCCTGGAAGAGTTTGGATATAATTACTATTCTTTCTTAAATATTTGGCATAATATTCTGGTGAAGTCATCTGGACCTGGATGGTTTTCAACTACAAATTTCATTTCTTTGGTAGATAAAAGAAGGTAATCTACCTGAATCGCACTTCTTTTTTTTTTTTTTTTTATGTTTTATTTATTTCTGAGAGACAGAGATAGCGTGAGCAGGGGAGGGTCAGAGAGAGAAGGAGACAGAATCTGAAACAAGCTCTAAGCTGGCTGTCAGCACAGAGCCCGACGTGGGGCTCAAACCCACGAACCATAAGATCATGACCTGAACCCAAGTCAGAGGCCCAACTGACTGAGCCACCCAAGCACCCCAGGTAGGTTACCTTCTTAAGTGAGCTTTGTAGTTTGTATCCTTCAAGGAATTTGTCTATTTCATATATGTTGTCAAGTGTATTGGCATAAAATCACTCACAGTATATTCTCTTACCATTCTTTTAATATCTGTGGAATCTGTAGTGGGGTCACCTCTCTCAGTACTGACATTGGTAATTTGTATTTTTTCTCTTTTTTTCCTGATTACTCTGGCTAGAGATTTATCAATTTTATGGACCTTCTCAATGAACTGGTTCACCTCATTTTTTATATCATTTTTCTGTTTTTGCTTTTATTTCCACTTAGATCTTAATTGTTTCTCTATTTTGTTAAGGTTTAAGTTCTGCTTTTTTCCTAGTTTCTTAAAATGGGAGCTGTGGTCATTGGTTTGTAACATTTCTTCTTTTCTGATCTACGCATTTTGTGCTAAAATTTTCTAAGTAATGTCTTAACTGTATCCCTCAAATTCTGATATGTTGTAATTTTATTTTCATTTAATTAAAATGCTTTTTAACTTCTGATTTGTTCTTTGATGCATGGCTTGTTTAGAAGTATGTTAGTAGTTTCCAAATATTTGGGAGTGCTTCAGAGATCTGTGTTATTGATTTCTAATTAAATTTAAATGTAATCATTGTTTCATGTACACCTAAAAAGAATGGTTTATTCTGTTGTTGTTGGGAGCAGTGTTCTAAAAATATCAGCTAAGTCAAGTTGGTTGATAGTGTTGTCCAGATCATCCATATTTTGCTGATTTTCTGTCTACTTCTTCTTTGAATTGTTGACAGAGTGATACTGGAATCTCTGGCTTGTGTGTATTTTTCTTTGCAATCCTATTATTTTTTGCTTCATGTATTTTGAAACTATTTTTAGGCCCTAAGTGTTTAGAATTTGATTAACCCCTTTATCACTATGGAATGATCTTTTCCATAGTGGTACTTTTTGCTTTGAAGTCTATTTGGTCTGCTATTAATAAAGCTACTCAAGGTTTCTTTAGATTAGTGTTACCACAATATACCTTTTTTGATCTTTTCACTACAACCTACTTGCATTTTTGAAATGCATTTTTTATGGGCACGGTATAATTGGGTTGTTTTGAACCCAGTCTGAAAATCTCTGCCTTTTAATTGGGGATATTTAGACTATTTACACTTGATGTGCTTATCAATGATGGTAAGGTTTATATCTGTCACTTTAAAATTTGGTTTTCATTTTTCTTATTCTTTTTTAACTTTAACCTCCTTTCTGTCTTATTTTGGATTAACTGAACATTTTTATGATTCAAATGTATCTTTGTTGATTTATTGGCTCTATCTCTTTTTTAAAAAATATGTCAGGGGGCGCCTAGGCTGCTCGGTTGGTTGAGAGTCAGACTCTTGATTTCAGCTCAGGTCATGATCCCAGGGTTGTGGGATCAAGCCCTGTGTCAGGCTCTGCTCTGAGTGTGAAGCCTGCTTAAGATTCTCTCTCTCTCTCTCTCTCTCTCTCAATTCCTCTGTCCCTCTGCCCCTCTTGTTCTCTCTCCCTCTCTCTAAAATTAAAAAAAAATAAAAACGTTTCAGTGATTGCATGAGGGTTTTTAGCACACATTGCAAAGTTATCACATTCTACCTTTAACTGGTATTACACCACTTCACATAGAGCATCAGGACGTCACAATACTGTACTTCCATTTCTTTCCCATCATTCTTTGTGCTATTCTTGTAACATATTTTACTATTAAATGTGTTAGAAACCCCACACTGTATTGTTATTATTTTTCGTTTTTACTAATCAAGAACTTCTGCTTTTTCTCCATTCTTATATATATAGTTACATTCTTTTACCATTTTTTATTAGCTACACACCCTAGAGATTACAGTATTCATCTCTGAATCATTAAAGTCTACTATAACCTAGAACTTTTAGTATTTTTTAGACACTCTTGGAACCTTAAGACACTTTTCTTTCACATAGCCCCCCCAATAATTTTTTGCACTACTGTAAATTTTTATCTCCCTCAATATCGATAAAATATATATATTTTAAAAATATAAATATTCAAGTATTTGTAAGTATTAGAATGTATTATAAAATATATACAAGTATATAAATATGCAATAAATATAAAATATGACATTTTAAATATATGTTTATTTAAAGATGTCTAATATATTTATGTGAGTTATATATAACAAATAATATATATAATATATACAAATATGTAAATATACATTAAATATATATAGTATAACATATTTATAAATGCATATTATATAATTTATTAATCATCACATTATTATGTAATTTTTATATATCAATATATGTATTCAAGTCCCACAAGACATTTTAATGAACATTTTACACAACACTTACTTCAGTGTGCATCACATATTTCTTATGCTCCTTCCTGTATTTTCCATGCTTTAATCTCAGTATTTTCTTCTGACATGTCTCCCAATTTAGGTTTTTTTTTCCAGCTGTGTTTAATCTAGCAGATTATACTCATAATTTCAGTAAAACTTTTTTCACTTTTAGGATATCTGTCTTTTTTTAAAAAAATATCTAGTTCTTTGCCGAAGATCTCCACTCGGTCATTTAATTTCTTGAATATATGAATCATTTATTTTAACATCTGCATCTGATAACTCCAATATTTGTATCTTCTCGGTGGACCTACTTGTACTGTCTGTATTCACCTCTTGATGTTCATCGGTCATTTTCTTTTTTATGCATGATTATGTTTGATATTTCAAATATTGTGTGGGAAAAGTTGTAGATATAATTTAAGGCTCTGGGTGATGTTATTTTTCTCCAGAGAGGACATACTTTTGCTTCTGTCTAGCAATTAAACTAGAGCAGGTTACTGTAATCCAATCAGAGATGATGTTTATTCATATCCAGGCTCTAATTCTTGTGGGTACGATTGGGTGAATAGTGACCTACGCACGCCCCCAAGAGTCCTTGGAACCTGTGAATCTTCCCTTTAATGGCAAAAACAGGACTTTGTAGATGTAAATAAGTTAATGACCTTGAGATGGAGAGAATGGGCCCTAAGTGCAATCATAGTTATCTTTATAAGATGGAGGCAGAGGATGATTTGAGACACAAAGAAGGAAAGGAGGCAATGTGGCTACAAATGTGGAAATTGAAGTGACGTGATCATAAACGCAGGAACGTTGCAACTACCAGCAGCCAGAAGAGGCAAGGAACGGATCCTCTCCCAGAGCGTTGAGAGAAGAGTGTGGTCTGCTGACACCTTGATTTTGGCCCAGTGATACTGATTTTTGGACTTCTGGACTCCAGAACACTGAGAAAATGAATTTGTCCTTGTAAGACTGCAAGTTCATGGTAACTAGTTACAGCAACCACTGGAAACTAATACATGAGCACTGATCTGTTTCTTTTTTCCCCAGTACTACAGTAGTATATTTTGGAGCCCCAAGGAAACCCTGGGTTTGTAAGGAGGACTGCTTTTCATTAGTGGAGTCTGANTTTTTTTAATTTTTTTAAATGTTTTTATTTATTTCTAGGAGAGAGAGAGACACAGCGTGAGCAGGGGAGGGTCAGAGAGAGAGGGAGTCACAGACTGAAACAGGCTCCAGGCTCTGAGCTGGCAGTCAGCACAGAGCCCGATGCGGGGCTCGAACCCACGAACCGCGAGATCGTGACCTAAGCGAAAGTCGGACGCTTAACCGACTAAGCCACCCAGGCGCCCCTAGTGGAGTTTGAATTTTAATTTTTGTTCCCCCAGCCCTGTCAGCTGGTCGCAAGCTCCTGCTCATCTTCCCAGCCTTTGAGTGGCCAATTGGCAAATGCCTTGAGGAAGAAAGTGACAAACGTGAGTTGCATTCCTCTTTAAGTCTCTTCTTTCTGGGAAAGTTCTCACACTCTCTCACTGGTTGCTCCTCTGGTTGATTGCAACAAGCGCCCTGCTCTACAACTGGGGATAAATTGTTCTTTGTGGTACTTTATTGAGATATGATGCATGCATATAAAGCAAAAATAATAGCAAGTACACAGCCTGATAACTCCTTACATGTGACCATCCCCCAGATTATGATGTAAAACATATCCGTCAGCTCCAGAAAGCTGACATAGTATCCTTGGCCCATCCATCAGTACCCTCCTCCCAAGAGAGGGAATCACTATTCTGACTCCTCCCAACATAGATTAGTGTTGGCTGCTCAACTGTTATATAAATGGAATTATACAATCTGTACTATTTTGTGTCTGATGTCTGTTCATCATGATTTTTAGGAAATTCATCTATGCTGTTGCCCATGTCAATGATTATTATTTTTTATCACTTATTAAATTTCATTGTGCGGATATACCAGAATGTTTTTCTGTGCTGTTGTTATTGGGCATGTAGATTGTTTCCAGTT
This sequence comes from Hyaena hyaena, assembly GCF_003009895.1. Classification (NCBI taxonomy): domain Eukaryota; kingdom Metazoa; phylum Chordata; class Mammalia; order Carnivora; family Hyaenidae; genus Hyaena; species Hyaena hyaena. The sequence goes on along the minus strand of NW_024080951.1, from coordinate 68,387 downwards.
TTTAGTTATTATGAATTAAACTTCTATGAACATTGTTTTATAAGTAAAGGTATGTATTCATTTCTCCTTGCTGTATACCTGGAAGTGAAATACCAGTCACAAATATGTGTATATTTAACTTGATTAGAAATTGCCAAACAGTTTTCTGAAGTAGTTTTATCATTATGAGAGTGTCAGACTCTCAATGTCCTTATCAAAACTTGATACTGTCAGTATTTTTATACTTTAGCCATTTGGGTAGGATAACGTTCCAGTAAAACTCATAGTTTTAGTTCCATGTTTTCTTTTTCTACAATTAAAAAATATTTTAATGTCTATTTGTTTTTGGAGAAGGAGAGGGAGAGGAAGAAGGTGAGCAGGGTAGGAGGGGAGAGAGAGATGGAGACATAGAATCTGAAGCAGGCTCCAGTCTCCGAGCTGTCAGCACAGAGCCTGATACAGTGCTCGAACTCACGAACTGTGAGATCATGACCTGAGCTGAAGTTGGATGCTTAACTGACTGAGCCACTCAGACACCCCTCTCTTTTTTTCTAATGACTAATGATAGCTCATTTTTATATGCCTTTTGGATTTTTAAAATATTTATTTGTAAAGTATCTATTTGAGTCTTTTACCAATTAAAAAAAAATGAGTTCTTTTAATTTTTCTTGTTGATTTGTTGTACAAGTGCTTTTTTATATTTTGTCTAAGTCTTTTGCTAGATATATGTACTACAAATATTTTTTTCCCAAAATCTGTGCCTTGCCTTTTCATTTATTAGCAATGTCATTAATGAATATCAGTGTTTAATTTTGGTGGAGTCCATGTTCTCCTTTTTTCTTCTTTTCAGTCAATGCCGTTTGTGTCATGTAGGTAAAGACTCTGTTTGCTTCGAAAAGATGTTTACTCTGCTCTGAGTTTCTAAAGTTTTTCTTAGCCCCTAATTGTGACCTTTATATACATAACATTCTATCTTGCTTTTTGGATGCACATTTTCTTTTTAATCTCGGAGGTGACATATTATTTTTGGTTATTTTCTCCTCTCTATGTCATCTGTTTCCTTCTAGCTCTTCATCCTCTGTTTATTCTAGTCTCTTTCTTCATTTTGGAAGTCCTTTTGAAACAGTAGGTGATTCTTCACTGGGTGTGAAGAGTCAGGCACTGAACAGTTGATTTCTCGTTCTGTCAGGTACTCGGAAACAGTGGTTGGTGGGCTGCCATATGCAATAGTCAAGGAGCAAGCTAGGCTTTCTGAGGAATCTCCGCATATCAGTACCTCAAATTCACTTCTCCTGAGCACCTCCGTTTCCTTACAATTGTATTTTTCACTCTCTTGCCTACGGTGTAGTAGAGGGCTTGAGATCTATGTACGCAACAACAGCCTTATGGGATCCGGGCCTGAGAATGGAGCTGAAGGTAACGTGGTTGAGTGGCTAGACTTCCATTTCATTCTCTCATGTGTGGATCATGCCTTGTTCCTGCCTTCTATCATGTCTTCAAGGTCGCAGTTTCTCAGAATCAGTTTCTGCAGTGAATTCATTAATTCATTCCAAAATGATTGACTTCCATATGCCAAGTGCTGCCCGCAGTGTGGAGAATAAGCAGTGACCCAAACAAAGTCCCTGATCTTGTGAGCTTAGATTCCCCTTGGAGGAGATAGAAGGGTATGAAATCAACAAATATATAATAGGCCCCAGTAAGAAGAATACAACAAGGTGAGGGTGATAGAGAGTGACAGAGGGTGCTATTTTTGTAGATGTGGGGACCTTTCTGATAGGAGACGTAAAGAAAGAAGGGAAATAAGTCATGCAAATATTTAATGGGATGGTGTTCTGGAGATCAGGAGCGGTAGTGCAAAACCCCAGAGTGAGTACGAGCATATGAAGAGTAGTGGTTGTGTGTACCGGGGGGAGGGAGTCGAGTCTCTGAGTCCCTGTTGTGAGAACTTCACAATTTCCCAGCCACATTTCCAGCCCCGTACTTCATCCAGTACCATATCTAACATATTCACACCTGGACTTGATCATATTTTTTTAAACTATTTACTTATTTAAGTAATCTCTACACGCAACCTGGGGCTTGAACTCATGACACCAAGATTAAAGAGTTGCATATTCTTCTAAGTCAGCTAGGCATCCCTGGGCTTGATCATATTTTATTTTATTCTTTAAATGTTTATTTGTTTTGAGAGAGAGAGCGGAGGGGAGTGTGTGTGTGTGTGTGTGTGTGAGAGAGAGAGAGAGAGAGAGAGAGAGAGAGTGAGTGGGAAGAGGGACAGAGAGAAAGGTGAGAGACAGAATCCCAAGCAAGCTCCACGCTGTCAGTGCTGAGCCCAGCTAGTTCTCATGAACTGTAAACTGTGAGTTCATGACCTGAGCTGAAACCAAGAGTCAGTCAGTTAACAGACTAAGCCACCCAGGCGCCCTTTGATCATATTTTAAATACTCCTCCTCCCTACAACAAAATCATTTTCAGTAATAAGCATAAATGAAATAATAATGACTAGAAAAGAAACATTTTCTAGTGAACATTTTCTTTTATTGAGCTTTATATATGCAATAAAATCAAAGTGATATAAATGTTACAGTACAAAAAAGGGGAAAAAAAACAATGGATAATGCTTTTACTCCATGAATAGATTTTTTGAAAAACAAATGTATTCCTGCATATGGATCTGTCATAGGAATGAATATACAACATAACTTTATGTTTTCAGGCCTTAACTTGGGCAAAACTTTCAGTGACTTTGTCAAAATGTATCTCCTTTACATATTCATGTTCTTTAGATGGTTGTAGCTAGATAAGTCCATTTATCTTCAATTATGGTTGATCACAACCATGTATCATTAGGGCGCCTAAGTGCTTCGGTTGGTTACGTGTCCAACTTTGGCTCAGGTCATGACCTCATGGTTTGTGGATTCGAGCCCCACATCAGGCTCTGTGCTGACAGCTCAGAGCCTGGAGCTTCCTTCAGATTCTGTGTCTCCCCATCACTCTGCCCCTCTCCCACTCATGCTCTGTCTCTCTCTCTCTCTCAAAAATAAACTAACATTAAACAAAATTTAAAAGCCCACATTTTATTACATTTATGTAAAAATTTCCTCCTACAAAGAGAAGATACATAAATACTTAGAAAAGTCTTAAGCGTAAGTTTGGCAGATACTCATAAAAACCCTCGTTTCACAGTGAATTCCAGAAATTGCAGTACTCTCCATATTTTTGGTTTTGGGGGGCTCAATTCTAGCAGCTTTCAAGTATCTCTGCAGTCAAAAGAATTCCACTAGATTAGCTCCTTCTGAAAATCCATCATCAGTTTCTATTTGTTAAAACGTCTGAAGGTTTTCTTCTGCAAAACTTAGAGAATACCACGGACTTATAACAATAACATCGTGTTATTGCCGTAGACTGGATACCCAGCTCTTGGTGGAAATGCTCCCAGTTTTCAAACATTGCTTGTGATTTCCTCTAGCCGGGTATGCCCAGCTGCTTTCATAGTTCCTCTTTGCATTTGTCTCTGAAATGTGATTCTTTCTTCCATGTTCATATCAGTTTTTCCTCACATAATGTTATTACATAGATAATGACCTTCGCCACAAATTTGGGGCATGGATTTTCAAGGAACAATTTTAAAGTATGTTTTATTGCCCATTGTTTAAGCCTGGTCTGGCTGGCTCTTTGCAAATATTTTTGTACCTAATTAACCCTTTCTAAAAGTTCACACCAAAAAACTACTAAGTTATATCTCTGAAACAATATTTTTCTTTTTTTTAAACAGAGTGTCCTGTTAGTTTCAAATGTACAATATAGTGACTCAGCACTCCCACACATCACCCTGTGCTCATCACAAGTGCCCGCCTTGATTCCCATCACCTATTTCACCCAAAAGCTTTATTTTCTTGATTCCTTCTTTTAAGGCAATTAACAATTAAAAGATACACTTTCATATTTAATGTATTCAAATTGCAATAAAATGTTTCATATGGAAACCAAACTTTGTACTTACCAAACAAAAACATTGCCCCTTGCAGTTTGCTTTTTCACTTTAAAGAGGAGAAGTCCGAATTGTGATATAGTTACTTGGCCTTTATGGTCCCTGGGCTGTCATTTAGTTCAAGTCTATCGTTTAAATGTAAAACTATACAGGAGCAGGGGATGGGGGGTGAGGTGGGGAGGGGAGGGGAGGGGTCAGGAACTCTGCTGAAAGCCAGCGATTCTGATAACCGATGTACTGTTGAAAAGAACAGGCATAGCAGAGTCTGTATATGTCAGAGAGTGACTGTAACTGGGAATTATCTGAATTATCTTCCACGTAGAATACAATGTTCATTAAAGAGTCAGTAATGGGGCGCCTGGGTGGCTGAGTCCGTTATGAGCCTGACTCTTGATTTTGGCTCAGGTCATGACCTCACAGTCATGAGATCAAGCCCCGTGTCAGGCTCAGCACAGAGTGAAGAGCCTACTTGAGCTTCTCTCTCTCTCCCTCTTTCTCTGCCTCTCCCCTACTTGTGCTCTCCCTCTGTCTCTCTCTCTCTGTCAAAATAAACTTATAAAAAAAGAGTAATAAGAGTACTGATGCAAAGTATATATGTGTGTGTATGTATATATGTTATTATGCATATATTATCATGTAATATGTATAACGCTATTACTGTTAACCTTAAAAATAAAAACTGTGTTATTTTACCAATAAAAGATGGGTTTATTCCAGAATAAAAGAGAATTGCAAGCCAGAAGAAACAAGCTGCAGCAAAAACCACAGGCAAGTCCAGGGAACAAAAGAGAGGCATGCTTTTTAAAGAGAAAAGGGGGAAGTTGGGAAGACTGTTGTAAACTAAAAGTCCATTGGAGTAAACTGGGAGCTCCAAATATGGTGGCTTCTCATTGGTTGAATTGTTGCCAGTGGTGTTAAGGAAAATGTCTCTTCCTCCAGCTGGATAAGTAGTATCCACATGCAAGGTCAAGTCCACCTAAGACTAAGTCTGGCTCTTCCCATTGGGTCTGCGATTGTTTATGACTGAGAGAGCCCCCCCACCCCCACCAACCCCCAAAACCTTCCAACTCTATTTCAGTGAGTTTTCCATTACCACTTTTCACATTCCATACAGAAGTTTAAAACTCTTCAGGCAGTGCTCTCCCTTTGGCCTCCAGTGGGCTTCCACGGCCACTGTTCATGTCCCTCTGTCCTGGACCCCGAGGTGCCAAGCACACAGCCTTAGAACCCCAAGGACCAGGGACTTGCTGCTCATGGAGGCCCCTCTCTGCAGCACTTTCCCTTTGCTCTGCTTTTCATAGTTTCTGGACAAGGGGAAAACCAGAGGATGCTCCTGAGCATCTAATGTTGTTTTGCTTTCCTTCTGGTTAAAGAGGACAACCTTAGAGCCTTCTTTTAAGGAAAGCTGCCCAGCCAGGGGCCCACCACCATTTGTAGGGGGTCAGGAGTTGGGGGAAGAAAGTTGAGAGGTGGTGTTGGGTGGGAAAATAGAGGCTGAAAGACCTGTGTTTACATCTTGACTCTGCCATGTGCCCACTTTGTGACCACGAGCAAGTTATTTAATCTCTCTGGGTCCTGCTCTATATTTAAAGCCAGAATAAAATAGCACCTCATACGGCTGTTGTACAGATTAAATGAAGCAATGCGAGTGTAAAGTGTTCTATAAACTGTAAAACATGAAAAAATATAGTTTAATAAAACCTCAGCTTCTCGTCTTCTTATTAATATCTTCTAAAGAAAAACAATAGAATAGAAAAAATGGTCAATGTGCCACATCTGGCCATGGCATAAGAACTTTTCACTGACTCCCTCCTTCTAAAACATAACCTCACTTATGCTAATACCTGAAAGTACAACTGACCCCAAGTGTGGGTCATATGACCATTTATATAATGAAATTAGAAGCAACCCCTTAGGTCTCCTACTTAAAGGTGTTCAGTGGATTAGAACTAGCTATTTAATTAACATTGGTTATAACGCAGAATCTCATTCCCAGAAACGCCTGAAGGTCTATTTTCATTCCGCTTAATGGGAAAGAAGCTTATTTCCTGTTTTATCTTCAAAGACAAGGGACTTCTGTAAAAGGGAATCAAAGAGTAGCCCGACTGAGACGGTGTTCGCATGGACTATAGCCAAACAGAGCATTTGCCTTGCAAATAGATGTGTCATATTCTAGCCTCCTAGGCTGGAGGGCTCTGCTGACGCTGTCTAGCAACTTCTTCCCTCCAAGCTTACCTCCACCAGGAGCAAGATGGCATCCTATTTTCTCCCCCATCCCCACCGCCCCACATCTCTCCCTCTTTCCTGTTTTCCTGTTTTCAGGAGATTTCCATTAGTAGAAGTTTCTTCAGCCATCTCCAGAAACCCCTTGCTGGGCTTATTGCCTTAATTTCCAGGAAAATAAATTTTCTGACAACCCGTTTGCGGCAGTTAAGGGTCTGGTACTTAGCAACTGGATGAACAGTTGCATTTTCTAAGGTGGGGATGGTACGGGAATAATAGATTTGGAGGGAAATCAAGAGCATGGCTTTGGACCTCTTAGTACGAGACGCCTATCCTGTGGGAATGTTGTTAGGTATCCATGACTTTGGAATTTAGGAGAGTAGACTTGCCTCTAATCAGTGGCCTCCATGGCCAAGTTTGTGGATAGAGCAATTTATGCTGCAGAACCGGAGCTTGATTTTCATAGTAGTTACCTCTCTGTTCTCAATAGTGAGTCTTGGATTATGATTTTCTTTGTTTCTCTGCAACATTTTAAGGCCATCAGAGAGCGTACATGGTGTGAATCGGCCTCTGGACACCAAATACCTTTGTGCTGCCCCTCGGTTACTCAGAGTCCTCCTTCAAAATAGGTATGACCTTCCATGAGTTAAGGATCTGTGCTTTACTACTTTCTTTCCTCCTTTCCTACCCCAAAACTGTGAAATACTGACATATTGTTCAGCAACTATTCACTCACCACCCGTATCCATTTGGGGCAGGGTATATTTCCCTTTGACCCTGCCTTTGAGCTTGACCCCAGGTCTACTTTGGCCAAAGGCATGATGTGAGTGGCTGTGATACAGAGGCAGACTTCAAATGTGCTTGCATAGTTCAGAGTGATTTTATTTACATAATGATTTGGTATTTGTTTATATTGCCAAATGACCACCACAGTTAGTATTCATCGCCATATATCGTTATAGAATTTTTTTCTTGTGATGACAACTTTTAAGATTTACTCTTTTAGCAACTTTCATATATACAGTAACAGTGTAATTTATTATAGTCACCATGCTGTTCATTATATCACCAGGATTTATTTGTCATCACTGGAAGCTTGTACCTTTTGATCCCTTTCATCCATTTTGCCCACAACCCCCACCTTTAACCTCTGACAACCACCAATCTATTCTCTGTATCTATGAGATTGTTTTTGTGTTTGTTTTTTTATGCCATATATAAGTGAAATCATACAGTGTCTCTCTCTGACTTATTTAACTTAGCATAAAGCATTCAAAGTTCATCCATGTTGTACAATGGCAAGATTTTATTCTTTATTATGGCTGAACAATATTTCACTGTACACACACACACTTTCTTTTTCCTTTCCTTTGTTGATGGATACTTAACGTTGTTTCTGTATCTTGGCTGTTGTAAATAATGCTGCAGTGAACATGGGGGTGCAGATATCTTTCTGAGTTAGCGTTTTTGTATTTCTCGGATAAATACCCAGAAGTGGAATTGCTGGATCATATGGTAGTTCTATTTTTAATTTTTTGAGAAACTTCCATACTATTTTGCATAGTGGCTGCACCCATTTACATTTCCAGCAACAATACAAAAGGATTCCCTTTCCTCCACATCCTCACCAACACTGATTTCGTGTGTGTGTGTGTATGTGTGTGTGTGTGTGTGTGCGTGAGAGAGAGAGAGGATCTCATTATGGTTTTGATTTGCGTATCTTCTGATAATGAGTAATGTTGACCATCTTTCATGTACCTATTGACCATCTACACATCTTCTCTGAGAAATGTGTGTGTGAGTCCTCTGCTCATTTTTTAAATCAGTTTAAATCAGCTTCTTGCTATTGAGTTGTAGGAGTTCTTTATATATTTTGTTACGAGCCCATTATCAGATATATGATTCACAAAATTGGCATTTTCTCCAATCAGGAGATTGCCCTTTCATTTTGTTGATGGTTTCCTTGGCTGCACAGAAGCTTTTTGGTTTGACGTGGCTCCACTTATTTGTTTTCCTTTTGTTGCCTTTACTTTTGGCGTCAAATCTGAGAAGTCTTCACCAAGACCTATGTCAAGGAGCTCACTGCCTATTTTCTCACAGGAGTTTAATGGTGTCCGATCTTACATTCAAGTCTTTAATCCATTTTGAGTTAAATTTTATGTATTGTGTAAGATAGTGGTCCAGTTTCATTCTTTTGTAGATGGCTGTCCAGTTCTCCCAACTGGCCTTTCCCCCCCTTATATATTCTTGCCTCCTTGGTTGTAGATTAATTGACCATCTGCATGTGGGTTTATTTCTGGGCGCTTTGTTCTGTTTCATTGATCTATGTGTCTGTTTTAATGCCAATGTTTCAATGACTGTAGCTTTGTAATATACTTTGAAATCAGGGAGTGTGATGACTCCAGTCTTGTTCTTTCTCAAGATTGCTTGGGCTATTCAGGATCTTTTGTGGTTTTATACAAATTTTAGGATTGTTTGTGCAATTTCCGTGAAAATGCTGTTGGAATTTTGATAGAAATTGCATTGAATATGTAGATTGCTTTGAGTGGTATGGACACTTTAACAGTATTAATTGTTCCAATCCATGAGCATGGGATATCTTTCCATTTATTTGTGTCACCTTTTAATTTCTTTCGTCAGTGTCTTATAATTTTCAATGTACAGGTCTCTCACCTCCTTGGTTAGATTTCTTTCTAGTTTCTTCTTTTTCATCCAGATGTAAATAGGATTATTTTCTCTTTCTGATAGTTCATTATTCCTGTCTAGAAATGTAACAAATTTCTGTATATTGATTTTTTTATCTTGCAAATTTACTGAGTCCATTTATTCTGTTTGGTTTGGCTCGGTGGAGTCTATAGGATTTTCTATATATACTATCATGTCAACTGCAAATAGTGACAGTTTTATTTCTTCCTTCTTGGTTTGGATGCCTTTTATTTTCTTTTCTTACCTAATCCAATACTGTGTTGAGAGTTGGGCATCCTTGTCTTTTTCCCCGATCTTAAAGGATCTTAAAAGCTTTTAGCTTTCACAGTTGTGTACGACGTTAGTTGTGGGTTTGTCCTACATGGCGTTTGTTTTGTGGAAGTACAATCCCTTTATAGCCATTTTGTTGAGAGTTTGGGTCATAAATGGATGTTGAATTTTGCCATATGCCTTTTCTGCATCTTTTGAGATGACCATGTGATTTTTCTTCTTCGTGTTGTGGATGTGGTGTATCACATTGCTTGTTTTGCAGCTGTTGAGCCATTTTTTTGCATCCCTAGAGTAAATAGCACTTGATCATGGTGTGTGGTCCTTTTAATGTATTGTTGAGTTCCGTTTGCTAATATTTTGTTGATGATTTTTGCACATGTTCATCAGGGATATTGGCCCATGTTTGCCTTTCTTGTGGTGTCCTTGTTCAGTATCAGGATAATGCTGGCCTCCTAAAATGAGCTTGGAAGTATTCCCTCTACTTTGTTTTTTTTTTTTGTTTTTTGGATTTGGGGTTTGGGTGTTTGGTTTTCTTTTTTTTAAGAGGGAAAAGTATTGGTATTAATTTACTCTGAATGTTTGGTAGAATTCACCAGTGAAGCCATCTGGTCCTGGACTTTTGTTTGTTGGGAAAATTTTGGATGACTCAGTCAATCTCCTTATTAGTAATTGGTCTAGTAATATTTCGATTTCTGGGGGCTCCTGGGTGACTCCGTCGGTTACATGTCTGACTCTTGATTTTGGCTGAGGTCATGATCTCATGGTTTGTGAGTTTGAGCCCTATATTGGATTCTGCATTAATGGTGTGGAGCCTACTTGGGGTTCTCTCCCTGCCTCTTCCCTGCTCTCTATCTCCCCCAAAATGAATAGATAATATGTAAACTTTTAAGATTTCAATTTCTTCATAATTCAACCTTGGTAAGTTGTATGTTTCTAGGAATTCATTCTACATTGTTTAATTTGTTGATGTATAATTGTTCTTAGAACTCTCTTCTGATCCTTTGTCTTTCTGTGGTATTATAACATCTGCTTTTTCATCTTTTATTTTATTTTTTTGAGTCCTCTTTTTTTTCTTGGTGAGTCTAGCTAAAGATTTTTCAATTTTGCTTGTCTTTACAAAGAACCAGCTCTTGGTTTCATTGATCTTGTCTGTTTTCTCTTTTGCCTCTATATTATTTATTTCTGCTCTGATCTGTGTTATTTACTTCCTTTTACTAATTTTGAGCTCCATTTGTTCTCCTTTCTCTAGTTTTTTGAGATGTAAAATTAGGTTGTTCGATATTTCTCCTGTTTTTTATCTTAATTCCAGTATAGTTAATAGACAGTGCTCTATTATTTCCAGGTGTACAGTTCCATACATCACCTACTGCACATCATGACTAGTGCACCCCTTAATCACCATCACCTGTTTCCCCTATCCACCTCCCCTCTGTGAACCATCAGTTTGATCTCTGTTGTTATGAATCTGTATCTTGGTTTCTTTCTCTCTCTTTTAGTTTTTTTCTTTGCTCATGTACTTTGTTTCTTAAATTCCACATATGAGTGAAATCAGATGGTATTTGTTTCTCTGACTGTGATTTATTTCACTTAGCATAATATGCTCTAGTTCCATCCACGTCATAGCAAATGGCAAGATTTCATTTTTTTTGAGTAATATTCTTGTCTGTGTATACGTATGTATGCATATGTATGTTTGTGTATATGTATGTATGTATTTGTATATTCCTGTGTGCATATCGTATGTGTGTATGTGTGTGTGTGTGTGTATGTGTGTGTGTGTGTGGGTGTATATATATATAGCTGTCAGCACAGAGCCCAAGCAGGCTCGAACCCACAAACTATGAGATCATGACCTGAGCTGAAGTTGGATGCTTAACTGACTGAGTCACCCAGGCACCCCAGTTCCTCTCTGTTTCTATTTCTCTTGCTCTCTTCCTTTATGGTTTGATTCCCTTCTTTAGTGTTATGTTTAGATTCCATTTTCTTTTGTGTCTACTGTAGGTTTTTGTTGCTACCATGAGGCTTACAGATAATACTTATGAGTCTGTTTTCTGTTGATAATAAGTTCTAATGCATTCTAAATTTCTACATTTTTAGTCTCTTTCTCCCCATATTTTATAATTTTGATGTCATATCTTGCATCTCTTTATCTTGTGTATCCCTTAGCTAATGATTGTAGTTATGTCTGTTTTTACTATTGTTTCATTTAATCTTCATACTAGATTTATAAGTCATTAATCCACTATCTTTATTCTACTTACCTTTATCAGTGATATTTTCATGTTGTTGTGTTTTTTTTTTTTTTTTTGAGAGAGAGAGAGACAGAGACAGAGACAGAGATAGAGACTGTATGAGAAGGGAAAGAGGAGAGAGAGAGGGAAACACAGAATCCAAAGCAGGCTCCAGACTCTGAGCTGTCAGCACAGGGCTCAAACTCACAAAAGATGAGATCATGACCTGAGCCAAAGTCGGATGCTTAACTGACTGAGCCACCCAAGCGCCCCACTTTCATATGTTTTTTTATTACCAAGTGCACCCTTTCTTTTCAGCTTAAAGAAGTCCCCTTAGCATTTCTTTTTTTTTTTTTTTTAATGTTTTATTTATCTCTAGGAGAGAGAGAGAGACACAGTGTGAGCAGGGGAGAGTCAAAGAGAGAGGGAGTCACAGACTGAAACAGGCTCCAGGCTCTGAGCTGGCGGTCAGCACAGAGCCCGACGCAGGGCTCGAACCCACAAACCGCAAGATCATGACCTAAGCGAAAGTTGGACGCTTAACCGACTAAGCCACCCAGGTGCCCCCCCACTTTTTTTTTTCCCCTTAGCATTTCTTATAAGTCTGGTTTAGTGGTGATGAGCTCCTTTCACTTTTGCTTGTCTGGAAAGCTCTTTCTTTCTCCCTCATTTGTGAATGATACTTTTGCCGGGTAGAGTGTTCTTGGCTGAAAGTTATTTTTCTTTCAGCATTTTGAGTATGTAATGCCACAGCCTACTGGCCTACAGAGTTTCTGCTGAAAAATCTTCTCATAGCCTTTTGGGGGGTCCCTTTTATGTAACAAGTTGCTTTCATCATGCTTCTTTTAAGTAAGTTGAGTGATTCTTCTGCTTTGGTGACCCACAACAAGAGATGGTCAGATCCAACAAGCAGGAAATCAGTAAGGACATAGTTGAACTCAACAATACCATGAACCAACTGAATATAACTGACATCTATAGACTACTTCACTCAAAAACAGCAGAATACATGTTCTTTTCAAACTCACATGAAACCTTTGCTGAGATAAGCCACATCTGGACCATGAAACATACTCTAACAAATGTAAAAGAATATAAATTATACACTGCCTGTAGTTGGACCACAATGGAATTAGACTAGAAATCGGTAAGAGAAAGAAAACTGGAAAATCTCTTAATATGTGGAGATTAAACAAAACATTTGTAAATAACACATGGATCAAGGGAGAAATCTCAGAAGAAATTTTAAAATATTTTTATACTAAATGGAAGTGAAAACAATTTAGCAAAATTTATGGAATGCAGCAAAAGCAATGCTGAGAGGGAAAATATTTTATTGAATGCATGTATTGAAAAGGAGAAAGATCTAAAATAAGTAATCTAAGTTTTCTCCTTAGGAAAGTAGAAAAATAAAAGCAAGTTAAAATAAGCAGAAAGAAAAAAGAATTAGAGCAGAATTCAATAAAATTGAAAATAGAAAATCAACAAAACCCAGAGCTGGCTATTAAAAAGATAAGTAAATAAGGCTCTAGCCAGGCTAACTAAGAAAAAGAAAGAGATATGACACTAATTACTATTATCAGAAATGAAAGAGGAGATATTGCTATAGATTCCCTGGAAATTAAAAATTATAATAATAAAGGAATACTATAACAACTCTTTGCCCACAAATTTGATAATCTAGGTAAAAATGAACCAATTTCTCAAAACACACAATCTGCCTAAACTCACATGAGAAGAAATAGAGAATTTGAATATGGCTATACATATTAAAGGAATTGAATTAATAATAACCATTCAAAAAAGAAAGCACCAGGCCCAGGTAGATTCACTAGTGAATTCTACCAAACATTTAAGAAAGAAATGACCCCCATTCTCTACAATCTCTGTTGGAGGATAGAGTAAATACTTTCTAACTCACTGTGCGGTCAATATTATTATCCCTAATACCCAAACCAGATGAAAACGTTAAAAGAAGGCTACAGACCAAAATCTTTCATGAACATAGATTCAAACATCCTTAAGAAAATATTAGTAAATAGAATACAACAATGTATAGAAAGAATTATGCACCATGACCACCATCAGATGTAACCAAGGCCCCACTCTGGCCAGCGATGTTGATAATGAGAGAGCCTGGCATGTTTGGAGGCAGGGTGTACATGGGAAATCTCTGTACCTTCCTCTCCCATCCTGAGTCCTGAAAATGGAGGGTCAGGGGTGTGGAAGAATTCTTGAGAATAGAAACAAGATGGGATTTTACGTATGGGAAGAAAACTAAGCAAGTTCAACTGCAATTCAAAACACACTCCAGAGAAAATATAGTCAAGAGTAGAAGCCATTGTCCCTATGTAGCTCCAGAGAAATGCCACACTAAAGTAAACACAAAACGGGGCAGCAATAGGCAATGCCTCCTAAGGCAAACACCTAGGCCAGAGGAAGGTAGGCAGTCATGACATTTGCCCATAGGGGTAAATCCTAAAATGCTTGCTAACCTGAGGGATTAACCTGCCAGGCAAAAGCAGTATTTGTTTGGGCTGGTGATGGGAGCAGAGCTAAGGTGTGCTAATGGGGCCCCCTCAACCCTGACAAGTTGACGCAGATGCAGAAATGATGCATCTGGGTCTGATGCACAGAGATGATTCCCTGCAGAAGTTCTGATCCCACATGCAGAATCCCTCCAATCTAAAGAGTCAGGGCACAGGCTAAACCCTAATTTAGCAATGACGAACACAAACAGATAGACTACAAGATTCACTGAACAGTTAGGCAAACCCAACACTGAAGTTATGAAACCCAGAAGTCAGAAATACATTCGCAGAAAAAGAATCTATTGAATGAACATAGGAAGTCTTTAAAGTATGACTAATATTTTCGGAGGATTACATAACATAACAATGGGTTGCTCAGTCACTGGATCCACTCTTTGACTTTGGAACACAACCCTGAATATAATCTCTTGTGACTCGGTCTACGTCCTTGAAACAGATCCAAATATGATCTGAAGCTGTAATCCAAATATTAGGATAGCCACTGTTGCTGTCAACATGTAGATGCTTTCTTTGCTGGGCGGGGAAGATCTACAGGGCAGAAGTGCTTAGGTGAGAGAAAAACTGAATTGTCAAATCCTTCTTCTCAGGTACCATAAATTCAGTCAATTCTTTTCCCAGGAGTGACAAGCCCCCATTTGTGTCTCAATTCATGGTTTTAAGATACTCACAATTTAGTGTAATATTCATAATAGTTGCGCTTGATGACTAAAGAATGTTTTCAATGTTAAGCAACTGATGATATTCAAAGGTATATGCATAGTGGTCTGGATTTAACATGAATGAAACATGGTATCAATTTGTTATATTGGCAACGGGGATGAGGTTTGTACGCTAAACTTGGAAATAGTTATAGTTTTATAAAAACATTTGATGGGCACCTGCGTGGCTCGGTTGGTTACGCATCCAACTTTGGCTCAGGTAATGATCTCATAGCTCATGAGTTTGAGCCCCACATCCGGCTCTGGTGCTGACAGCTCAGAGCCTGGAGCCTGCCTTGGATTCTGTGTCTCCATCTCTGTCTCTCTTTCTCTCTCTCTCTCTCTCTGCCCCTTCCCTGCTTGTGCTCTATTTCTCTCTCAAAAAATAAATAAACAGGGGCGCCTGGGTGGCTTAGTCGGTTAAGCGTCCGACTTTCGCTTAGGTCACGATCTCGCGGTTCGTGGGTTCGAGCCCCACGTCGGGCTCTGTGCTGACTGCCAGCTCGGAGCCTGGAGCCTGTTTCAGTCTGTGACTCCCTCTCTCTCTGACCCTCCCCTGCTCACGCTGTCTCTCTCTCTCTCTCTCTCCTAGAAATAAATAAAACATTTAAAAATAAATAAATAAAAAATAAATAAACAAACATTAAAAATTTTTCTGATAAAGAGTTAAATTTTTAGGAAATTAAATACAATCTAATGACAGTTTTTCTGTTTCATAGCCATTGATTATCATTTGCTTTGCCTTTTCAATTTTAATAGGTAAGTTTGAGTATTTTAGGATAAGCATACTATGAATGTACTTAAAAATAATTTTAATTTTCAGTTCTTTAGTGGATTTCAAGCTACATTGTTGCAAATATCTAAATTTTGTATACTTTGAGTAAATTACATTTACTTTTCCACATTGAAGTATAGTTGTTTCAGATGTCTGACATAGTGATTGGATAATTCTATATTTACACCATCCTCACCACCTGTCACCATACAAACTTATCATTTATAATGTAGTTGCCATCTGTCACCATATAATGTTATTATAATATTTTTGATGGCCTTCCCTATGCTGTACTTTTCATCCCTCTGCCTTATATATTTTATGACTGGAAGTTTGTACTTCTTAATCCCCTTCACCTATTTTGCCCATCCCTCCTGCCCCCTCTCCTCTGGCAGTCACTAGTACCTTGTATTTATGAGTCTATTTCTGGTTTTGTTTGATTATTTATTTGTTTTTTATATTCTCCATATGAGTGAAATCATATGGTATTTGTCTTTCTCTTCCTGACTTATCTCACTTAGCATAAAACCCTCTAGGCTCATCCATGTTGCCAGAAATGGCCAGATTTCATTCTTTTTTTATAGCTGAGTAATATTCCAATGTGTATGTGTGTGTGTGTGTACATCTTCTTTATCCATTCATCTATCAGTGGACTTTCGGTTGCTCCATATCTTATCTATTGTAAATAATGCCACAATAAACATGAAGGTGCATGTATCTTTTCGAATTAACATTTTTGTTTTCATTGGTAAATACCCAGCAGTGGAATCACTGGATCGTATGGTATTTCTATTTTTTAATTTGTTGAGGAAACTCCATACTGGTTTCCATAGTGGCTGCACCATTTACATCCCCACCCATAGTGTATGAGGGTTTTTTCCCCCACATCCTTGCCAACACTTGTTATTTCTTGTCTTTTTGATACTAGCCAGTCTGATTGGTATGAGCTGATATTTTTCTGTGATTTTGTTTTGCATTTCCCTGATGGTTAGTGATGTTGAGCATCTTTTCATGTATCTGTTGGCCATCCATATGTCTTTTTTGGAAAAATGTCTACTTGGGTCTTCAGCCAATATTTAACTGGATTATTTAAGGATCTTTTGGTGTAGAGTTGTATGAGTTCTTTAAATTTTGGATATTAACTCCTTATCAAATATATGATTTGAAAATATCTTCTTGGGGCACCTGGTTGGCTCAGTCAGTTAAGCATCTGACTTTTGATCTCTGTTCAGGTCATGATCTCCTAGCTCATGAATTCAAGCCCTGCATTAGGCTCTGCACTAACAGCACAGAGCCTATTTGGGATCTCTGCTTCTTTCTGACTCTTTCTCTCTCTCTAAATAAATAAATAAATAAACTTTAAAAGAAATGCTCCTTTAAAAAAAAAGAAAAGAAAATATTTTCTTCCACTCAGTAGGTTGCCTTTTCATTTTGTTGATGGTTTCCTTTGCTATGCAAATACTTTTTAGTTTGATTTAATTCCAATATTTTATTTTAGCTTTTGTTTCCTTTGCCTGAGGAAACATATCCAGAAAAATGTTGCTAAAGCTGATGTCTAAAAGATTGTTGCCCATATTTTCTTCTAGGATTTTTTTTTACGGTTTCAGGTCTCACATTTAGGTCTTTAATTCATTTTGAATTTATTTTTGTATATGGCATAATTCTTTACATTCTTTTGTGTGTGGCTATCCATTTTTCCCAACACTGTTCATTGAAGAGACTGTCTTTTCCTCATTGTATATTCTTGCCTCCTCTATCATAGATTAATTCACCATATAACTGTGGGTTCATTGCCAAGCTCTCTCTTTTGCTCTAGGCCTTCAGTACTGTGTTGAATAAAAGTGGTAAGAGTGGACAACCTTGAATTGGTCCTGATCTTAGAAGAACTTTCAGCTTTTCACAGTTGAGTATGTTAGCTGTGGCTTTGTCATATATGATGTTAAGATATGTTTTCTTTAAATTCACTTACTTGAGAGTTTTGTCATGAACAGATGTTGAATTTTGTCAAATGCTTTTTCTGCATCTATTGAGATGATTGTATGGTTTTTATCTTTCATTTTGTTAATGTGGTGTAGCATGTTGATTAATTTGAGGATATTTAACTATTCTTGCATCCCTGGAATAACTCCCACTTGAGCATGGTGAATCTTTTTAATGTATTGTTGAATTCAGCTTGCTGATATTTTGTTGAGGATTTTTGCATCTATGTCCATCAGGAATATTTAACCTGTAATTTTTTTTGTTTGTTTTGCTTTGTTTTTCTTTGTTTTGTTTGAGTGTCTTTATGCTTTTGGTATCAGAGTAATGCTGTCCTCATACAATGGAGTTGGAAGTTTTCCTTCCTTTTCTATTTTTTGGAACAGTTTGAGAAGGATAAGTATTAACTCTTCTTTAAATGTTTGGTAGAATTTGCCTGGGAAGCCATCTAGTCCTGGACTTTGGTTTGTTGGGATTTTTTTTTTTTTTTTTTTTTTTGGCCAACTCAGTTTCATTACTAGTAATAAGTCTGTTCATATTTGCTGTTTCTTCTTGTGTCAGTCTTGAGGGATTGTGTTTCTAGGAGTTTATCCATTTTTTCAAGGTTGTCCAACTTGTTGGCTTGTATTTTTTTTGTGGTAGTGTCTTATAATCCCTTTTATTTTTGTGGTATTGGTTGTTACTTCAACTTTTTCACTTATTTTACTTATTTGAGTTCTCTCTCTTTTTTCTTGGTGAGTGTGGCTAAACGTTTATCAATTTTGTTACTCTTTTCAAAGAACCAGCTCATGGTTTCATAGATCCTTTCTGTTGTTTTTTAACCTCTATTTCGCTTATTTCTGCTCTAATCTTTATTATTCTTTTTGCCAGCTTTGGACTTGTTCTTTGGCTAGCTCTTTTAGTTGTAATATTAGGTTATTTGTTTGAGATTTTTCTTATTTCTTGAGGAAGGCCTGTGTTGCTATATACTTTTCTCTTAGAACTGCCTTTGCTGCATCTCAAAGACTTTGGACCGTTGTGTTTTCATATTTATTTGTTGCCATGTATTTTTAAATTTCCTCTTTGATTTCTTGGTTGACCCATTCATTGTTTATCCTCCATGTATTTGTGTTCTTTCCAGATTTTTTTCTTGGAATTGATTCCTAGTTTCATATGGTTGTGGTCAGAAAAGAAACTTGATATGATTTCAATTTTCTCAAGTTTATCGAGATTTTTTTGTGGCCTAACATGATCTATTTTGGAGAATGATGCATATGCACATGTAAAGAATCTGTATTCTGTTACAGATAAAGTGTTCTGTATATACCTGCTAGGTCCACCTGATCTAATGTGTTGTTCAAAGCCACTGTTTCCTTGTTGATTTTCTGTCTGGATAATATGTCCATTGATGTAAGTGAGGTGTTAAACTCCTCTATTATTATTGTATTTTGTTAGTTTCTCCTTTATGTCTGTTAATAATTGTTTTATGTGTTAAGATGCTTCTATGTTGGGTGTATAGATATTTACAATTGTTTCATCTTGTTGAATGGTTCCTTTTATCACTATGTAGTGCCCTCTTTTGTTTCTTACTGCAGTCTTTGTTTTAAAGTCTATTTAGTCTGATATAAGTATTGCTACCCCAGCATCTTTTTTGCATCCGCTTGCATGGTATGTTTTTTCCAGCCCTTCATTTTCAGTCTGTACACGTCTTTAGGTGTAAAGCGAGTATCTATAAGCAACCATGAGTTACCCTGTGTTTTTTTATTGGAACATTTAGTCCATTTACATTTAAGGTAACTGTTGATAAACATATACATACTGACATGTTGCTAATTGTTTTCCACTTTTTCTAGTTCTCTGTTCCTTTATTTTTATCTGACTTCTTATTTGATGGCTTTCTTTAGTGTCATATTAGGATTCCTTTCTCTTTATTTTTTGCATATCTATTACACATTTTTTAATTTGTGGTTACCATTAGGTTCATATATAACATCTTATGTGTATTGCAGTCTATATTAAGTTGATGATTACTTAATTTTGAACACATCCTAAAACACTAAAATTTATCCCCCTTCACATTTATGTATAAGATGGCATGTTTTACATCTTTTTATTTTGTGTATCCCTTGATTGGTTTTTTAGATATAATTGATTTTACTACATTGTGTTTTAAGCTTCATACTGGCTTTATAAGTGATTAATCTACTACCTTTATTTATGTTTGATTTTACCTGTGAATTTGTAAACTTTCATTAATGTTCTTCTAGTTATGGCCTTTTCTTTCAAACTGGTTCTCTTTAACATTTCTTGTAAGGCTGGTTTAGTAGTCATGAATTCCCTTAACTTTTGTTTATCTGGAACACTCTTTACCTCTCCTTCTATTCTAAATGACAACCTTCCTGCGTAGAGTATTCTTGGTTGAAGATTTCTCCTTTGAGCACTGAATATATTATGTCACTCCTTTCTGGCTTGCAAAGTTTCTGCTGAAAAATCAGCTGATGTCTTTATGGGATTTCTTTTGAATTTTTAAAATTCTCTCTTTATCATTACTTCTTGCTATTTTAATTATCATGTGTGTTGGTGTGGAACTCTTGGTTTAATCTTGGTAGGGGCTTCTTATGATTCCTAGATCTAAATATCTGTTTCCTTCCCTAGATTAGGGAAGTTTTCAGCTATTATTTCTTCAGATAAGTTTTCTGCCCCCCTTCTCTTTCTCTTCTCCTTATGAGATCCTTTTAATGTGAATGTTATTGTGCTTGATGATGGTGCTGACTTCCCTTAACCTATTCTCATTTCTTCTTCTTTTTTCTCTTTTTGCTGCTCAGCTTGGTTGCTTTCCATTACCCTGTCTTCCAGCTCACTGATCTATTCTTCTGCCTCCTCTCATCTGCTATGGATTCCCTCCAGTGTTTTCGTTTGTGTTTTAATTATTGAATTCTTTTTTTTTTTTAATTTCAGATATTTATTTATTTCTTAAGCTTATTTATCAGGAGTGACTGAAATAAAAACTGTAATTGAGTCCCATCCTCATGGAAATGGCTTTAAGAGAAAACTGGTCAGATGAATATTATTCTTTCCCATTTTCAGTCAGCAAATGGTTGCCATTGATAAATATCTAACAGTGTGTCAAGAATGCTCAAGATATGTTATATAATATAGCATGCCTGTTCACAGGGGGAATAAACTAGAAAATAACTTATGGGAATTTCTTGATTTCATCATGCAAGACAAACACAAAAGCACCGCCTATGTCTCTGAGAACATGGGAGTATGCACACTTGACAAAAGCTTTGACTCCTTCATCACAAGCAGTCTTCCTCCAGCAGTCAAGTGAGCCTCTGTACATGATTTCAGTTCCTTTGCACCCTGACTGCATCATCATCTGATGATGAACGATGTCAACCCAGCAGCCACTGTGACAAAACGATGAAGATGTGAGTATTCTTGGGATCTGGAAGCATTCCCTTTGCTGTGTCATAGACACCGAAGTAGGCAACTTGGAAGATGATAATACCCTACAAAGACACATTAAATCCTTGGCATAGGACCTTAATCCCACCAGATTTGTAGGTCTTAACCAGGCAGTCACTGAAGGCCTCTGAATTTCCCTTTAGCTACAGCTTTGCCCACATCAGCTGCTAAAATGGTATGGGCAAAACTGAAGGGACACACAAAACACAAGCTTATAGGGGCGCCTGGGTGGCTTAGTCGGTTAAGTGTCCGACTTTCACTTAGGTCATGATCTCGCGGTTCGTGGGTTTGAGCCACGCGTCGGGCTCTGTGCTGACTGCCAGCTCAGAGCCTGGAGCCTATTTCAGAATCTGTGTCTCCCTCTCTCTCTGACCCTCCCCTGCTCACGCTGTCTCTCTCTCTCTCCTAGAAATAAATAAAAATATTTAAAAAAAACAAAAACAAAAACAAAAAACCACAAGCTTGTAACCCCAGCAGAACTACCCGATGCCAGATTCTCTGCAAAGTAGCACCAAAACTGGGCTCTCTTGTCCACACCACCCAGGACGTTCTGCTTGAAGTTCTTTGAAGGCAAAGTTGAGATCCTGGGCAGGAAAGTGTCTGATGACATTGGCCAGATTACCATGCCAGAAGGACAGGACTCCCTGCTCCTTAGAGGTATGAATCATGCAGTCTATCATGCCCTTGTATTGCTTGTCTGCGGTGATGTGCTTACTGGAATGCTGTACCTGCAACAGCAGCTGCTTGACCTGCTTGATGGGCACTACAATGATCTTGGAGATGGCTGTGGCCAGTCCACCCACCAGGAAGTCCTTGGAAGTGAAGGAGACAGCAGCATCTGTCAGGTTGAAAGGAAAGAGAAGGTGGGCAACTGCCTGATATTGAATTCTTCAGCTCTGGCTGATTCTGTTTGATGTTTTCTATCTCTTTGTTGAAGTCTCACTGAGGTCCTCCACTCTTCCCAAGCCCATCAAGTATCTTTATGAACATTACTTTGAATTCCGTATCAGACATATTGCTTATCTTTCTTTCACTTAGCTGTTTGCTTTTACTGTGTCCTGCTCTTTCATTTGGGACATAGTCCTCTGTACCAGCATTTTGTCTAACTCTCTGTGTTTCTCTGTATTAGGGAATCAAGCTTTGTCTCCTGGTCTTGAGAGTAGTGGCCTTGTGTAGAAGAGGTCCTGTGGTTCCCTGAGCACAAGCCCCTTGGTCACCAGAAACAAATGCTCCAGGGGGGCCTTCTGTATGGGCTGTATGCATTCTGTTGTGGCTGGGCCACACTTACCTTCAGCCCAATCTGCTGGAATAACTTGCTTTACCTGCTTTGGGCCCCTTGGGCAGAGTCTGGTCCCTCCACTATTGAGAGGCATATCTGAGGCCTCCATGAGCTTCTCAGTGGGTGGGGTTGGAGTTGTGCTGTGTCTGCATTTGGCCCTTCTGCTGCAGCTGCAGGTGCACCAACAGCAGGGCTCTCCCATGCATGACCAGCTGAAAGGCTTAGCGGCTGGACACACTGGTGTGTGGGGTTGTCTCCCCTCTTCCTCAGACTTTGGAATAGCACTAGTCCCTGCGAGGGCTGCTTGCAGGGTGTGATGGGGCAGGGGCTACTTTGGATGGATGACTGGGTGGATTGGATGGGATAGGTCCACAGGGGAATCCAGGGATAGGTCACATGGGTTGGGAAGATAGGTGGAGTGTTAGGGCTGATTCCCACCAGCGTCTTGCTATGTAGGCTGGGGGCGGGGAAGAGAAAGGCATCTACCAGCATTTTTGCTCTTGGAGAAGTCTCCTGACAATCCCTGCCCCTCCAGCACCTGCTTTGAGATTAGTAAATCGGTCTCCTTCAAGTATACCCCAGGTGCTTTCCAAGTTGCTGCTTCATTGCTGTGGTTCAAGGCCAGTTATTATTTATGGTGGCTCTTTAAGGGCATAGACTACATTTCCTATCTCACTCTGACTCTTCTGGAGTTAAGCCTGCTGATTTTTAAAGTACCCAGAGGTAAGGCCCACTGATTTTTAAAGCTCCTGAAGTTGAGTCCCGCTGGTTATGGGGACTCACCGTCCCAGTGCAGATCTCTAGTGCCTGGGGTGCCTGATGTGGGGTCTGATCCTCTGCTTCTCTGGGCTTGTGATCTCTCACCTGGGGTTTGGGTCCCATCTGCTGCTACCCTTTTCAATGTGGCCTCATCTCTACGATTAACTGTTAAGACCTTCCAGTCTGTTGGGTCTTTGGGTCATTTCCAGAGTTTGTTGCACAAATGTGGCTGTAAGCTCGGCGTGTCCGTGGGATGAAGTGAGCTCAGGATTCTCCTCTGCCATTCTCCTTCCATCTCTTATGAAAATACTTATTTAGCAACATAATTTTGCTGAAATGAAGGCAAGAAATATGTATTTTACAAAATAAATATAAATATTTTGTATAAGTTAGTTAAATACCACTTACCCATTGCAATGCTCTAAATGTTTGTGTCCCCCCCCCCGCCCCCAGTTCATATGTTGAAATCTTAACCTCTCAGGTGTGGGGGGGGGCTTTGGAAGGTGATTAGGTCACAAGGGTGGAACCTTCATGAATACAATTTGTGCCCTTATAAAAAGGTCTCTAGCCCCTTCTGCTATGTGGGGATACAGGAGAATTCTGACCCAGAAGAGGACCCTTACCT
This sequence comes from Hyaena hyaena, assembly GCF_003009895.1. Classification (NCBI taxonomy): domain Eukaryota; kingdom Metazoa; phylum Chordata; class Mammalia; order Carnivora; family Hyaenidae; genus Hyaena; species Hyaena hyaena. The sequence goes on along the minus strand of NW_024080951.1, from coordinate 44,872 downwards.
GACCCTGCAGGCACCCTGGCCTCAGACTTCCAGGCTACACAACTGTGAGAAATGATTTCTGTAGTTTACAAGCCACCTAATCTGTGGTATTTTGTTATAACAGTCTGAACAGACACCCACCCATAGGACTTGAAGATATGCAGGAATTTAATTTAATTTAATTTAATTTAATTTAATTTATTTAATTTAATTCATCCATCTTTGACTCTTTTGCAACTTTTAGTCATATAAAAATTCTACCTTTAAATGTGTTGTATAATGTTGGCTCGATGAAGCCACATTTATCAAGGTAAAGGATAGAACATCCTTTGTTTTCAGCTTGATTCATAACTTTTACTAGCCATATGGACCATGGGCTCCCATTTGTCCCAAATTCCTAGAAGCAGGCCAGGATAGGCTGCCATGATGTGCAACATATTCATAATCCTTGTGAATGAAAATATATTCCCATCTAAAAACAGATTCGCAGATGAGATTTTAAAATGTCACTGTATGCTGTGCATAGTAAGTAAGATGAACACAAAATCACAGGGGAAAGAAAGGTTAAAAATCAAGGATCGAACAATATATTTACCAAGGAAATGCCACAGAAAAGAAAGATGAGACTAATATCAGATAATGTAATCTCATTCAAGGCCAGAAATACTAAATGAGTAAAAAGGGACTTTATATTGATTCTATACACCAAACGTGACAGCTGTGAGCTATTATAATGGTTTAGAAATGCAAAAAAGAGAAATAAGTAAATACATCATTATAGTGACATATTTTAATATACCTCTCTGAGTAATCAGCAAATAGTTCAATAGCAGAAATGTATGGGGTTTGAGGGAACAACATAGTATAAGCTTAGCTGTCTAGATAGATGATAGATTCATAGATATATAAAGATACATGTATACATATATAGTAGGCAGGTAGATAAACAGATGTTAGATAGATAGACAGACAGATATTAGGTAGATAGATAGAGGGACAGATTTACCCAGCTGAGGCTATAAATATACAAACACCCATGGATTACTTTGAGATCTTAAACCAGCAACAATGGAAAGTTCAAACCGATATTGGGATAATGGAATGAAGGAGGTGGGGGCAGATTTCCATTTCAACAGGGAGATCAGATAGGATCTGGGAGCAATGACTTGGAGAACAGGTGGTGGGAGGCAATGTTCCAGGCAGAGGGACTCCGGGGACCAAATGGCATAAGGGCTCTAACGCAGGGAAGTGCTTAGCGAGTTTGAAGAACAGTAAGTTGGCCGTAAGTGCCTTTGACAGACGGCTCCAGGCCTTTCACATGTGGGTCTCTCTGCTGAAGTGCCTTCTTTCCCCTTCATATGTGGAAAATGTCCACGCACACCTTTAGGTGAGCTCAAAGTTCACGTCCTCAGCGAAGGTCCCCTGGTCTCCCAGGAAGAATGTGTTGCTCTGTCCTTTCTGCTCACAGCACTTGGCCCATAGCTCAGTATTTGCATTTATCACATTGTGTATTCTGGAGAACGTTCCATATGCACTGGAGAAAAATGTATACTCTGCTGTTTTAGGATGAAATGTTCTGAATATTTCTGTTAAGTCCATCTGGTCTGGGGTGTCATTCAGAGCCATGGTTTCCTCGTTGGTTTTCTGTTTAGATGGTCTGTCCGTTGCTGTGAGTGGGGTGTTGAAGTCCCCTACTATTATGGTATTATTATCAATGAGTTTCTTTATATTTGTGATTGATTTATATATTTGGGTGCTGCCATATTTGGAGCATTAATGTTTATAATTGTTATGTTTTTGTGGTGCAGCATTTATTTATTTTTATGTTTTATTTATTTCGGAGAGAGAGAGAGAACATGAGCAAGGTAGGGTCAGAGAGAGAGAGGGAGACACAGAATCCGAAACAGGCTCCAGGCTCTGAGCTGTCAGCACAGAGCCCGACGTGGGGCTCAAACCCACGAACCGTGTGATCATGACCTGAGCTGAAGCCAGACGCTTAACTGACTGAGCCACCAGGCTCCCCTGTGGTGGAGCATTTATCACATGTGGCTTTGGGATGTCATGCCTAACTCCTACCTCCAAACTATGAATGAATGAAAGGTAAGGACTCAGCTCTGCTTCCCAGTAGATCAGACTTGGTACCTAAGACCCTCGGGAAGTGTTTGTGGATCAAAGGAGAGACGTCCTGTACTAAAGGATGCAATTCCTCTTTTCGCTACTTGTTTCCTGTCTTGCATGAAAATGGCAAGTGGCGTTCCTAAGCGTCTTCTGCGTGCAGTCCCAAAGTCTCCGTACCATGGGGAATAATCAGGAGATTATCAGTCCCTGCTCTGGGTAGAGCTGAGAGGATCAAGGGACAGACATGAAATGAGTGGTGAGGGTTATCTAACAGCTCTGCTGGGAAAGCACAAAATGAATGTGGTGTCCTATCCCCCAGGCTTCTGGAAGGATCTCTGTCGGCTAAGTCTGGCAGAATGTATGGGATTGACTGTTGAGTGGGGAGGGCATCAGGGAGGCAGAGGTAAGAGGTAGTAAAGCAAGGAAATGAGGGGGTGGGTGTAGGGCCATGAAAGGCCTGACTGAAGGAGCAGAGAGGAAATCAGCCTGGTCCAGGGCGGCCTGGTGAGGGGCAGGGCAGGTAAGATTACAGAGACCCCTCCCCCTCCCCTCCCCCCCAAATTGAGGCCCAGAGATCAAATAGCTGTTTGTTGTTTGTTCTCAGGGAATGGGGCCACAAGATGCAGGCTGCACTTTGACCACTTGCTCAAGGGGTGCAGGGCAAGGTGGATGCGAGGGAAGATATAGAGCAGAAACCACAGAGGATCCATTACACGAGGCCTGATGAGCGCTCAGAGCTTGGAAGCAACCTGACGCCAGGACCGTGTCTGCATGAGCGAAGCAACCCCAGACCAGTGGCAGGGGCTGAAGGGATGTCTGCTGACATGTGAGTGAGTGAGTGAGTGAGTGAGTGAGTGAGTGAGTGAAAGGGTCAGAATTCAGAGGAAAAAAGTTGAGATTGGCTCCAGCGATAGAGGGGACCTATATCCAATGTCTCAGCCAAAGTCAGCCATTTACAGTTTTAAGAGGCCTGCTTGGCCCCAAGTCTGACCATTAGTATCGCCTTCCTGCTCTTCCCAGAAGGTTCTTCCTCCTGTAGGCTACAGGCCAGAAGCACAGCCCTTCGTCAAGATCTAAGTTGGTGTTTGTACTCTGCCACATACATAATGTGAGTCTTACAGTTTACATCTGTCATCTGTAACTGAGCTGTCCAGGGGGCTAGCTACTACCCACGTGTGGCTATCAGGCACTGGAAATGTGACCAGTCCAAGTTAAGATGTGTTTAAGTTAAAATACACGATGCATGTTAGATTTAGAAGACTGGGTATGAAGGGCGCCTGGGTGGCTCTGTCGGTTGAGCCTCTGACTCTTGATTTTGCCTCAGGTCATGATCTCAGGGTTGTGGGATTGAGCCCCATGTCAAGCTCTGTGCTGAGCGTGGAGCCTGCTTAAGATTCTCTCTCCCTCTACCTCTCCCCTGCTCATGCTCTCTCTCTCTTTCAAATATAAAAAGAAGACTTAGTATGAAAGAAAAGCAAACTCTTATTAATTACAGGACAAAATGATAATATTTTAAATATATTGGGTTATAGGAAATATATTACTATAATTAGTTTCACCTGTTCCTGCTGTACTTTGATAATGGGGCTACTAGAAACTGTAAAATTACAGCTCTATAAAATGGGGATAATCGAGTGCCTACTTCAGTGGGTGGTTATAGAGATTAAACGGGATTGTAATTATGAAACGTTCAGCCCAGTGCCCGACAAAGAGCAAACACCCAGAGAAAAGATCACCAAGTTATTACTGCAGTATTTCATTGACTCTAAAACCCTCATTTTTGTCCCCACATTTCTGCATCTTGGACACTTGGATGTGTCCTGCAGTTGACAGTAGAGAGTCACCAGATCTCAGATATAAAACATAGTTGTCACCGACTGCGTGCACTTAGGCATCCAAATTTGCAGTGTCAGTGGCTTAGACGAAAATCTGGGAGATCAGAAGGGGGCGCTCTTAACCTCTCCCAGTCAAAATGTTAAGGGAAGGGGTGGGCAGAGGGCGACTCCAACTTGTTGAGCAACATTCCCAAAACAGGAATGAAAAGTGGGCGCTTTATACCTCCTTACAAAGTTGGTGGCATTGTTCATCACCCTTTTGTGGATCTGAAAATCTTTAAAAGCCCAGAGAGGCAGGGCGCCTGGGTGGCTCAGTGGGTTAAGTGTCTGACTGTTGATTTCTGCTCAGGTCAGGATCTCACAGTCCTGAGATTGAGCCCCGTGTTGGGGGGCTTAAGCAGAGAGAATCCCTTTCTTTCTCCTCCTTCCCCACCCCCGTTCTGTCTCTCTCCCTCTCTTTCTCTTTCTAAACAAAAAAACAAAAACAAAAACACCCACAAAAACAAAAAACAAAAATCTTTTAAAGACCAAGAGAAGGAAAGGGGAGAAGATGAGGACTTGCTCAAAGCGCTTAACAGCATAGATGGTATGATTGGAGGAAAAACACATTGGTGACTAGATCAGAGAGGGATTCCAGGGACCAGAACTCTAAATATAAAGAAGCTTTAGGAATACAATACCTTAGTCAATTTCTGCTTTTGCTTTCCTTCCTCTGTATGTATGATATGATTTTTAAAAAACTCATACATAAATATACCTAGATAAGTTTACTAAACTTAAGCTAAGAATCCTAGTTAAAAAAAAGGAATTGCAGGGGCACCTGGGTGGCTCAGCCAGTTAAGCGTCCAACTTCAGCTCAGGTCATGGTCTCACAGTTCATGGGTTCGAGCCCTACATCGGGCTCTGTGCTGACAGCTCAGAGCCCGGAGCCTGTTTCGGATTCTGTGTGTGTATCTCTCTCTGCCCCTTCCTTGCTCATGCTCTGTCTCTCACTGTCTCTCAAAAATAAAAAACGTTAAAAGAAAATTTTTTTTTTAATTTTTAAAAATGAAAGAAAAAGGGATTGCATTACAGTTTAATTGGGAGGGACTTGGAAATTTCTTAGTGGAACATAAAATAATGGTGCAAATTACTTACAATTAATGCATCTTTGATTTGGTGAAGCATAGTGTTCTCTTTAAAGAGCTTCTCTTCCTTTAAGTCCAAGATCAAGCGACCTCTAAAATACAATATTCATAATTGACACTTATCTTTTTCTTTGTCCTATAATGCTTCTTTATCATACTTCCTATAGAATTTCTTTTTTACGTTTGTTGTCTATTGTCTCTCTGTTAGAATGCACATTCCATGAGGGTGTGAGGGTTCATCTGTATTGTTCTCTGATGCCTCCCGGGCCCGAGACCAGCGCCGGACACACACTGAATAAGCAAATGAGTGAAATCTTGTTGTGTGTCAGGCACTGTTCTAAGTGCTTTGCAGGGATCATTTCATTTAACATTTACAAGAAACCTAAGGTAAGTGTGCTGATCATTCACAATCTCCGTTGAGGAAACCGATATGTGCCAAGCTCCAGTAACCTGCCCAGGGTCACACAGCTTCGGTTTGGGGGAGGTAGGATTCATGCCATCTTGGTTCCAGAACCTCCCCTTGTATCTAATCACTTCGCTGCCTCAACTACAGCCTGCATTTTCCTTCTGGATTTCTTTGGGCGAACTCCTATTTGAGCTCCCCCTGTGCTGGGTGCACGCACGCCTCTACTGTAGCGCTCAGTCCCGCCTGTTAGCGGACAAGGTGCCCCACGTCCCACACTAGACTGATCTTCTCAAGGGCTGAGACCCGTCCCCGGTCATCTTTTCTCCCCACAGCCTGGCACTGTGCCCGGCACTGAGTAGGCATCTAATGCCCATGAAATACACTGGCTACATGAGTCCAGAGCAGGAAGCGTGAAAGAGAATTCACAAGTCCCTGCCTGGCAGACAGAGAACTTGTGGAACCAGCAGAAAGGGAAAAGCTGTTCCGGGGAGAAGACACCAGGGGTTCACTTGTGAGCTTATTGGACTAATGAAGGGCAAACAGAGGGGATGTCCAGGAGGGAAGGTTCCTTTAGGACGAAAATGTAGACTCAGCAGGTCTTTCTGATAGACGTGAGAGCCGATGCTCTGAGGGTGAATCAGCTCGCCAAGGAAAACAGAGGAAAGAAGATGCAAGCAAAGGAAAAAATAAAGAAGGAAGGCGGCCAGCCCCTGGGAGCCTGTCTATCTGTAGCTCACGGGAGGTGAGAGACCAGGAGCTGGCGCAGAGACCTACGGGAGATTCGAAAGGATCTTTGCAGCGACTCGCAAGTCAACGGAAGCAGTTCTCTTGTTTGGGTGCCTGCGTGGGCGTCCGCGACGCTGTTTTGTACAACAGGACAGATTATAAATAACCGTCTGTGGGCAGCCACAGAGAAACAACACATAGGATTTCAGTGCTCCTGGGTCTGGCTCGCCCTGCCTGGCCCTGCTTTGGGGATCTGCTGAGTTCAGACTAGAGATGTGCCCACTCCTAGTTTCCCCCGGCCACCAATGGCCAGCATAGCTCTCTTGCACCTGTTCACGTGGACTTCTCTTCGCCTCCTCTCTCCCCCACAAACACCAGGAGACTATACTCCCTCCGTGGCGGGACAACACGTGTGAAATCATCTCTTGGCACGCTGGTTCTTGCCCGCAGCCTTCCAGATTTTATAAGTCGAGCTGGCTTTTGCAGTTCTTACCCTGTATTATGTTTGTTCATTGGCCTTCTCAGCATCTCAAGGAGTCTCTTTCCTAGTTGTTTTGTGCGCTGTTGGATAAATCCGTGTTTCTCCATGGGTGAACCACGGACCTCCTTGGAGGTAAGGGTGGGTACCATTACTTTAGTTCATTGAACCTCTGCGGTAATACTTTCCTGTCTGGGGGCGCCTGGGAGGGCTCAGGCCATGAACTCATGGCTGTGGGATCGAGCCCCACGTCGGGCTCTGTGCTGGCGGCATGGAGCCTGCTTGGGATTCTTTCTTCCTCTCCCTCCGCCCCTCCCCGCCTCAAAATAAATAAATAGATCTTATAAAAAATACTTTAGGGGTGCCTGGGTAGCTCAGTCCATTGAGCGTCTGACTCTTGATTTGGCTCATGAAGTCATGATTTCAGGTTTGTGGCTTCATGACCCGCATTGGGCTCTGCACTGATGGTGCAGAACCTGCTTGGGATTCTCTCTCTCCCTTTCTCTCTCTGCCCCATCCGCTGCTCTCTTTCTCTCTCAAAAAATAAACTAAATAAACTAAAAAATAAATACTTTTCTGTCTGTGTACCACTGACCCACTGGCATTGCTTAGCTGCACAGTGACACTATGAGGGACTAGTGATTTTTGACCTAGAAGAACACAGAAGACGTTAAATCCATTCAAAATGTACTCACACTATAAATGTTCTGTGTGACCCTTCTGACCTTTCTGTGTACTGAAGATGACCTTTTTCAGACTAAACCATTACCCTATTTGTTTAAAAATTGTGACCTATATCATTCATACAGAAGAGTGAATAAAACGTACTTGTACTGTTTATTTGAAGAATAATTATAGAGCAAACACCCAAGTCCAGAAAGAAAGTTTTGTCGGCCCCTTAGAAGGCTCCTGTTCACCTCTTCCATTTGTTAATAGTTCGACTACTTGTTTATGTCTCCTAAACAGTGTAGCTGGGTTTTGCCAGGTTTTGAACCTTAGGTGAGTGGAAATACAGGGCATCTATTCTTTGGTTGACTTGCTGCTTTTACTCAAGATGAGATACATCCCATTATTGTAAGTGGACTATAATTTTTCCTTTCATTCCTGTATCGTATTTCATAATATGACCATACCATACTTTATCCATTCTACTGTTGATATAAGTTTAGGGCATATATGGTCTCTAGCTATAACAAAGTTGCGTGTGTATTAGTGAGTCCGAAGAATAGAAGTGCTGAGTCATAGTGAATGTGTACCTTGAACTTCACTAGATAATGTCCAAAGCAATTATATCAATTTCTATAACCGTCTATGTATGAGGATCCTTCTTCATCCCTCTTAAACTTGTTACTGCCAGACTCTCTAACTATTCTTTGTTCTGGCTGGTGTCTAACAGCATTGCGTTGTGACGTGCAAGTTTAAGTCTGTGGTTCCTAACAAGGATTTGGGTATTTTCTTATATTGGTCACCTATTTCCTCTTTCATTCTGTGCCTATGTGAGCCTTTGGCCTATTTTTAAAACTACATTGTCTCCTTCTTATATGCTGGGCACCAATTCTTTGTTTTACAAACTTCTCTCACACTGTGGTTTTGTCTGTTCCACTTGCTTTATGGTATTGTTTGGTAAACAAAAATTCTTCAATTTAATGTAATTGAATTTATTGATCTTTCCCTTTGTGGCTAAAAGAATTCTTCTTGACCCCTAAGTCATAAAAACATTCTTCTGTACAAGTCTACACATTTTATCTGAAATTCTTGGAGCTGGACGTGTTTTGGAATACAGACTTTTGTGGACATTGGAAAGGTACTGTGGAACAATACAATATTTATTTTCTATGTAACACTCTCAACCCTCTCAGCTCTCAGCTGGGAGAGCACCTATAGTCAAAAAACAGTATTCAAACATTACTATTTCTGCAGCAAAACATGTAGTCACCTAAGTACATAAAGAGCCTATTTAACCCTATAAAGAGCCTCGTGGCTTAGTGAAGTCACATTTTCACCTAATGAATTCCAAAGACTTTGGTGTTTCAGAAGTGGGGGATTTTGTAATTAGTACAAAAATTGTTGGAGCTTCATACAGTAAGAATGGAATTATTTCAGAGTTTAGAGGAACTCACTGATGGAGCTGTGGACCTGGAATTTGTATGTGGAAATTTTTTACTACTGATTCAAATTATGGCTTAGGAAGATTTCTATTTTTCACTCTTGAGTCAGCCAGCTGTGTTTTGCTTGAAATTTGTGCGTTTATCTGAATTTTATTTGCATTACATTGTTCATAAAATGTCCTAACTTTTTTGATGTCTCCAGTTTTCATTATTGATACAGGTCAACTTCTCTCCTTTTATTGTTCAATACTCTCAGATATTTGTCAATTTTATTAGTCTTTTATTATGTGAATACTACCATCATGGGCAACATCAAACCACTAATTTGATGTTAGTGACCATGGGGTTGGGGACAGCTGTGCACAATTTGCTCTCCTGAGTCAGTACTGACTATCTCCAGCACACTACTTTCAGTTCCCATTTCATTCATTCCTGTGCTTAAAATAACCTGTCCTTTCACTTTCTTTAATTTTGCTTTCCTTTTTCTAACTTCTTGAAAAGGGATGTTTAGCTAAAGACCTTTTAGCCTCTTTTCCAAATATACTTAAGGTTATAACATTTCCTCTAAGTACTGTTTTAGCTTCACTCCACAGGCATTGCTATTGTATTATTCAGCTCAAAATATCTTCTCATTTCCATTGTGACTTTTTTTTTAAAAATATTTTATTTATTTTTGAGAGAGAGGTAGAGACAGCATGAGCAGGGGAGGGTCAGAGAGAGAGGGAGACGCAGAATCTGAAGCAGACTCCAGGCCCTGAGCTAGCTGTCAGCACAGAGCCTGATGCGGGGCTCAAACCCACGAACCGTGAGATCATGACCTGAGCCACCCAGGCACCCCATTGTGACTCTTTTCTTAACAAGAGTTTAAATGGGCATGTTATAGTTCTTTATTGATTTCTAGATTAATCGCGTAATGGTCAAAAAACATGTACCAAATGATTTCAATCTTTACAATTTGTTGAGTTGCTTTACAGCTAAGTATGTGGTTTGTTTGGGGATCATGCCATGTTTACTTTGAAAAAAATGTATATTCTGATTTTGGTTGTGCTCAGTATATATTCATTAGGTAAGTTTTTAATCATGTTCAAATTTCCTATATCCTTATTGACTTTTACTTGCCTTTGCTTGTCTTAAAAATCACTGAGAAAGGCTTATTAAGATTACACCTAATAGGAAATAATAATTAAACCTATTTATTTTTAACATATTAATAATTTAACCTAATAAACCTATATACTTTTTCTTTGTAATTCAGTCAAGTTTCACTTTTATATATTTATCATTAAGTACATATAAGCTTAAACATTTTTAAATTGAAACATATTTCTTTTTTCAACTCAGATGTCATCCAAGACCCTTTCTTTTCATCCTTCTTATATCTCATCAGTTATACTTAGAAGATATTATCTTTATATAAACTGTCCTTGGGGTAGACAGAGTGTAAAAGAAACACGTGGCCGTGGTACAGATAAGGCATTCCACTATTGTCCGAGTCCATTAACTATTACAGAAATACTTCCCATATTGGAGAACATATGTTTGCTAGTACTTAGCTTAACATTGCTGCCCTGAAAATCTGCATATATGTAATTTGGAAAATATCAAACACCAGTATCGAGTGCAGAACTGTACCTTGTTTATGAGTTTTATAAGCACTATAGAATGCGAACAGGACTAGATGATGCAGATGGAATATGTTAAGAGAAGCAGACACCATATGACTGACGGATCTTAGCCATAAAGGGCCTTTTAAAGATTCTGCTCAGAGATATTAACTTGTTTATATATTAGAAATAGCTATTTTCAAAATATCTGGAGCAACTCTTTCCATTCTGTTTTAAAATACCTTAGTGTAGAGGCACGTGGGTGGCTCAGTTAGTTAAGTGTCTGACTTCAGCCCAGGTCATGATCTCACCGTTCATGGGTTCGAGTCCCATGTCATGATCTGTGCTGACAGCTCGGAGCCTGGAAACTCCTTCGGATTCGGTGTCTCCTCGCTCTCTGTGCCTCCCCTTCTCTCTCTCTCTCTCAAAAACAAACATTAAAAATAAAATACCTTAGCATTTGGGGGAGGTAAAAAAAAAAAAACGAGTAAGATTAACTCAGTATTACAAATATTTATTTTCTCCATTCTTCTGACCAATCTGTACTCATTTTCCACAAATTTTATATCCAAGTCACGGATCTGGTCTGTAAACTGTAATCAAGCTCACATTTTAACTATCACATCTCAGCCGAATGGAACTTATCTTTCACATTCTCTCTCACCAGAGGTCTCCAAGTATCAACTAAAAAGACATTTTCCAGGCACAGAAGCAAGCTTCAAGGGTTCGAGGTAGGGTGGTGATGTTGAGAAATGCACCAGGATGCAATCTCACCCATGGAACTGGGGACTCAAGGCCTAGGGTTGGCAGCTTGACTCACTGTTTTGCCTTGTCTCCTGGGTCGTGTCCCTCTCCCCTCTCTCCCACTCCCCACTCCCTCTTCCTCACTCCCCTATCCATATCTATCATCTCCATCTCTATCTCTGTGTCTACATATCTCTGTCTAGAAAGAGGAGTTAAGCTTTCATCTGTAACATTATGTCTAGCTCTTAACCCCTCGGGTGCAAATTTCCACCCCAAACTGCCCTCCGGCAGGGCTTGCCAGTCAAGCCTTCCAGGCAGCGCCGGAGGAGGAAATATACAAGGCCACTGATATTTACTAAAGGGGCACAGTTCGTCACAACTTTTAAAAGCCGCGGGGAGAGAAGCTTTACATAACAATAGAGTTAAGGCCTCTCAAAGCAGTGACAGAGTCACACCCATTCTCAACCTCCACACCCCCAGGCGCCGCCTCCCCCTACCCCGTAGGTCCGGAAGGAAGTCGCGGCCATAGAGGGAGAGAGCGGTGCCGGAAGTCCCGCCCTCCCCGAACGGCGAACGGGGTCCCGTAGGGGTCATTCCAAGCTGGAGGGCGGATTTACCGCGTGAGGTGCTTTCTCCGGGCGGTGAGTTCTAACGCCGCTCGAGCCCCAGCGGGCGAGGCGACCCTCCGGCGCCGGGACTCGGCAACCGCGCCTTCTTCCCCCAGTTTGTTGGGCTCCATGACCCTTGGCTCCCGCGTCGGCGTCGGAGGGAACCTGATTCTGGGCGGGTGAGAGGTCAGCTCGCGGTGGGGTCCCGGCGGGCGAGCGTGGAATGAGGATGCGGCGGTCCCCCGACTCCGCGCTCCTCGGGCCCCTCTCCGGCAGGGCTCGATAGCGCTCCCGGCCCTGCTGGGTAACTTTGTCCCCGTGCACTTGTTTGTCCAGAAGTTCGGTTCCAATAGCAACCTTGTAAACTGGGCACCGCTGCCCCGTTTTACAGATGGGAAACAAGTCCTAGAGGTTACATGAGCCCCCCCCCTAAGGGACGGCCCCGTGCCAGACCCCCGTACTTCTCACTCGGGCTGCCTGGGACCAGGCTGTCCCCCAGCAGTGGATCCAGTTCCGTAGAGGAGATCAGCTTCCAAAGCAGGTGTTCTCATGGGATCGTTAATTAAGAACTGATTGATTTCAGTTGCATCATTAAGAGGGCGAGGTGGGCGGGAACGACAGCGTTCTCCCTGAAATGACACCTTCCTTGTTAACATCAAATGTTATTTCCGCCGACAGCTGGAGCCCACTGGGAACGAATGGCAGCCCCATCTATGAAAGAAAGGCAGGCTTGCTGGGGAGCCCGGGATGCGTACTGGAAGTGTTTAGATGAGAACACAGAGGACCCTTCTCGGTGCAAGAAGTTAAGAAGCTCTTTTGAATCAAGTTGTCCCCAGCAGTGGGTAAGGCACACTCGAATGTGTTTCTGTTCGCTGTTAAAGGCATAGAGCTTACAGGGTGAGTGGTCGTCAGCAAACAAAGCCCTGTCTCAGGCAATCTAGTTTCTGTGAGCCGCAGAGAAACCTCTGGTAATCCAGATGTGTTGTATGTACTTACATCAGGGAGGCATTTGGGAGAAGTCACCTGACACCTTAAAGATCACTGAAAACAGAGACCATCACCAAAAGTTTTGACCCACCAAATGGGTAGATTTCTCAAGGATCTTAGGAAGAGTATTGAATCTTGGGTAAGGGTTGGCCAGTTCGTGGGCCTAGAGCTATTGTCAGAAGAAATAAAGCATTCCCTGTCGCCCATCCCCGGTCATATGACCATATACCCAGAGTACTAGGAGAATGGTTTGGAAAGTGGACGAGGATGCTCGTAGGATGGCTTCTGCCACCATCTGCCACCATCTGCCCCGACAGGTGTTTCTCTGCTGTGCACTGCCTGCCCTGTATCTGGGAGTGGCGGGGGAGGGGAGCTGACACAGAGCTCAGCAGATGGTCCTGTCTTAAGTGTGGACACTCCTGTGTCAGGGCCCTTTCAGGGGGGTAGCTTGCTCTCAGTGCTGGAGGAGGTATCCGAAGTGCGGGACATTGAGGTAGCCTGTTCGGTGTTGGTCCGTAAGGGGCAGAACTGTAAGAAGTCGGGCCCAGCTGGCCGACGGAAGATTTGAACCTGAATTTGTCTGTGCTTTTTCACTCCCGCCGTGCTGCCGCGAAGTATACCAGGTAGCGCGAGAACAGATCATCTTAGAGATGACGTGCTTTTAGGGTCACGGCTGTCACACCGCACATTTGTAGATGAGGAGCCCGAGGCGCGCAGGAGACTGCGTGGAGGGTGGCGGTCCTCCGGGAGGGCCGGGCTGGGAGTGAACGCAGTCCGATTCATGCAACCAATCTCATGGGATTCCTGTGAAGACTCAATGTCTAACTTGACATAGAAGTAGAAACCTTTGTGATCGGACTGCATCACGATTCAGGCAAACAGTGTTCTACCTCCCTGGTTTTCCCATTAGCGTGATGCGCCGTGACCACCTGGTTTAACTAGCAGGTGGAGAGTGTGGGCGTTTGGGCTGAGCAAACTCGGTTCCTGGAAGGCCCAGCTCCCTTTACTGCCTGTGCTGGCCCCTTCTCACTGGGCTCTCTGGCCCTGTGGTCCCAAGGTCCCTGCTGAGAACAGGGCAGGACTCGGCCCTGAGGCGGGTCACAGCTGGGATGTTGGTGGCTTCTGTTCTCACCCCACCCCTGCATCTTAGGAGAATTTTGTCACTCAGAGACCTGTCTGTTGACAGTGTTGCCAGATTTTCCACTCTGATCACGGCTCAATCATGTGGAGATTTGCTAAATGGCTGTGTCCCAGACCTCACGTCTGATTTACCGAATGTCTGGAAATAGAAACCAAGTCTTTCAAACTGGCTGTGGTTCTCCAGGCTGTTAGGTTGGGAATCACTGTCTTAGCCCCTTGGAAGTCACACTTCGGTCCTATTTTTATTTTCTCTTTCTCCTTGGAAACCCACTGCTTTCTCTCCAACCCCTATTAGCAGGCCCTCTCCCTCCCCTACCTTCAGGACACCTCGGTTCTTTGCGTCATAAAGGATTTTTTGTTTGTGTTTACTGCCAGCCTGTTACTTCCTTATTCTAAGTCCCATCCATGCCGGAGGGCCAGCCCTGTCTCCAGGTTACTGTGTCCTGCTCACAGCTCACGTTTACTGAGGAAGTGCTCTGAGCATCTCCCATGTGCCCCCCACCTCCGCTGCTGCTCCTCCTGAAGGCCACCTAGTTTTGCAGACAAGAACCTTGGGCACATTGAAATGGAGTCACCTGTAAGCGCGGAGCCTGGGTTTGAGCGCAGGCGTCTCGTCCAGACCCCCGCCTTCCCCTTCTCCACACTGCTCCTTGTGCGTGTCCTGCAAGAAAACGGTCCCAGAAAATAGCCTGCACAGTCCTCATGGTGGTCTTGAAACTCAGGCCTAATTTGGTGGTCTTGAAACTCAGGCCTAAGTTTCTAGTCTATTGAAATGCAAAAGCCCCATCTCCCTGTACAGTTCACTGCCCTCGGTTTCCCCCTGCGAGTGTGTGGCAGCCACACGCTTCGGAACGCTTCCCTGCACGTGTGAAGCGCCGGCGCGCCTCTGTGCCCACTCTCCCCAGGCAGCCTGGCCTTGGCTGATGCCCGATCTGGCCCTTTCTCCCGCCCCAGAGGCACCTGCAGAGCGGTCCAGTTAGATGTTCACAGGCACCAGCCTTGCCCTCTGCATCCTCCCCATCCCTGTACCCACGGGCCTCTCCCCCGGTGCCCCTGTCCTCGGTGACGGACACCAGCATCGACAGCGGCCCAGAGGCCAGGGCCTCCACTGCGGGGCCTACTGCAGGCGCACCCCAGGAGGGAAGCGGGACACCACCCCGGCGCTGCTGCTTAAGGGACAGCGGAAGTCAGGGTGGGAGAGGGGACCTGAGGCCAGGGCCGTGGCGTTTACTCCGAGTGCTAGTGGTGCCCTGTTCTCAGCAACCTCTGCTGAGCTTGGAGTTCGGCGGTGAGGAAAGGAGAGGGGCCAGCGAGAAGGTGGCCGTCGGGTTGTTGATATCGAGGTCTCCCAGAGAAAGGGGAGGGGTGGTGGCGGGGGAACAGGATACTCAGAATGGGGACTGCAGGAGAGTGGATTTACTGGCCAAGGCCTGCGCTTTGATCCTGGGAGTAAGGCTGGGGGACGAGGTCACTGATGAGGTCAGGGAGCCAGAAGGGGCTGGGGCTGCGCTTGCGCCAGGGCCACCCAAGCAGAGGGCCGGGAGTGCTGGTGGCGAAGATGAGCACCGCCGGCCCCCACGCAGGAGGGAGGTGGGCAGCGCAGCACCGTGCAGGAATTGACTTCCACAGCCTCTGACCATGGTGGCCACTGTGCTGAGGGCTCTGCTCAGGCATCGCCCGTTGCAGCCTCACCCACCCCAGAGGCTAGAAAGGGAGAGCCAGAGCTGTGTGTGGGAAGGCAGGGGTACACAGGCAGGGAGGGGTTGGAAATGCAAGTAGCGTTTGGGTCCGTTCTGGGTGAGACTTTTTTTTACGAGCTTTATCTTCATTCAGTCTCGTGCTTTGTGTGTGTGTGACACTAGCAGCTAAGCCCCGGAAGGATAACATGATTTATGCAAGATCAGCTAAGCAGTGAAGGTATGGAGAGACGAGGGTGACCTAAGAAAGGTGGCAAACGGCCGAACTGCTCGCTGTCACCGCAGCGAGTCACTCTCCGCCGGTGCTCTGCGGCTTTCAGCGGCCCCCGTCAGCCCCACCGTGTAACAGGCCTGTTTACAGTGTCCCGTCGGGTCGTTGGAGGAAGAGGGGCCATCGTTCCAGCATTGGCCGAGAGACCCGATCCCAGTATCGATTTCAGATGCTGTCTTTTCCGTGTGAGCCTTTGAAGTGCTCTAGAAATTCCAACGCATGGGCGTTCGCACTGCTGTCCCACACCCCGTGTAGCGGCTCTGAGGACGCTGGCATGTCGTGTACACAGTCCTTCTCCATGGGTGCTTGTCGCCTTCCTAGCTGGTGAAGCCCGCGCGCCCTGGTTGAGGATCTTGGAGTGTTTGTTAACCAAGGTGGCCGAGGCCCGGGGGGAGAGCTGTCAGGGCAGAGTGTGTACACGCGAGAAATAAGCCCATCTGAGAACTGGAGTAGCTCTGTCTGGCCAGCATTTCAGGGACTGGGGGCACAGTCAGGGAGGACAGATGGACAGAGGTGAAGCCACGAATGGCCTTGTCTGTGTTACCGAGGAACTGGATGTGGACCTTAGGGGTCTGTGGGCACACCCAGAGAGACCTTCTGGCACGGGCAGTGAGCAGGTGTGGCTGGGGAAAGAGCTCGCCAGCAGCAGCATGACAGCTAGATCGAGGAGGGTGGAGAACCCAGTTCAGGGGTTGTTAGGACAACTCGAGCGAGGAGGGGGCGGGGTCAGAGTGCCGGGGTGCTTAGGGGCGCATCCACTGAGGAACGTATTAGAGGTCAGACGTATTTGCAGAGGCGCCAAGTTCGGGACAGGCCGGGACAGAGGTGTTAGGCACTGTCGGTTAGGCAGCTGGAGCTGTCATAGGATCTGTCATCAGAGATAACTTGCCACAGATGTACAGACACTGTCCACCTCTTCCTGTGGGGTCGAGTATAAAGAACAGCCATCCCAGCCACCAGGGCTGAACCTGTAGGCTGGCAGATCTGTTAACATGTAACCGGGGAGGGAGGGGGCCACACGCCAGAGGAGCGGCGGGCACCTCACTGAGCGGAGGAAAGGAGCCCGCCACCAGGCATAGGGTGGGATGTAATAAAACTGAAATGAAGCGGGGCTGCATCTAAACAGGTCCTTGTCAGCTCCAGATGGAGAAGGGGACCCGGGGTCCGATTTTCTTAAAGATGAATGTCATGTTCAGAAATCCCTTATTTGAGACCCTGCCCCTGGGTTGGAAATGAAGGCTGCCTCTCTGTTAGATTAACTTAGATCCTCTAGGCAGAGGTAAGAGGGTTCACTTTTATGGACTGAACCACTAAGAGTGAATTTCTGACAGTGTGGTTTCCAAGGACCAGGTTTCTGGGCGAGGCGGAAAGCAGTGGTCCCTTCGCAGGGTCAGGCAGGACGCCCTGTGGCTGCAGCGTCCCCGGGAGACTTGGGGTGGCTCTCGTTCCAGCTGATGAGAGGTGTACATCTCAGTCCGATTGTCACTTAGGATTTAATTCTTAATTTATTGGAGCCTAAGAAAAGCTTTTAACAAAAGAACTGGTGTTTTTTATTCTGACAGTGAAGATGTGTAGTATTTTCTGCCTTGTCTGCAAAACAGCTCGGATATAGATACAGAATTTTGTGGTTGACCTTGCTTTTCTCCTGGAATTTTACTGTTTCAGGATACTTCAAATTCCCTAGGCACAAGGAGGATTAAATAAAAGTATCTCTTTAAAGTTTTTTTTTTTTTTTTTTTTTGCATTATTTTTGAGAGACAGACATAGAATCTAAAGGAGGCTCCAAGCTGTCAGCACAGAGCCCGATGTGGGGCTTGAACTCATAAACTGTGAGATCATGACCTGAAGTCAGATGCCCACCTGAGCCTCCCAGGTGCCCCAGGAGGATGTCTTTAATTTTGCCATCCACTCATAGTTTCTAAGAAGAATTTTTAACCATGTGTCATAAATGTGTTTCTGGATGAGATCAACTTGCTAAATATGATGGTTGATGAACTACAAAATTTATTGACCTTACAGTTAATAAAAACTTGTACAGTGTCTTTAAATCACGAGCGTTAGGACCTGTGAGCTCTGTCAGTCCGCATGGTGAGAGTCACACCTCAAGTACAGGGGCGTTTTTCAAGAAGGTTCATGAGTTCTTTGAATTCTCCACAGGATCTGTAACTCAAAAGGGGCTAGGGCTCACAGGTCTACACCCTCTTCGGAGACTCTAATATATCACGTGCATGGATTCAGAATGATTCTGGAATGCAGATCATTTACGTCACTTACTCAACTTATGTTGATTAATTGATCCCATTTAAATCTGTGCTTTTATTCCAAACTGCAAAAACTTTCCCTTCACTTTTTTTCTCAACAGATAAAGTATTTTGATAAAAGAAGAGACTACTTAAAGTTCAAAGAAAAATTTGAATCAGGACAGTTCCAGCCGTCAAAGCCAACTGCACAGTCCTAGGCTATTCCTGAACTTGTCAGCAGGGTTGAAACTGTTCTTTCTGAACTTGCAAAATTGCGCCCTGACCGCGGGAACGAGGGGACGGCGGCGGTGTGAATCATGGCGAGCGGCACGACTTGCTCCACGAGCAGACGCTCAAGTAACAGATTCCATCATTCAGGCTCTGAAGAGTCAAAATGGTATGAAATATGCTTAGTTTTAATCTAGTAAGAAATCTATATTTTAAGAAAAATTAAAGCCTATTATAAAAACCCATGTACTTTTTTTTTTTTTTTTTGGTTGGAGCATCAGCGTAGGCAGGTATGACCGATACAGATAACAGGCCGACCGTGGAGATGACGCACATTCTCAGTTCCAGACCAGTAAAGCAGACATCACAACAAAGCAAGTCAGATGAATGATTGCTCAGGGCACATGGAAGTTAGGTTTACACTGTAAGACGTAAGCGTGTCAGAGCGTTCGGTCCAAAAAACAATGTATGTACCTTAAAAAAAACCGCTACCCAGCATCTGAGCTTTCAGTGAGCTGTACTTTTTTTTCCCTCCCTGCTGGTGGAGGGTCTGGCCTTGCTGTGGAGGGCTGATCAGGGCGGTGGCGTTCTCTTAAAAGTAATGAAGTTTGCCACGGACTGACTCTTGCTTTCACAAGTGGTCTCTCACGGCACCTTACGCTGCCTGATAGCATTTATAGCTGCTTTCAGAATCGGCCGTCTGTCCTCCCAAACCCCACTGTCGCTTTGTCGACTGAGTCTCTACTATTCTGTTCCTGTTTGTTAGCATTTCAGCAAACTTCCCAGCATCTTCACAAGGAGCGGATTCCATCTCATGACACCTTTTTGTCTGCTTATCCGTAAGCAGCAGCTCCTCATCCGCTCAGGTTTTTAACCCGAGATTGCAGCCACTCAGTCCGGTCCTCAGGCTCCACTTCTGATTTCGGTCCTCTCGCTGTTGCTACCACATCTGCAGTCCTGAACCCCTCACAGTCATCCAAGAGTGCTGGCATCAATTTCGTAAACCCTGTTAATGCTGAGGTTTTCACCTCTTCCCAGGAGTCACGAACATCCTTCCTGGCATCTAGAATGGTGAGTCCTTTCCAGGTTTGCTTTGCCCAGATCTGTCAGAGGGGTCACTATGGCTGGCAGCTCTGGTTTTACATAATGTATTTCTTAATGAGAGTTGAAACTCCGTGGGCTGCAGAAGGGATGTGCATTAGCAGGCATGAAAATAACAATCTGGGTGCATCGCCAGCACTCATAGTTGACCCGGGCGTATTGCCAATGAGCAGTAATATTGTGAAAGGCAACTTTTTTGAGTAGTTCTCAATATTGGGTTTAAAATATGCAGTAAACCATGTTGTAAACAGATCTGCTGTCATCCAGGCTTTGCTGTTCCATTTATAGAGCACAGGCTTTTATTTTGGAGAGTTGGGGGGAGAGAGAGAATCTCAAGCAGGCTCCATGCTCAGCTCAGAGCCTGACCCCACTACCCTGGGACCATGACCTGAGCTGAAATCAAAAGTCAGATGCTCACCTGACTGAGCCGCCCAGCACAGGCTTTTAGGTAAAGTCACTGGCTGCCTTAACCCCTAACAAGACAGGCAACCTGTGGGGCGCCTGGGTGGCTTAGTCGGTTAAGCGTCCGACTTTCGCTTCGGTCATGATCTCGCGGTTCGTGGGTTTGAGCCCTGCGTCGGGCTCTGTGCTGACAGCTAGCTCAGAGCCTGGAGCCTGTTTCAGTCTGTGACTCCCTCTCTCTCTGACCCTCCCCCTGCTCACGCTGTCTCTCTCTCCTAGAAATAAATAAAACATAAAAAAAAAAAAAAAAAAAGACCCCTAAGTGTGTCATCCATTAAAAAAAAAAAAAAGACAGGCAACCTGTGCTTTGAAGCCAGACACGGACTTCTCCCTAGCTATGGAAACATTAGATAGCATCTTCTTCCAAGATAAGGCTGTTCTGTCTACACTGAAATCTGTTGTTTAGTGAGTGTAACCGCCTTCATTAAGTACCGTGGTAGATCTGGATACTTGCTGCATCGCCTTATAATTTGAGGCTATGGAGATGACGTCTTTCTTTAAACCACATGAACCAACTTCTGTGAGCTTCAGACTTTTCCTCTGCAGCTTCCTCCCCTCTCTCGGCCTTCATAATATTGAAGAATTAGGACCATGCTGTGAATTAGGCTTCAGTTTTAGGGAATGTTGTGGCTTGTTTGATCTTCTGTGCAGACCACTCAGATTTTCTCCGTATCAGCACTAAGGCTGTTTCACTTTCTTATTCTCTACGTGTTTACTGGAGAAGCACTTTCAGCTTCCTTCAAGAGTTCTTCTTTGCATTCACAACTTGGCTGTCTGGCAAAGGACACCTACCTTTTGGCCTGTCTTCCTCACCAGGCCCGACCTTTCTGATTTAAAGTGAGCTGTAGGGTTATTAATTGGCCTGATTTCAATGTTGTTTTTTCTTTTTTTTTTTTCCTAATTTTTTTTTTTTTTTTTAATATTTTATTTATTTCTAGGAGAGAGAGAGACACAGCGTGAGCAGGGGAGGGCCAGAGAGAGAGGGAGTCACAGACTGAAACAGGCTCCAGGCTCCGAGCTGGCAGTCAGCACAGAGCCCGACGTGGGGCCCTAACCCACGAACCGCGAGATCATGACCCAAGCGAAAGTCGGACGCTTAACCGACTAAGCCACCCAGGCGCCCCTCAATGTTGTTTTTTCTTAAGTGAATAGGGCGAGAGACCAGGAATAGCCAGTCAGTGGAACAGTTAGAATACACACAGCTCATGGTGCCCCAAAACAATTACAATAGTAACATCAAAGATCACAGATCCCCACGACAAATAATGGAAATGTTTGAAATACTATGAGAATTACTAAAATGTGACACAGAGACCAATGGTGTCAGTAGACTTGCTCAACAGAGTTGCCACAAACCTTTAATTTCTAAAAAATGCAGTACTTGAAGAGTGCAACAAAACAAGCTATAGTTTCTCTATAGTTAAGATCCTGAAGAAAGTAGGCTGTCGTGTGTCCTGGGAATTAGCATTTTCATATAGGCACAGAAAAATGAAGACTGGAAGAAAAAAGTTGAACTTAAAATATACAGGTAAAGTAATAAAGACCACCTATGAAAAACCCTACAGCTAATATCATACTTAGTGTAGGAAAACAATACATGCTTCTTCCCAAGATCAGTAATAGGGTAAGGCTATCCCTTCTGAGGTCTGTTCAAGGATTGTGCTGGATTCCTAGCCCCTTCAAGAACAAAAAAGAAATAAAAAGTGTACAAATTGGGAAGGAAGAAATGAAACCGGTTCTATAAACAGAACACATTTGTCAGTTAAGTTCACCACGCCCCAAGGCAATGTCAATGGTGATGTCGAAGCAGCTCACTGATCGCAGATCACCGTAAGAAATATTATGATGAAAAAGTGTGAGATCCTACAAGAATTACCAAACCATGACAGACACAAAGTGAACCGGTGCACTGGACATATGGTGCCAAAAGTCTTCCTCAACACAAACTTCAGTTTGTGGCAGAGAACTGACAAAAAAGCTGCTAGAACCAAGCAAATCTTAGATGGCAAGAAACAAGGTCAGTATATAAAAGAAAATCCTATTTCTACATACCAGCTATGAATCACTGGAATTTAAAAAAAAAAAAAAAAAAAAAACATTTACAGTAGCACTAAAAAAAACCCTGAAAGGAGTACTTGATATAAATCTATGTAGAAGACCTGTATCTGAGAAATACAAAGCACAAAATATTTGAAGTTAGAGAAGATCTAACTAGATATACTGTAGTCAACGATTAGAAAACTCAAATGTTCTTGGGGCGCCTGGGTGGCTTAGTCGGTTAAGCATCCGACTTTCGCTTAGGTCATGAACTCGCAGTTCGTGGGTTCGAGCCCCGCGTCAGACTGTGTGCTGACTGCCAGCTCAGAGCCTGGAGCCTGTTTCAGTCTGTGACTCCCTCTCTCTCTGACCCTCCCCTGCTCACACTGTCTCTCTCTCTCTCTCCTAGAAATAAATTAGAAACAAACATTAAAAAAAAACTTCAAATGTTCTTAAAATTCTCAGTACTCTTAAATTCTCCCGATTTGTTCAACACAACCCTAATCAAAATCCCAACAAGATGTTTTTATGTAGTTATTGACAAAAGCGGATTCTAAAATCTGCATGGAAAGGCAAAGGATTGAAAAGAGCAAAAAGTTGGATTCCTATTATGTGATTAGGTACAGTACTGGCAAAGGACTCACATCGAGGTCAGTGGAACAGAAAAGAGTCCAAAAATCTACCCGTGCAAAGGCAATTCAGTGGAGAAAGAATAATCTGTCCAACAAGTGGTTCTGGAGAAAGTACTTCCACAACAACAAAGTGAACCCTGACCCACCACACACCTTATTAAAAACAAACTCGAAATGGATCATAGACCCAAATATAAGATGCAAAACTATAGGATTTCTAGAAGAAAATACAGAGGAGGTATGCATTTTAGATTTGAAAATACTGATTTTTATGTAGTAACATCAAAAGCACAATCTAGAGAGGACCAAAAAAGTTTTATAAATGCTCAACTTTATAAAAACTAAAAATGCTGTGTGAAAGATGCTTATTAAGAAAATGAAAAGATAAAATTGCAAAAATTGCAGACTGGGAAAAGATATCTGTGTATCACCTATCACAAAGAATTTGTATGCAGAATAAAAATTCTTCCAACTCTATACAAAAATAAATCACCCAGGCTTAAAAAAATGGGCAAATTATGTGAATATTGTCTCATCTACTCATAGCATTGAATAGTAACATGAAAAGATGCTCCGTGTTAGTAGAGTAATGCAAGTTATTAGAAGAGCTTTAAGATTAAAATGCTGACAGTACCAAGTGCTGATGTCACCACCGAGGGAACGCAAAACAGTATAAAACCCCTTTGGAAGAGTTTGGGATTTTTTATGAAGTTAAGCGTCCGCTTACCTGATGACCCGGCTATCACACTACTAGGGAGTTCTCCCAAAGAACTGAAAACAAAAGCTACGTTTACAGCAGCTTCACTGACAATTGCCCCAAACTGGAAACAACTCAAGGTCCTACAACAGAGGAAAGCAGGTCTGTCTACACAGTGGATGACTACTACTCAGAAGGAGTGAACTTCTGAGTCTCATAGTAACAGAGATGAGTCTCCCGTGCATTTTTCTATGTGCAAAAAGCCAGACCCAAAAGGTTACGTGTTATATGCTTCCATTTGCAGGATTCTTGAAAAGGCAAACTTAGCATAGAAAACAGATGAGTGGTTGGGAATGGGGAAAAGGGTCAACGATGAATGGGAATTTTTAGGTGTTAGGACGGTCTTCTCTGGCCTTGTGGGGGTGGGGTGGTTCATAACTGTGCACATTAATAAGTGGCTGTGTGCACATTAAAGTAAAATCAGCCAGGATTTTGGAGGGATTCCAGTCTAGAATGTAGATTATGATAAATGAGTCTACTCGGATTAGAAATATATGCCACATACTCACTGGAAGTGGGGCCGAGAGGGGGGTTGACCCATGTAACTCTGGAAGAATGGGAACAGTTCAAAAGGACAAAAGCCAAATAAGGGACTGGTCTGAATAAGACTGGACTGAATAAGGGACTGGTCTTCCTCACAGCAGAATCCCAGGTCACGAATGTAGAAGAAATGAGGGAAGCCTAGAATCCCACCATTGCAAACACTGCAGGCAGTACCCACTGACAAGTCCTGAAATCCATGGGCAACATGCTCAGGAGACCTGTGTCCGTACAGCCTCCGAGTATCTCCCACAGTGTTAATTACTGTGGTTGTTTCAACGGGTGCCCCCTGGACTCCTCCCTCCCCGAGGCTGAAGCTTATTTCCTGCCCTTGAGTGTAGGCTGGGCTTCGTGAGCGAGCTGCTGACAGACCGTGGAAAGTGAAAGACAGCAACTTCACTGAGAACATGGCACACGCTGCCTTCGACAAATGACCGGGGTGAGACGGCCGTGCTGTGAGGAGATGACAAGGGTACGTCCTCGCTGCAGGGTCCTTCCTAAAGCCCCAGACACCTCAGGCTGACCATGAGAAAACACCAGACAAACCCAAACTAGGAGACATTTACAAAATACCTGACCAGTACTCAGAAGTGTCAAGATCAGGAAAGACAAGGTCGCAAGAGATGAAGGAGACCCGAAAACCTAAAGCGATATAGCGTCCTGGACTGGCTCCCGGAACAGAAAAGGCACATAAGAAATGTGAACACAGGTCAGATCTGTAGTCTGCAGTTAGTGAACGGCACCATTACCAAATTTCCTAGTTTTGATAAATGTTCACGGTTGAAGAACCTACTAGAGGCATCTGGGCAAAGGGCATATAGGAACTGTGTACATCTTTGCAATTCCTCTACAAAACAAAAATTTTAAAGCTTCAGAAGAAAAAAAACACATATACTGGTAACAGATTCTGAAATTGAAATCTTAAAAAGGACCCAGACATGATTGAAGTTCGTTGCTGAATGGTGATAAATGGTTACCGTTAAATACTGAGGTAATCTCAATAGGAAACAAACCCCCCCTCAGAAGAACAGAAAGAAAATTAGACTTCCTGGGCTCCATTCTCACTCTTGGTGATGATGTGCAAGAAACATTCGCTGTTTTTGGGTGGAGAGGTGCTGGGAGAGAGAATCCCAAGCAGGCTCTGCACAGTCAGCGCAGAGCCGGACGTGGGGCTCAGTCAGGAACCACGAGATCCTGACCTGAGCCGAAATCAAGAGTTGGATGCTCCCACGGAGCCACCCAGGTATCCCCAGAATATAATTTCATTATCTGAACTCTGACCAAAGGTAGTATATGAACATTTTTCCAGAACTTCCTATGAATGACAATGGCCTAATTCATGGCTTTAAAAGTAAATTAAAACCTATTATCTGAGCATTATGAATCGATAGGGGAGCAGGTTCCCTCCCTGGGAATAAGGAGACATAAAGCAGCAAACAGAGGCTAAGGACTCCTCCCGCTGCAGGACCTTGGCCTCCACCCCAGGTGCTTCAGGAGGACAGGACGTTCGGGCGTGGTGGTCACAGATAAGGGCTGCTGTCATTCTGCCTTAGTCCCATCACAGTCCATATTCCTGACAGTGCTGTTCCCTAGGAAGGAAATGATCTTAAAAGACATTTTATTTCCACAATCACTTAAGATATTAAAGACACAATGCAATTTAGCTAAAAATATTTATTAACGGGGACAATATATGGTAATGTGTTTAAGGCACATGAAGAAGTTTTGGCATTAACTTGCAAGAAAAGGAATACAAATCATCCTGGTAAATTTCAGAATCTATTACACAAGCACACAGTTTTTAAAAAATGTTTCAAGAGCACCGATGACGCATCCCTGTAGGGCACAAACTTCACGACCCGGTGTCCCTTTGCTTCAGCAGCTGCTGTCTGGTGTACTCCCAGATGAGCAGTGCCCCACTCACGTGGACGTTGAGCGAGCGGATGATACCTTGCTGAGGGATTTCCACACAGACATCCAGCTGTGGGATCAGGTTTGCTGGAATCCCTTCACGCTCGTTTCTGATGAAGAAAAACAGAAGAAAGGTTTGTGTTCAAGACACTGTAAGACACACATTTCTCAGCCGCCCTGAATGTCACTGAAAAGCCACGTTAACAAAATGAAGTCCGTGACCCTGGGAAATACGTTAATACAAAGATTTAAGGGTTGATATCTGTTCACCTGACTGTCCCAAACGGGTGAAAGAAAACAAAAAGTAGGGGTCTTTCCAGGAGCGTGACACGTGAAAAGTCCCGATGCGGGTGTCACATCAAGAGTCTTGGTGAATTATAAAATTTCTGAAGCATTTTCCGGACTGAGACGGAAATGCATCTTCTTACCCCAGCAAGAGCAGAGACCGCTCAGGAAAGCTGTACTGAGTCAGGTCTACACTTCGGGCGGTCTGTTCCACGCCGATAACAGTGTAACCTTCCGCTTTCTTCTGTTGCAGAAAATCGATCAGCTGAGGCAGTTTTACCTTAAAATGAGTTTTAAAACAGCAGGGTAATAAATTATTCACTTATAGTCTTGCATGAGTTTCAAAAAACCTTTCATGAAATTAAGGCTTTTTACAAGGAAAAGGAATTATATACTATAAAAAAGGAATTATACGCTATATAGACTTCTCCCCAGCATTATATATATATTTATGAAAAGTATTCCAAAGAGTGAGTTGCAACAGGACACGTTACTGAAAAGAATTCTACATTGAGGATTTCTAAAATTACTACAATGTGAGAGATAATGTGGAATAGGAGAACAGAGGGGGCTCTGTTTTAAGTTGTTGAAGGCTGGACAACTCTAAAGTACTGGAAAAGCAAGGACACCTGAAGACAGAGGACTATGAAAGTTTTAGCAAAGAAACGGTTATTAATAAACTATTTTGCACTCACCTCCACTAACGGAAGCCACTGTTCTGCCGAAACACTCAGGCACTGAAACTGCTTGTCTCGGGTGCACTGCAGGCCGCCGACCACGAGCGCGGAGGCCCCGAACACCTCGCAGGTGCGGCACAGCCCTGCACAGAACAGGCCCGGTCACTGGTCTGCACGGTGCCGGGCTCCCAAGGAGGGTGAAAGGAGGAGAAGACATGCGAAACAGCACGGGATTGATTACAGGTTTTCAGGAGCCAAAGATTTTAAGCAAACCCCCTGGAGAACTAGTTTTACCTCCTAAATTAGTTGGTTTATCAATGAGCGAGGCCACTACAATCAGTCTGCTAATCGACTTTCCGAGTTTGGCAATACGATCCTGAAACACCAGCTCCAGATCTAAGTCTGGAACATTGGTTTTCCACGGGATGATCTTCTTCTGAACATCAGTCCACTCTGACTGGTCATCGGCTTCGCCTGAGTTAGAGCCTGGGAGGGAAAAAGAAAATAATCCTGTATATAAAAATATTCATATACACTTTTTTAAAAAGAGTTTAAAATGATAGTTTAGGATAAGATTCATTAACTAAAGAACTTGACTTGGATTGAGACACAACTGCCATTTTCAGAAGTAATTTTAAATGTTCTAATTCAACTACATTTCATGAAAATTTAAGATGCACTTGTTTACGTTTTAGCATATCTGGAATTGGGAAACATCTCAGTATCCATAAGGTATCACAGTTTGGTAAGATTTTTGCATTTTTTCTTGGATGTCCATAAAATAATGGTGTATCTTACAAACAACAGGGTATTAGTATGGAATTCTCCATAGAAATTGTGTGTTCCTGAAAACAAATATACAGTCTTTATCTTAAATTACTGGACAAGCACTTAGGGGAACTCTTCTAAAATGAAGGATATTCTCTGAAGCAATGCCCCAAGTATGTAGAATGTTATTAACCTCTCTAATGCAGTGTTGTGAGCTGTAACGGAGGACTGAGACTTCCAGGCTCTTCCTCTGCTCCACTGCAAAGTGCTCACTGAACCATCAAGGAGTGCTTGGCTCACAGGGATGGAAGAGACGAGCAAATCCTAGAACTTAGTACTACAGTGAGGGTAGGTAGTGTCTGGGGGGCGGCGTGGGGGGGGGGCGGGGCAGAGAACCAGGAAGGCTCAAGGGAAGTAAGAATTTACAGAGAGGGGGAAGGGCAGCGCAGATGGTGGGGACGGCATGCTCCTGGGCACAGGATGTGGGACGAAGATGACGCTCAGTGGCAGAACTCCGGTGTAAGCTCAGGGCCTGCCAGGATGGAACAGGGTGGCTCAGACCATGGAAGAAGCATGAAAAGCACGTAGATGATGATAAAGAATTTGCTGTACAGGGAGGAGCCATTAAAGGGTTTTAGGAAGGGGGAGAACAGTACTGGTTTTGTGTTGTAAGAAAAACCCCTCGTAAAAGCCAGCTGGAGGGTGAGGCGGAGTCTTTGCACCAGGCCAAGCAAAAACAGGGACAGAGACCTTCTCAGTCAAGGTGAGACAGAAGTGGCCAGATCTGGGAGGCAGAATTACCACGATTCAGCGGCACGATCCATGCGGCACGAGGGAAAAGAAGGACTTCTATGACGACCCAGGGGCACCAGTCATAGAAGGGTGATAGAGGAGGCAAGTTCGGGCAGAGGGAAATCCAGTTTGTGTGTGGAGTTTAGAGTGTATGGTGTGTCTGGGTGCAGGTGCCCAGCAGGTTGGGAAGGGGGCCAGGCAGACGGAGGGTGGAAGTCACAGTAAGTGATGGCGGTTTTGCATTGTGGAACTGGATAAAGATGTCCAGGGAGAGCAGGCACTACACGGAGGCCAGGCCCGTGAAGACAGCCAGGGCATACGAGCACTGAAGTCGTGGCATAGAAACCCCAGGGTCATACCTTCCTCCTTCCCACACACCAAACACAGACCTCCTCAGCCTTTTCCCACCCAGACGACACCTGATTTGTCTGCTCTGCCTTGGGAAAGCCCTTCCTCCAGATCTCTGCTTGACCTGCTCTCACCTCACATGGGTCTCTGCTCAGTGTCAAGTCCTGAGAAAGGTGTCTTGGGCCTCTGTCACTGTCTCTACTCTGGTTTGCTTTCACGATACGGTTTTTGGGGGGACGTAAGCTCCTCGAGGGCAGGGACTTGGTCAGTGTCTAGCACACAGGGGGCAATCGCTCAATCTCTGTCAAAGGAATGAATAAATGTAAGGTGACAGGTCTAAAAATGTCCTTGTGAATCATCTAGAGTGTTTGATAAACAATTCTCCAGACATAGGGACTCAGCTAAGGGTGGCCCCCAAGTATCTGTACTGTAACAAGCTGTCCAAGGGATTCGTGGAAACGTTAGCATTTTAGAGAAGTACAGATATAAGGGACAAAGGGGAGCTCCTGAAGGGAAGTCAGACGGAGGAGGAAAATCAGGATGGCAAGAAGCCAGCAAATAAATGCCCCATAAAGGGCAGGCATGGTTAGAGGGGAACGTCCACTTGGGCTTGGTGACGGAGGAGAAAAAGGCTATTTCTGATTTTCTGAAAGAATCCTCTGTGGTTGTGGATCAGGGAGGGCCCGAGCGAGGGCCAAGGTTGGCGGCTGTGGTGACAAGAGTGGGGACTGTGGGCTGCGGTGTCAGGGCAGGTGAGGCACCGGGTCCTTGGACGGAGGGACGAGGGGGTGAGCAATGAAGGAAATGGAAAGGAAACCCCAGGGAAGCCGTAAGTGTAACAGAAGGTTGAAGAAACAGGAGAAAGAAGGTGGCACAGATGAGCAAGGTCCAACCTGTCCCCACAGGGGGCTAGAATCAGGAGCTCGGCATTATTCCTACGTGGGCCAAGAAACAAGATTTCATAATTTAGCTCTTTTTAAAATCTATATTTTTACAGAAATACAGGATGGAAGAGCAGTGAATAATAATAATATTTCAAAAAAAAGAAAAGCTACTAGCTTGATGTAATTACACAGATCAGACTCTCTTGGCTTTTCACAGCAAGCTCATTGGTGAAAATGACTAGTGGGTTATAGCACGTTTTCCCCCGGTCTTTTCTCTAAGCCGAGGTGCAGAGTTCACCACTTCAGTGAAAAGTGGTCTTGTCAACGATCTGTTCTCAGTAACTGAAATGAGGAGACCGAACCAAGTCAACAAGGGAGGGAAAATGAAAATCGTTCTTTACCTATGTCCTGCTGAGCCCAGTCACCTGGTTTCAGTTCACAAAGTTGAGTTGGGGAAAGATACCACTGAAATCCTGCATCTAGAGGAATGTCCTTGAATCTGGTAAATTTACCAATGGGAATCCATTCGTCTTCAACAAGGCCTGAGAGGCGTGGGAGGATGTAAAATATGGTCTGGAAAGAGAACGGTTAGAATCTCAAATTTTCTTCCCTTAAAAATAACAAAAACATGGTAACATGTCTAAAATACATTTTTACTCTTACTGATGTATTTTCCCAAACTATCCCAATGAGCATATTATGTACTTTTATGTACATTTTATCTTGTACCATCTATCTAGACATACTTCTCATCTGCTCTAAGGAAGCAGGGGAGTTCCTGCCCTTCCACTCTGGTATTTCTAACTGTAATAAACCACTGGGTGCTTGATAAATGCAAAAAGTGTTTTAGGGTCGATCAATATTCATGTGGGCAACATTTAGATAAGTGCTATTTACTGATAACCAAGCACCTCCAACAGTGGTCAAATTCAAGCTCTTTTGAGGCCAGATCTTATTCTCGTTATGAGACAAATTTGGAATCCAAACTTTGGTTGGACTATTAGCTGTGATGTCAGGCAGCCGCTTAGGTTTTCTTGGTTTCAACTTCCTCATTTGTAAAATGAGGATAAAATCAGGTTCAAATAGAACATCGAGGTGTCGTAAACTGCCCGGTGTGACACCGCTGAGCATAGTAATTACTTAGTCATTACATAAGCTATCCCTCTTTCCTTTCTTTCCCTAAGAGCAGAAACAGAGCCAGAGTATCATCACAGATGAAGAGGCACATACGAAACAGAAGCACAGGTAACAGGCAATGTAGAAACGAAATAGTAAACGTGTAACAATGCGCAAGCCTTCACGCTGGCCCTATCTGTGCAAAGTTAAACCCACGTAAGGACCACAGTGTTCAGGAGGTAGGAGTCAAGTACAGTCCTGAGGCAGAAAGAGGCAGAATGTGTGAGCCCTGTGTTATTTACACGTACAAGTACGGCTCGTATTGTTAGCGGAGAAAAGAATACACAGAACAGGGGCAGTGAGGCGTGGGGGGCAGGGTGGGAGGAAGAGGGAAGAGGGACTTACTCCTGCTGCAGAAGTGAATAGAGAGTGCTGACTTAACACTAGAGAGCTAGTAAGAGTCCTTCAGAAAGATGTCAAACCAAGCATTCTGGGCTCTAAAGAACACAGAACAGAGCATGTTAGTTACAATCCTTGAAAAATCCTACATTTCTGCAACGAAGCAACAGGAGTGAACGTTATTATTCTGGAGTGAATATCTCACAATATAAAGATCAATTTTCTGTTAAAGGCCAGCTGATTAGTAAGCAGTCCCTCCAGTTGCACATGCACAGCAGCTCAAGTCACTGTGGACAAGTCCTAGGTCACCTGTTTTACATTCAAAGGCAGAACATGAAAATAGTTACAGATGAAAAAAGGAGAAAGTGACACGATTTACATAAATTTTAATAATTTGTGTGTGAAGTTCATTCACATGCTAATTGTAATAAACACGTTTAATGGCTCCTCATAGTATACGGACATATTCGGATACAATGAACGTGGGGACAGTGGGGACATATTCGGATACAATGAACGTGGGGCGTGTATGTGCCATACAATTCTACTCACCCAGCTTCGGAAAAAAAACGCCAGTTACAAAGGGACAGATCTTTCTGCTCTTTAACAATGGGCTTTATCACAACAAAATCTCACCTGCATAAACGTTCTCACCCGTTTCCTTTTAACATCAGAACAGATCTGTTTAAATATTCCCCCTTGCAGTGTTTACAAGCCTGAGAACCAGAAAGTGACAATGACTTGCCAATTTCCACTGCTTACCAGTGAAAAATGCAAGCAAGTCATCTGCACGAAGTGATGAAATTAAACTTAAACCTTTACACCACAAGGGTGATGACATGGGGGTAAAATTCACCCTCCTAATAGCCCTCCAAGAGCCATGGCACAAAGAAAGGAAAGACATGGCAGGGAATTTATAAACGACACTCTCCACTCACCTCCAGACAATAATCCTTAATTGGGTGAAACGTTTCAAAAAAGAAATGCTCTTGGATACGTTGCCAGTTCTTCTTGGCATTCCTGAGGATTAAAGATACGGTGTGAGGACCAGACAAGGGACCAGACAATCAGACACGGAGTGCGAAGGTCAGAATGATGGAAAATCATGGGAATCTTATCCTGAGATTTATGCACCCCTACCTCCCAGATCAACACAGACTGACACTGAACTTGACATTCTGAAATGCAAGTCCAAGAAATCACGATTTCATAATCCTACAACAATGACTCAACAGGATGTGAACCCAGGTCCCCATGCCTCAAAGTACAGGGATGGTTCCCATGGATGGTGCAGAGGCCTGCGTTCCGTCAACGCCAACGGGACGTGGAAACGGACGGCCGTCAGTGAGCAGTGACGGGGGACCTCACAAGAGCAGCCTGTGACATGCAGGACTTAACACAGGAGGGAAAAGGATTCTGAAAGGGAACCGTATGGGGCACCTGGGTGGCTCAGTCGGTTAAGTGTCCGATGTGGGCTCAGGTCATGATTTCACGGTTTGTGGGTTCGAGCCCCGCGTCGGGCTCTGTGCTGGCAGCTCAGAGCCTAGAGCCTGTTTCAGATTCTGTGTCTCCCTCTCTCTCTGACTCTCCCCTGCTCACACTGTCTCAGAAATAAAACATTAAATAATAAAAGGGAACCGTGTACAAAATCTGTCCTTAGAGGACAGTCCTCAAGCTTCCGCCTGGCAGTGCTTTTTCCACCCCGAAGATTCACAGTGCGTACCAAACTCCCGGTGCTCCTAACCAGACAGACGGCACAGGGGCAGGTTTTACAGTCTTAACACATCTGCCAAGTTTTCAGAGGCAGAGGGGGTGGGGACAGAACTTCTTACACAGCTGGTGGTGGTTTAAGTGCAAATTCATGATCAACAGCCCAAAACCAAAGTAGCCATTCTGAGGCATGTCCCAGCAAGCTCGCTGCGCACTGGCCTGGCGGCCCTCGCCCCAGGAGTCTCTCTCCAGGGGACAACACCTGGCACATGCCCCCGACCACAGTCCCTGAACTGTCCCCTTCTGGAGCCTCCAGCCTGTTCAAAGGGTCTAATCTTAAAAAAAGGAAAAAAAAAAAAGTATTGCAGCACCATCAGGTGGGGCTGGAGAGCTAGCCTGAGGTGCACTGCATGAGGGGACACCCAAGCATGAGGGGACACCCAAGCATAAGGGGACACCTTTGGGGGCAAGGGGTCAAGGACAGGGTAAGGAGATGGGCTTGCCTTTATGTGACACCTTTCTGCACTGTTCAACTTCCTAACCACAAGTCCTTATCAACTACTATGGGACGCCCGGGGGCTCAGTTGGTAAAGCATCTGACTTCAGCTCAGGTCACGATCTCACAGTTTGTGGGTTCCAGCCCCGCGTCGGGCTCCGTGCTGACAGCTCAGAGCCTGGAGCCTACTTCCGATTCTATGTCTCCCTCTCCCTCCGCCCCTCCCCTTCTCATGCTCTCTCAAAAATACACGTTAAAAAACATTTTAAAAATAAAAACAACAAATGTTACCAAAGATAAAATACAAGCCCTCCCTTGACAGCACATACTCCACAGATATTCTGCCGGTGCAGTTCACAGAAGAGTTTTGGGAGAGAATTATCCCCACAATGAGGCTGTGTTTTTACCTTTTTTTTTTTTTTTTTTTTTGGTAATTAAAGACATACAAGTGAAGAAACTAAGCTAACTTAGGCAGCAAGGAGCCCATCACTGGATTCAACATACTGTATTGTCCCACCCACTCCTAGCCCACTTTAATTTGGTTTCCACCCCACTACTGAGGCTACTGAAATGGCTCCCACTAAATCCAGTGGGTGCTTTTAGGCTCTCATTTAACTTACCTCAAATCTGCCCATTACTCTACCCCCAGTAACTAACACATGACTTCCTCCCATTTTTTTTTTAAGCTTATTTATTTTAGGAGATAGAGAAAACATGAGTGGGGGAGGGGCAGAGAGAGTATCCCAAGCAGGCTCTGCCCTGTCAACGCTGAGCCGGACACGGGGCTAATCCCACCACCCTGGGACCTTGAGCTGAGCCTGAATCATGAGTCAGACACCTAACTGGCCGAGCCACCCAGGTGCCCCTCCTTGCATTCTCTCCTGCGGGCGTCTGATCTGTTCTTCACACTTAAAATTAAAGGCAAAAGCAAACCCAGCGATGTCATTCCCGAGTTTAAACAATTCACTCAACTGAAGCCCTGAGGGCCGGCCTCTGCTCCTCACCTCCTGCGTGCCCTGCCCCGGGGCACACTGCGCACAGCGGCACGCCAGCCTCGGGACCGCCCAGACGCCACTGTCCACCACTCCCATCTGCCCAGTGCCTACCTATCCCATCAGACGGCGGCTTAGAAAGGCCTCCCTTCCCACCCAGCCTGGAGAGGCCGCATTCTCTCGTCGCAATCCTTGCTTTTCCACTGGAGTACCCACCATGATTCAATTTATTATCTGTATGACTGTCTACTTGATTTCCCGTCCTCCGGACCGGGACCACACAGAGACGAGAACCGTGTCCACCTGGCCTGCCACTGACGCCCCACAACTCGGCCATCACCGGCCACGAAACCGATTCTGCCATGAATCGGAAGAGCAGGGATGGTCCGATGCCCGGGACTCCTTACTTTTATTGCTTAAATCTCCTACTTGGTGCTTGGATTTTAAAAAGAATTAAATTATTCTGTAAAAATGGGTTTTATTCCTTAATAAAAAAAAGAGCTGAACCAACTGTTTTTAGAAATCAAACCACAGTTACCCAGGAATTTTGGAGCTCAACCACCAGCCCAAACATCCCAATGGCAAACGATAAGCCAGGACTTCAGCACAGAGAAACCGGTACACTGACAAACGCCTGGCTACACATCAACTGTATTCATTTCCCTCAAACTCCCTTCCCTGAGGGGCAGGCGGTGTGCCCCCACCCACCCACCCCACCGAGGGGAGAGGAGCCCTGCAGGACTGCCTGAGAAAGGGGAGGGATTCCAGCTGCCACGACGTCCCTGGAAAGGTAGGAGCTCGAGGCACGGCCGTGGTCGGCTACTAATATCGATGACCGACCAGTCTTTGCTGGGACCACAATTTCTATACAATGAACCGTGTACAACGTATCGGAGGTGGTTAGCCCCTTCCTTTGCACTTTCGTCCATCACCCGTTAACCTGCTGTGTCCGCAACCTAACTCTCTCCTCTGGTCTTCCCTGTTGTATCTCAGCAATTATATTTTAGTATTTACTTTTGCTGAATTGAGCATCTTCCTCCTGAGCCGCCAAAACCTCCCTTACCCACTTAGTCACCTAAATGCGTCTTTTCAACCAATGTGTGGGAAGTAAAAGCAGGCAGAAGGGCTATCGGTAGGTACCCTTTGGCCGTGGGCCTGCCTCAGTCCTGGCCCCCCACGTGAAGCTTCGTAACGACTCACAATCTTACACCATGTGCGAGCCTGATGGTCAAGCAAAGACCGCCCCCATATGTTACTGGTTTTCCAAACACTACTTCATGTGCTTCATACATTGCCTCCAACCTTTATCTGTCCGTTTATAAATATTTGTGTTTCTGAGCTTCTATTTAAAAAAAAATTTTTTTTAATGTTTTATTTATTTCTGAGAGACAGCGTGAGCAGGGGAGGGTCAGAGAGACAGAGAAAGACAGAATCTGAAGCAGGCTCCAGGCTCTGAGCTGGCTGTCAGCAGAGCCCGGAGCGGGGCTCGAACCCACGAACCATGAGATCATGGCCTGAGCTGAAGTCGGACACTTAACCGAGTGAGCCACCCAGGTGCCCCTGTTTTTGAGCTTCTAAAAGAAACTCTTTATGTATTGACTTATGATACTGCCTGGGTCTCTGGAAGTTATAAAAACTGTGGCGTTCTTGCATAGTGATAACCAATGATAATAAGAATAAAACAACAACATTCCCTTAGAGCTGGGGAAGCAAGTTCAGACACCAGGTGACAGGATACTCCAGCCTGCCTCCGTGCAGTGACTTTGAACAGGGCTGGCTATGGGAGAGGCGGCCTGTATGGAACACTATACAGCACCCCCCCCCCCCATCCTGTAGCAGCCACATTGTCTCTGTTTGATACTGAGCATCTGTGCAGGATCTTGTTTGGGAAATAGAGACAATCACTTAAAAAAGGGAAAAGAGAAAAAAGCTTCCATTTTTAGTTGGCACACCTGGGCGGCTGGGGGCATATCTTTAAAGCCAGACTGGTCACCTCCCCAGTACTTCTCTGACAGCTGAGGATGGGGACCTTCAGCTCTACTGAAGGGGAGTACCTGAAGGTACGTAAAACATTATTTATAAAATAAAGGATCAAGGATAAGAAAGCAAAAAAATAAAGGGTCGAAACGAAGGTGACCACAGTTAGAAGGGTGGTGAAACCAGGCGTCTCACAGGGCCCTGGCCACGCCCCGCCTCATCCGAGCGCTGATATCCGCGTGCGATGACAGACTGAGGCACCTCCTTGTCCCCTCTGCTCTGCTGGAGTACAGTGAGGGGGAGGGGGGCTGCTTACCCTGCTCCGGGCATGTTTTCCACTTGGCTAAGACTGGACTCAACAACAGAAGTCAGAGCGTCAAATTCGTCCACGTGCCACGTCTTACACATGCGCCAGATCCTCTTAAGAGCCACTAATGCGTACAGGCGGATGCTAAAATTGTGACTGAAACACCACTGCAGGACGACGACAAGGGCTTGCTTCAGAACTGGTTTCTGAAAAGAAAGGGCAAAGATCTTTCACGTGTGAAGCTGGACCCTTGACTGTGCGACGGTGGAGCAGACAGATGATGTTCTGATGTCGCTGGCTTTGCGGCAGTAGGGCTCAGACAGCCCAGAGCGCTGGCGGCCGCGGTCTCCTCCCGAGGCGGCTGCGGTGCCACTCCCCCGCATGCCGGCACCCGCGTTACTGTGGCCGGAGCACCTCCACGACAACCCGTACGTCCCCACAACGTGTTAGCGATGGCTCCCATCATGTATGACCCTTCCCTGGGCTGGGAAGGTGAACCGTGTTCTCTAAGAGCCCCACTTCTGGTGCGCTCCGATGCCTCTGGAGCAAGGCGTCCCATGCAATGCTGTTTTCCTCCTCGTCTTTGACTGTGAACGACTGCTGGACCCACGTGGCACTGAGTGGTGGCAGGGAAATTAAAAGGTGGGGAGAACTGTAATGAAAGAGTTTAAACTTCCCTGTAGTCTCTTCCTGCGAATTCACAGACCATTCTGTCTTCACAGCCTGCGGACTTCACGCAATGCCTGTCCCTGACTTCCAAAACTACTCAGTTCCACAGATACCGAAAGGCAACGGAAGCTACGCAGATTAACGCAGAAACCAGATGGACTGGAACTTTTAATACAATATCAGGAGCTACCCCACTGCTTCTACCAAGTGGGTCATCTGTAAATGTTTGCAAGGCTGCATCTAGCTAAGAGTCCCAAGGTTTCTACTGACTAAAAACCCTGTTCACAGAAGCCTTTTACTGACACACAGGCACGGTTAACAGCTCACTTCAGTTTCCCAAAGCTTCTTGGAGAAGGACAAAATAAAGATATATATGATCCTATTAATTCACTCCTTTATTCAAAATATGGTCAACGTTTATCCAAAGGTCACTGCCAGCATCACACGGACAATGTTGGGAGTTAAGAGAAGACAGACACAAAAC
The DNA here is from genome assembly GCF_003009895.1 of Hyaena hyaena. Taxonomy (NCBI): domain Eukaryota; kingdom Metazoa; phylum Chordata; class Mammalia; order Carnivora; family Hyaenidae; genus Hyaena; species Hyaena hyaena. Next base: position 7,232 of record NW_024080951.1, on the reverse strand, counting down.
CATAACACACAAACGACTGTCCTTGGGTGATGAGCAGCTTCAACAAATACCATGTGTACGAGGAGCAAAGTGCAATAACTAGTCACATGAGGCCCGGCAAAAAGGGCAACATGGAGAAAGAACTTTTTTTTGTTTTTTAAGTAGGTTCCCCAACAGGACACTTGAACAAACAAACAAACAAAAACATTAAAAAAGAGATCAAGACCTGAGCTGAGATCAAGAGTCAGACGCTTAACCGACTGAGCCACCCAGGTGCCCCAAGGAAGAACGAGTTTTAAGAAGAGGAGCAAGGGAGGCTGAGGGGCGCACGAGATGCACAGCCGAGAAAACCAGGACATGCAGTGTAGAGAAAGTATACTTATTTGGCCAGAAGGAAGATGGAGAGAAATGTCTGGGAGGCCAAAGGAAAGTGGCACCTTCCAGAAGACACACGACTGGGTATCTAGTTGTATTTTAGAAGTTGAAAACCAAGGCAGGTTATCCAAGACAACCGAAACACCATGAGGAGAGAATTTAAAAATTAAAAGAGATGGAAAAGAGAATGGTGATTATTAACTGCTAATAACTTACAGTCCTTTACAATTTTACGAAGCATTCATGCGAGAGCACCTAAACGTAAACACTACCACTAGCATTTCTGTAACCCCGTGTGTATAACCTGTGCAGCTTCACAAGTGGATCTTACCATCCACAAGCCCCACATCCAAGAAAACTCATGTGAAGACAAGATGGACCAGAACAGCCCGGGATCCCCAACGTGACGCGTCCAGCACCCAACTCCTGACTTCTCCCACAACTTACATGGGGTCCTGCTGCCTCGGCACTGCCTCCCTTATCCCATGCCAATCGCTCTGACCTCCCAGGCAGAACGAGACCACTCACCTGCGGCCCACACCTGCTCTTCCCTTGGCCTGGAAAGTGCCCGGACCCTCATGTGGCTCACCCACTTCTTTCAGGTACGTGTTCAGGATCGCCTCCTTGGGAAGGTCTCCTCTGAACACACCTGCTGAAAATAGCTGTCCTGCCCCAGAAAACCGATCTCCAGCCCCTTGTTCTGCTTTTTTCTTCAAAGTCCGTGCCACCACCTGACAGTATAATGTCTATTTGTCATCTCTCCCACCCACCAGAATGACGGTGGAGACAGTTTTGGTCACTCTAGAATCCCCAGGGCCTGGGACAACCACCAGGACTCAAAGAAAGCACAGGACAAACTCTGGATGGGGAAGGGAGAAAGAACTGCTCCAAAGTACCCCTGTGACAGGGCCTGTGCCCAGCTGCCCGCACTACACACCCCGACTCCAAGGTCCGGCTTCTCCAGGCTCTGTCAGAGTCCTCTCCCCTCCCTACTCATCCCTTCCCCTGCAGCTTCCGGGCCCTCCTCCCAGGCATGGTCTCCAGCCCGTCACTAACCTCCCTCTCCCACCTTCCTAAGTCACAGGAAAGTGTGCACCCATTCTGATCCTCAATGTGGCTTCTGGACCGTCACTTCTCCAACATCAAAGGGGAAGCCATGGCCTACCTCGTCCGTCCAGAGCCACAGCCCACACCTTGTCACAGAGCCTGTAACTGTTCCCTTCTCTAAAATCTTAAGGTCCAGTATTCCGACTGCTGGCCCAAAGCACCTGTCTGCAGTCTCTGCCCTGGTCACCTCCTCTTTCCCTCCTGTACTCCTCATGGAATTCCCCCAAGTCACAACCTCCTGGCCGCCAGACACTATGGATAAAGCCCTGATCTTTTCTGATCTTTCCAGGGCACCCCACCCTCTTGGCCTTTCTCTCCTTGAAAAGACCTCCTCCCCCTCCTTAAGGCCGCCCCCGCCCCCCTCGCCCTCTTGCTGTTTCTGCTCAATCTCTTCCTCTCCAGTCCCGTAAATGCTGGTGCGCCTCTGGGCTCTGTCCTCGGCTTCCTCATTTTCTCAGGCTACACACAGTCTGCATTCGTTTCCATGGCTTCAGTCCATTCACGGCCCCCAAGCTTGTGAGTCACAGCTGCTTTTCTTCTTTTAACTGAAACGTTACTGAGATCACTGTAGACTCATGTACAGTCGTAAGAAATGAGAGAGAGACACCCCGTGCCCTGTACACTGTACGCCTGGCCCAGCTCCCCCTCCGGGTAACGTGGCAAGTGAGAACACGGTATCGCAACCAGGATGCCGCCACTGACATCATCCACTGATGTAGCCTGGATTTCCCCAGTTTTACTTGTCCTCGTTTGTGTGTGAGGTGCATCTGTATTCAGTTCACCATTTTATCACGTGTGGGTTCACGTCCACGATACTCAACAGTTCCAACACGCAAGGATCTCTCCTGTTGTCCTTCATAACCACCCGTCTCCTTCCCACACTCTCTCCCCACACCCGCTTTTTATACAGCTGACACAGTGTTCTGAAAAATACTTGAATTTGGGGGCACCTGGGTGGCTCAGTCAGTTCAGCGTCCGGCTTCAGCTCAGGTCGGGATCTCATGGTTCATGGCTTTGAGCCCCACGTTGGGCTCTGTGCTGACAGCTCAGAGTCTGCTTTGGATCCTCCGTCCTCCTCTCTGAGCCCCTCCCCTGCTTGCATTTAGCTTCCGCTGGGCAGTTCGGCAGAAATGAATCTGTCACAGAATCACTGAGGCACTGAAGAAATGGGCTCTCTGCTCTCTGCTGCACCACTGAGCCAGGGTCCTGCCACTCTGTTCCAGGCTCAGTAAGCCACAGCTACGGGGCGTTCATGGAGCCAGGACACTGGACCCCAGCTAACGCTGACCAGAAAAATCAAATGCCTGCCTGACCGGGCTCCTCCCCTGCAGATCCCGTGCAAGTGCAGGCTACCTGGAGGCCTGGCTACAGGATGGTTTCAAAAGAGAGGGTTTTGGTGTTTTGGGTGCTGCAGCCCGGGCCTTACCAGAGATAGGTGTGGTGAACCCCGACCTGTGGCTCCCCGGATCTTCAGCAAGGACGCTAAGGCACCCTGGTTCACCTGCAGCCCTTCCACACCCTCTGAGTGACACTGGCAACAGCACCCATCTATCTGACACGCCGCCCCTCCCGGTCTCGGCTGTGGTCCCTAAGTCGATGACAGCTTCCGAGGTGTAGCTCCTATTCAGACCTCCTCCAGAGCCCCAGAGGTCCAGTGCCTCCCATGCTCATGGGACACCCCGTGGGTGACACACTCACCATCCCATCTACTCATCGCCCTATCCCCCCTCCACCCCCCGCCAGTCTGTTCCTCCTGCTACTGCCCTGCTCCAGTGAAAAGCACCACCGCCCCTGGAGGCCCAGGTCGCTTCCCAGCTTCCTGCCTCTGAAGCCATCTGCCAGGCTCTTGCGTTTCTCGCCAGCACGTACCCATCACGTCCATCCACCGGCACCCTCCACATCCCAGGGCAGCTCGAAGCACGAAGGTCACTACAGCAGCTTCCCGGCGGTTTCCAGTTTTACCTCCGTGAGCAAACCGCACCTGCCCACAGCAAGCACTCACCCTGCTCATAGTTCAGGGGCATCTCGCCAGGGCCCTCTGGATAAAGGCCAAGTTCCTCCCACAGGGGCGCTGGCTGTACGTCTACGCCACTGTTGAGCCGCCTAACCAAGTTCCCACACCACGCAGGAGGTGGAGCTAAGACGCGACCGCGGGGCCCATTCACTCCAGCACTGTGCTCATCTCCGCATCCTGCCTGATAAGGGCCCTTCCCACGCTGCGGCCTCACAGTCGTCTCCACCTCCACCCTGGGCCAGTGTCTCCCTGATCCCGACAGCGCCAGGCTTCCCGGCACTGCCTGCTCCTTCCCCGCGTGCAGGCCTCTGCGCTCGGCTGCAAGTCCCCCCTGCGGCGCAGCCTCATGCGCTCCCGCCACTGCACACACCGCACTGACAGATCTGCGTCCTGCCTCCCCAAACCTCCACGCTCCAGTGTTGCGCTTCATTACGGCAAGCCCTGAAACCTATTCTGGATGGATGGATGGAGGAGTGAAATGGAAGCCTTGATCCCACTCTCTGACAGGTATGAAGGACTGAGGAGGACTGTGATAGGAGAGAAAGTACCTTCCGTATTATTTAATCCTCACAGACATCCGCCAAGTAGGTAGTATTATGCCCACTTTGCAGGATAGGAACACCGAAGGGATCGCGTCCAAATGCCCGCCTCCCCCTTCCAATTTCTTACCACTTCTCTCTAACCCCTGTCTTCACTCCATTCTCCGTTCAGATTCTCTTAGTCTTCACTAACGTGCCTGTCCTGACCTGACCCTGCTCCCACCCGAGACACTATGGGACACGTAGCGGTCACGCCCCTTCACCCTCCTCCGGGCTGTGACAGCTTCTCAAACTTGGCTTGTTTTTGACGATCTTGTCAGTTCTGAGGAGCAGCGGGGCAGGGATTTGGGTGATGTTTTTAAAAACTCACGATCAGACTGGGGTTGTGGTGTTTTGGGAGGGAAACCACAGAGGCCATTTTCATCGCAGCCTATCGAGGGCGCAGACTGCCGTATGACTTATCGCTGTCGCGGGTGCCCCCACTGCAAGGTCCCTGTCCCTTCCATGCTCTAGTCTTTGAAGGGCGGCCCACGCTTAGGGGCTGGGGGGTTATACGCCCCCTCCTTGCAGTCGGCGTCCAAATAAGTTATTTGGAATCCTCTACACAGGTGTCTCTCCCACTTGTTTATTTGGTCAGTCACTTATTTATATCTATATGAACCCATGGATATTTATTTCATATACTGGCTGTAATCCAGTCTGACTTTGTGTGTTGCTGGTCCCCGTGCCAGCCCCTGGAGCCCTGTACCCCGCTTCAGACCCACCCCATGTCACGGTGTATGGAAAGCGCTTCTTTCCTGATACCAGGAGATGCTCCAGATTTACCTTGCAGATTTTCTGCCCCAGTTCTAGAATCAGCTGCTTCTCCAAGAAGCCCCTGGTTCCTTTTGTGAGAGAATGATATAAGAAACCGAGATCTGGGAGCTAGGTATACATTACTTGTAAGTGCAAAAAAAAAATCTGGTATAATTCTCAACAGGGAAAAGAATGCCCTTATGATTCCCATACTCAAGATACACTGGTATTGGCCGTGACCATTCGGCTTGGCCAAGACCGAGCTACACGCTGTTCACACTTGAACACCAGTAATGCCATCTCAAATTCGCTGACAAGGTTGGACACACCGCACAAGACGACAGGACAGCACAGTGATGCATGTACTGGAGAAAGGGTGCTTTTCCCCCTCTGCTTTCAATTTCCACAGAACATTTAACGTTCTGACCTTTGTCCTGTTTGATGGTGGTTTTGAATCTTCTCGGACTACTTAGCACAGACCCGTAAGGTTAAGTGCATGTATTTCCACACCTTGGAGGGAAATGGAAAGTTTTGAGACTGTTTCCAAGAAGTCTTTAAACAAAACCACATTTGTCCAGTAATAACGGATTTTACAACAGACACTGTGAGGGCCTTGGAAACAGAGAGACTAACAAATTTAAATGTTCCAGTTTAGATTTTCTTTTTTTTAACAGAGAGCACAGGCAGGAGAAAAGGGCAGAGGGAGAGAGAATCCCAAGCAGGCTCTACACCCAGCACAGAGCCCAACATGGAGCTCGATTCCACGACCCTGGGATCATGACCAGAGCCAAAATTAAGAGTTGAACGCTCAATCGACTGAGCCACCCAGGTGGCCCCCAAATTAAGATTATTCTATTCCACTAATCAGCATTCCTTCATTTGGATACTTTGAAAAATAAATCTAAAATATGTAATATAAACCGGGTGCAAACAGGGCTGAGTGGGAAAATAGCCTGTTATTTATACCAGATCTAGCAAGAGATCTTCTAAGATGAATTCAGTTTTAGAACTTCCCTGAAGGATTCTTGAGCTATTCCAGCCACCCTGCCACAGGACAGTCCCTTGTCTGACCTCTCTCGGTAGATTGCAAGCAAATCTTTCCTGCACATATTTAAAGTAGAAAGACAACACGTGATGTTATTTGTTGCTCGAGCTTGCCTGATCTCGCCAGAAGGTGTTAACAGAAGTTTTTACATAACTATAACTCACACACCGCCATCTGGCTGACAGACACTGTAAGACACGAGCAATTTCAAGATCGTCATGATCTCAGGAGCTAAAATGTGGGGGGAAAGGATCTGAGTCTTAGAACTGATGAAACAGGGTAACAACTAAATCTGATGGTTACTTCACTGTGTAAAGACAAGAACGCAAGAACACTTTGAGAAACTCTAGGAAACCTTTCTCTCCCTGTACTTTTCTTTCACTTTCGACACCAAACGACACTTCTTCTTCCACATATTCAGTTTTCTCCTAGAGTTCACATCTCAGTGCGCTCTTTCCTGTGGATCAGTAATGCAGAATTTTGCTCTAAGTCTTATTGGCAGGTTGTCCTGATTCTTACCAATTTTGCAAAAGTGATTAACCAGGATTAGCTACAATCTCTACTTGCCTGTGGGGTAAAGCGCTAGGGAGATGGCTCAAAGCCTGAGAAAGATGAACAACTGGCCTCATGCTCCAAACGCTGATGGCCACAGCTCACCAGCCTTCATGCAAGCTCTCTGTTTGAGCACCTGCTCAGTAACTATATCAGTAAAGGAATAGCTAAAGATGCAATTAAGGGAAGTCCTACTTAAATAATCGTATGTAAACACCTGCATAAAATTAATGACCTACCACTAGAAATTGCCCACTAGTACTCTGCAGATTTAGTACGTGCTCAGGCACACCTCAGGCACACCTCAGTGTATGTGTGCAGGTGAGTAACACCTGCCTGTGTATCTGTGTCTTTGTACGTGTGCGGAGTAGCCTGAGGGAAGAGAAGTGGCAGAAATCACAAGAAATACTATATGTGAAAAAAAAAAATTAGTACAGGGGACCCTGGGTGGCTCAGTCAGTTAAGCTTCCGACTTGGGCTCAGGTCATGATCTCATGGTTCACGAGTTCGAGCCCCGCGTCGGGCTCACTGCTGTCAGCACAGCACAGCTCGCTTTGGATCCTCTGTCCCCCTCTCTGCCCCTCCCCTGCTCGCTCACTCTCTCTCAAAAATAAACATTAAAAATATTTTCAAAAATCAATAAAAATGTATGCACATTAGAGGGCAAGATGGCGGAGAAGTAAGGAGCTCTGTACTTGCACTTGCGCCCATACATCACACAGAAAAGATCTGAAGCCATTGGAAACCTTACAAAACCTGAGAGATTGGGAGAAAAAAGACGCAGAATCCACTGAGAGAGCCTTCTAACGTGAGTGCGAACCGGGGA